>NC_067400.1:307074398-307384898 GCF_016432865.1 Antechinus flavipes | reverse complement strand
ATAGAACTGCAGGTATGGCAAATTCCTCCACTGATACAGATGGGCAAGTCCTCTATACAAATGTTTGGATTTATAGTCTTAAAAATATGCTTCACATACTGATAGGTTAGGGGACTTTCCCAGGATCACACAATTAGCAAGTGTCCAAGATAAAACAGAAATCCACATCTTCCTCATTTCAAAGACAGCCTTTATATATTTTATAACACTGCCTCTTATTTACATTGCTATTGTGAGAAAAATTTTTCTATATTTTGTTCTACAATTATTTTATATTATATAAATCAAAGATTTTGAAGAATGTTTTATCGATGCCTTGCTACATGCTTCCAATAGTAAGATATCTCTTTTAGTCAACTATGTAATTATTAGCTATACACTGTGGACTACTCAGAATGTTTGTAGCCCTTTGAAAGGGAGGGAATTATTATAATTCATTTCTTCTTCCTTTCTTTCTTATTTCTTCCCTCCTTTTCTCATTACTTCTTTATAATCTTCTTCATCATGGATAAGAAAGCAGTAACTTTTCCCTCTTTAGAAGGAAGCATTAAGTTCTGTTCTAAAAAAACTCATTACTTTTCCTGGCAAAGAATTCTCTCCATTTGCCATTCTATATGCCAGGACAACTGAATTTTACCTAAACTATCTCAGTTGGAGAAAGTGAATGTGGACTAGGTATGTGACCTTTCAACCAGACTGACTAACAAAATAACTGCATAGATTTTTGGATTTACAATCCATCTCATGATCCCATGTAGATAAAATAGAATTAGGAAGTCTTGATATTGTACTTTTTCATAAGCTATTCAATTCTTTTCATTATTTTTTCCTTTTGGTATTCTGAGAGTAAACACTGAAATAGTACTGCCTACAGAAATTTTATTTAGGATGAAGGGAGTGACATAATAATAGAGATGTTTTATGAAAAATCTGCATGATTTCTTTCCTTCAAACTCTTTGATTTGTTGGTCATCCCCCTTTTACCCAAATGGATATTTCCAATGAAAAAATACCTCTATAAATTTTTGAAGATACTTTCTTTACTTGTTCTGTTGCTGTACTTGGTTATGGTCACCTCAATGGATAGCTGAGTATATATTATAGTCATAGAAAGGCCTTGCAGTGTAATGCTTATCAAAGAATGTATTGATTAAGGGAAAAAAGAAGTCTTAACAATAGAAAGTTTTTGCTCCAAAAGCAAAGAGCTCAGGTAAATAAGCATAGTGCAGAATCATATAAAATAGAGTTCAAGAGTTCTGTTTTCTATTGCATCCTGGACATGGAAAATTCTGCACTTACTATAGTCAAGAAGCTTTGAAATATTATCTCTGGATAAATGAAGGGGAAAAAGTTAGAGAGTACCTGCAAAAATTAGGTGACACTTGTGAAAACTGGCATATTCAAGTGAAACTCATTCTCTATCTTTCTGGCATGGGGTTTTGCTAGAGTAATGGAGTGTTCTACAAGCTGTCCATTGCTACCTGGTCTTTTGTCATTTCACATTCCTGAAAAAAAAACATGCTTATTCTTCATATTGACATTCAGTTAGCTAGCTCAATTAGAAATATCAGAGATTAAATAACTCATGATTTATACAATATATACAAAAATATAAGAAAACTCAAGCCCTCCTGTCCCCTATGCTGCCTTGTGAGTCTCCTCCTTGTCTGGCTGACTATATATAGGAAGGCTTTGGGAATAGTATGAATCTGTGTGTGTGTGTGTGTGTGTGTGTGTGTGTGTGTGTGTGTGTCTTTGTATTTATGTGTGTCTGTGTGTTTGTGTGTGTGTGTGTGTGTGTGTGTGTGTGTGTGTCTGGGAGGTAGACAGATTCCCTACCTGGAAATGGCTTGCTATTATTAGACATCCAGTTACCAGGGGTTATGTAAGACAATTGAAGCTCTGTTTTTTAACAGAGACATGATTCATACTGCTTGTAGTAACAGTAACCACCTCCAAACGAGACAGAAACCAGACACAGACAAAGGGTAGAGAAATCGATGCCGGCTTAGTACAGCCATTCTCTTGATACCTTCTGCCTCTCAATCAGAGCACTTATGTTATCAGAAGAAGAGGTTACTGCTAATTCTGAATCTGGAGTTGCCAGGTGGTTTTATGTGCATTTGTGATTTTCATAGGAGAAAACTAGCCCTTGAAAAGCTGCAATGTTTTATCACAGACAACATTCTCTATACTAATCCCCTGATTCTATTTGGCACATTGGTCATACATGTACTTGTGTCTGACTATCACTAGCATTTCTGCTGTGAACCCTCAGTGGCTCCTTCTGGGAAAAGCTGGAACCAAAATAAAATATTTGATTCAACTACACAATTAACTTTTCTCCAATGATGCTATATATCAGTATACTGGAAGAGGTGAAGTTAGAATGTGATTTGAGCTTGTGCCAATATTTTTTTCTTACAGCATCTCTAGAAATCTGAATGAAACTAGCCTGGCTGTCAGTTTCCCCAAACTCTGAGCTTTTTCTTAATTCCCTTCAACGACTCCTGGGGGAAGAAATAAATACTAAGTAGTTATACTCTATTTCTATACTCATATAGTAAATTTTTGGGTCTAGATTTGATCATCCAGAACAGGGATTAACCTGCAGGCTAAAGTACTATGTGCCAGACATTGTACTAATTGCTTACAAATATTTCTTTTGATCTTCACAACAGCACTGGAAGGTAGGTGCTATTGTGATCTTCATTTCACAACTGAGGAAATTGCGGCAAATAGAGAGGTTAAGTGACTTTCTCAGCTAATAGGTCTTCCAGGTTCAGCTCACTATCCACTATGACCCTGGGTTGTTGCTAAGCAGGAGAATTTACACCCTAGTTTTTTGATTTCCCAGATCCAATAAAGTTTATGCATGACTTAGTACATGGCTGTTTTTTAATAGTTTTGACTGAGTCTTGACAATGACCAAGTTCCATCCATTCAATTTTGCTTGCAGAAGGAGAAAAGAAAAATCAGATACAAGAATACAAAAAAATTTTTTTTGAAGAGAGGTACTCTGAAATATGGGGTAGAACATACTGCAGAATTCTGGATTTAGAATCATAAAGAACTAGGTTCAGTTTCTATACCTTGCAAATTCTGCCACTGGAATATATAACCATAAACAAATTAGTTAACCTCTCTGAGCCACAGTTCTCTGAAAAATGAAAGGACTGGATTATATGGGCTCAAAGGTCCCTTTCAGCTCTAAATCAATGATCTTGTAAGTATTCAGCAAATAGGTGATAATCTTGTCTCAGTAGCTTTTTATTCATCAAACAGGCAATCACCCTTCAGTGTCACTCCTTCAAGATTTAAAAATACCAAAAATTATCTTAAGGCATGCAGATGGGCAACAAAAATTAACAAGGTAATAATGCTCTGAAATCCCAAGTTGAAAAAGGAATGGTTCTTTCTTTCTTTCTAATAATAACTATCACCATAATAAGCTGTTGTGAACAGTATTAAACAGTCACAGAGAATTTTATATTTGCAGCATATTTTGCTATTATCTTGCTTATTTTATGTCATAGTTATATAAGCTATAGAACTATATTAATGCAGATATATAAAACATTTTCATTTATAAAATAACATTATAATGCTATTTTGTATTTTCATAGTATTTTGTATCCAAGAAGTAACAAAGTATTTTTTAGACCAAGTTCAATGTGGATATTTCCTATTCTCTTGAAACATGAAAGGCATTTACTGCTGTAGTTTTAGTGAGTAGAATATAGACTTCCTTCATTCATATATTGTTATTGGAAAAAATTCTCTTGACTGGGCATAAAAAAGATCCAATTTTTGTTCCCAGCTCTACCACCACCTCTCACTATTACTGAGCTAAATGAGCCTAAGCTTATTAGTGAACATTTCACTCAGTAAACTTAGTTCTCCTTAATATCTGCTTGTAACATTACATTAACCTGACGTACAACTTATTAAACCTTTTCCTGTGATGTTGTGATAGAGAAGAGTAGAAAGAGAAATCCAGTTTTAGAGTAGCATATCACATGCATTTATATTAATGGCAAGTCATAATTCATTTTATCTCTTATAAACAAATAGCTGTCAGATGCCTGCTATGTTCCAGGCATTGTGCTGGGCACTGAGAAGAAAAAGCATCTGTCCTCAAGAAGCTGATAATTTGATAGAGGAAATAATACTTATGGATAAAAGATAAATAACAAGTAGTGTATGTTCAGTGATGGAAGTTCAGACAAGTGAAATAGGGGTTCCAAGAAAGAGGATGATCATTGAGAACTTGGGCTGGATTTGAAGAGGTAATGGATATTGTATGAGAGAGTGTAATAGGAAAAAATACAGAACTACTGCTTCTATTTATCCTCTTCTCACTCACTTTGCAATCTGTCATCCAAGTTTATTGCTCAACTGGAATTATTCTCTCTAGTGTTACTAATGATATCTTAGAAAATCTGTTAACCTTTCCTCAGTTCTCATCCTTCTCTGCTTTTCTGCCTCATTTGACACTTATCTACTCTTTCTTCATATATACTCATGGATATGAAAAGGAAGAACTCTTGTTGGAGGGGATGGCATTTTCTCTTGGTGGTTCTTTGTCTGTCTTGACACTCTGAAGTTTCCTGTTCTCCATCATCCATATCACGACTGTTGACTCACTATAACCCAAAACACTATCCCATACTCTCTCTTTCTTCTTTTCTCTGTTCTCTTCCTCCTCCTCTTCAAATACACTCCATTTCCATCAAAAGCACTATCACCATTTTAGTCACCTAGGTTTTCTACCAAGGAGTCACCTTCAGCTCTTTACTCTGTTTTAATTCACATATCCATCAAGTTGCAAAACCTTTTCATTCTCTACCTTTTCTAATTCTACAACATCTCTTGGACCTTCTTTGTCCTGTAATTTAGATTCTTACCACTTCTATGCGGACTGTTGCAATAGCTTCCTAATTGGTTTTCCTGCTTGGAATGGGAAGAAATTTAAGTTTATCCATGATCCTTAAACCCCACTTTCTCTCTACTCCAGTTCATTATCCACATAGTCACCAAGGTGATTTTCCTAAAGTATAGTTCTGACCATGTCACTTTACCTCTAGGATGAAATATAAACTCCTCTGACATTTAAAATTCTTTACATCCTGATCTCAACCTACCTCTTTTTACACACCCTTCCTCTTCATCACTTTAGTACTTCATCACTTCATGCTTGAGATTATGAGAATGGCCTGCCGATTGATCCCCCTACCTAGAATTTCCTCATTTATATCTGTCCTCCACTAAACTGTCAATAGACCTTTCTAAAACACAATTCTGACTAATTGCCCTCCTATTTAATCAGCTCCAGGAATATTCCTTTTTGCTTTAAGAATCAAACATTTATATTTGATTATTTGATTATATTTATATATTATATCAAATATAAATGTCCTTTGCCTTTTAAAGCTCTCAGTAATCACTATAATACATCCTTGCTGTTCCTTTAAGGAGTATCTTGTCTCCCAGCTCCAAGAACTTTGACTTGCTTTTCCACATGCCTAGAACTCTCCCTCCTCGTTCCTGGCTCTTGGCTTTCCTGGCTTTTTTAAAGTCTCAATTAAACTTCTACCTTCTGCTAGAAGTCTTTCCCACCATCCCTTAATGTTAGTGCCTTTCTCTCGGTATTATCTATGATTTACTCTTTCTACACCTCATTTGTAAATAGCTATTTTCTTGTTTTCCCCCTTATTGTATAAGCATCTGGAGATCCAGAACTGTCTTTTGTTTTTCTATGTATCCCTGGTATCTGGCAAATGCTTGACACATAGTAGGTTTTTAGCAAATTCTTTTTGAATGATTTATTAATGAGAAAAATTAGCAAGAGCAAAGTGAAGAGTGAAAGTATGTGGGAAATTGCAAGTTGTGATTAGAAAGTGCATGACTTTAAAGGTTTTAAAGCAATTAAACTCAATAATAAGGGGCATTGCCTGTTGGATATCTGAAGTAGAGTAAATGTAAAGGTCATTGGAAGAGAGGAAGACAGAGAATTGGGAGGTGAGGTGGCATTAGTATGGATGCTGAATACAGGGACTGTGTCTTGAACAACTTCATAGACTCCATAGCTGCTTTCAGTCTCTCCAATTCAACCTTTTTTCTTAATATTATCAAAATAAACTCTTTAAAGATCAGAAGTTTGTTGTTTCTCATTTCTGTATCCTTAGAATTTTTCATAGTCCTTTCAAATACTCCAATGGATCTTTAACTTCATCATGGAAGTTACTTCCTCTAATAATGCAAATCACAATGTATCTATTCCTCTTCATCCTATATAATCTTTGCCTTCTGTGTTAGCTAAGAGCATCCAACATATTGAGGACCGTCCTCTATTTCTCTAGTAATTGTAAGGAGACCAATGGAAGGTGCAGCCTGTCTACTGGTTATCCCTCGTTCTCATCAGCTGATTGGTCCATCCTTTTTTTATTCTCCTCATATATTTGATAATCTCCTTTATTACACTTCTTAAATTCTTGTTTGTGATATGTTTCAGATTGTTCATACCCACCTTTTTGAGCCCTTTGGGTGATCCTGCTTTTCACTTTTTTTTTTTTTTGAGACTGCAGTGTTCCATGACTGATAATCATATAGCATCACTAGAAGAATAATAGCATTTAAAAAAAGGTTCCTTTGTTTCAGTGAGAAGCTTGACAAGTTAACAGAAAACTTTATACTTTCCCAAAGGCAATCCAGACTACTCTCCTGTCCAGTTCTGGGCTGAACTAATTATATATTTGTGCTGTCTAAACAAGGGGTGTGTGTGTGTGTGTGTGTTTGTGTGTGTGTGTGTGTGTGTGTGTGTGTGTGTGTGGTTTTTTTTTTCTCCTAGCCAGATAGGCCAAATCAAATACCCTATAATGTCAGGGCTTGATGCAATCAGCACAATGTCATTTGCAAACAGGAGCATCTGGCAGACCTTACTATATATAAGGTATTCCTCGTTGGCATAACTCTGTTTCGTACCACCCCCATCACAGTGGTGAACATTTTTGGCAAACATATATCTCCCTGTTTTATGCCTCATTGATATTAATAATCAGAGAGTTATTAAACATGATGAACTCTGCATTACAAAGAACCTTTTGTAATTTTGACATATGCATGAGAGACATCTTGTTGGAAGATGGCCTTTACGGTATTGTTTTGCTTTATCAAACCAAATTTTCTTTTTTTATAGTCAATAAACAATAATCCCACTAGGATTTTCTGTCATCTACATCTTTCAGTGATTTGTTTGATGGGAAAAGTATGATCTACTGTGGAATATTGCTTACAAAAGTCTCCCAACTCCCTTCTGATATCCTCATCAAGAATGTTCTTGAAATGTAGGTAGGTCATAAATATTTTACATATATTGGAGAGTAGGCATTTGGTTCAGGAGAAATTGATAGGCTCTCAGTCACTTTTTTGTTAATAATAAAGTCTGATAACTTCCCATGATTTTTTTATCTCCCCTTCTTTCATATATCTTGTGAATTGATCTCTAAAGGAATTCAGAATTGCCCCATAGATCATTTCTGCATAGACATGGCCTAGTCTACTTTTCCCATTGTTATTTTCTTTGGTACCATTTATACTTCCTCTATGAGTATATGTAAAACTGTAATGTCAGGATCCAGATGTCATAACTTCACTGTCCTTGATGGGGAAAAATAACTTAATGAAAATTTTATATCTCTTATTTTGTATTGCCTTCCTTTCAGCTTAATTCTTAAATGCCTTTAGAATGGCTTTGTTTAGTTGGTCTCTAAGCTTTCTTTAAACTGTTTTTTCCCTCTACTGTATATCTTATAAGATGTTGTTTATAATTAATTTCCCTCCCCTCTTTTCCTTAAGATTTTACAGACATGGTTATATTCTATATCTATGCACTGTTGGTCCTCCAATCTCTTCATTTGTCAAGTAAGTCAAGTGTTTATTGACTAAAAAGTTGATAGGCTCAATTTTTGTTGTTCTTGTTATAGCATTTGATCCAGAGTGGTTAAACTTCTGTATGAAATTATCATTATTATTATTATTATTATTATTGCTGAGTCAATTGTGGTTAAGTGACTTGCCCAGGGTGTTGTGTTTGAGGCCTGATTTGAACTCAGGTTCCCCTGACTTTAGGACTGTTGCTCTATTGCACTGCACTACCTAGCTGCCCCTATATGAAATTATTGTAATTGACAAGAACATCCTTTCTCCTATCCAATTTCCATTTTTTTGCATCAATAATTTACTTAAATGAATCCAGTAGGGGTGGTTTTAAATATATATATCTTTGTTTATAATTGTTATTCTTCTAAATTTTTATTGATTTTTATCTTTGCTCTAACAAGTCATGAAATATAAGTAGGGAGTCATTTCCTGTTTGTTAAAATATAAGCAGTTTGTTTTTGGTTTTTTGTGATGGCAATCAACAAGCACTAATTTGTAAGCCACTTATTATATGTCAGGTACTATACTAATCATCAGGAAGACAAAGAAAGGTTGAAACATTTCCTAGTGCCTTCCAATTCTTTCCTCAGAATATCCATAAGGTATAGGGGTGAGGCTCTTTGTTGTCTAGAAGTATTTTGACTTTTTTTTTTTTAACTTCTGAATCACATTTTCCAACATATTTTTCATTGTTCCTGCCTATTCCCAACTTTGCTGTGAAGTCAATGAGTATCAAAGTATGTTTTGATTTAATTTGGAAGTTTTATTAAGTTTTTACTAGAATTTCCCTACCTTTTCATCCTCTGCAAGAGAAACTGCAGATATTTTCATGGTGGTCTTTTTATAATGCAATAAAAACCAAAAGTCACATGAAATTCTGTTTCCCATTGTTGCTGGACACAAAATAAAATTAATCCTAGTAACTTTTTTGCCTCTCCAAGGAGAATCTATGAGCTGTCCTTCCATTTACCTATAACTTCCTTTTGTCTTCTAGTTTTGTTTATGATGAGAATGCCAAGATTGGTCAAATTGAGCTCTTCCTGTAATATGCCCTTTTATTGATAATTAGACAAAAGCAGAATTATCATTAGAAAATCTAGCAACTACATTATATGTTGATGCGTAGTACATTCTACCCTTTTTTCTGCTACTCTGCCCCTTGCACTGCAGATGTGGAAGGAGATTACTCGACATTTGAGATCCAGTATCAGACTGCCCTAGGCAACCATGTATTCTCGCTGCTATAAATTTAGAGCTTGCATGACCACTTGAGATGAGCAAGGCAGTCAAGATTATGAGAGAACGATGCCCTAGACCATGCAGAACCCCAAGGAGAAGGAGATGATGGTAGTCTTTTCCGCAACTCTTATTATCTGTTGAAGGAGCAGCTCTTCTTGTTTCATTTGCCAATTATACTTTGTTCCCACATTCACAAGGACCTAAGGAAGCAATCAGAAGCCGCTTTGTTGCACATGGGGCCAGAGCTTGTGGCCCACAAGAAGTGAACAGGGTGCACACTCAGCCCCTTGGGAAGTGCATTAGACCAGGATATCATCGCAAGGCTTTCCTAATTACTGCAGTTATTCATGGTTGGTGTGTTACTTATCTTGTCTGCTTTCTATAGACCTCACAGACATATTTTCATAGATTTGCACAATGAAATAAGCTTTAGGAAAAATGATCTACAATCTGTTCTGCCTTCAACATCATCCAGAATCTTGCCAGCTGTGTTCCAATAGCAAATATCTTATTACTGATGATGATGTAAGAGACAGAAAAAAAATAGCTGAATTTCCAGATTCCAGGGAGAATTTGTGATGCTGGCAGCCAAGGGAAAAAAAAATCTCTTGACTTACAAACTGAGCACATTGGATATGGAAGTCATTGAAAGAGAATAAATAAGAAACCCCATGAAGTCATTACAACAGAGTCACTTTTCAGAGTATAACTGTACTTTAAGCAATAAAACATGACAGACCATGCAGTAGTTCTGATTAATATACACCTCAGGTGTGTACTAAGGTTGTTGCTGGAAGGGAAATATAGGACTGAGGAGAGGTAGGTCACCATTTGCACAAGGGGAAAAGAAGATCATAGCAGCAGGAAGCAGCGTTGAGAGAGAATGACTTGATTAAAAGATGGGAAGGCCATTATTCAGTATAATTATAAAAAATATGATTTAAATTGAATTTTAGATATTTTAAAATCTACATTTATTTAATTATGCAGTGGATTTATGTGCTTCCTTTTGGTTTTCATCTGAATATATTGGACATATCGATTGATAATTTTCTTTATTAATGTCATTGCCAGGAATAAAAAGAAAGAAGTTCTGACTTTATGATATACCATTGATAGTCTGTCAAAGCTATGTGACAGGATTATCAGAAACAGTGAAGGACTTTTGAATCTAGTTTGCTTGTTTATGTGGTTATAAGAATATTGCTATTTTTTTTTAAAGTTTTTAATGTAAGTAGCAAAGTTCTATCCACAAAGCCTTGAGTCTTTTTTAAATAGTTCCAGGTCTTCTTTTCTTGTGACTCACAGTGCTCACCTGGGAATAGTAAATGAACTCTTTTAGTACAGAACCCTTGTTCCACTCTAGATTGATTTTTCTTACTTTGTGAATACTCTTTGTTAAGGGAGTGTTTTACTGTCTTTTTTCATGGAAGGTAAGGGGAAGCAGTTTCTGTGAACATCCTTTCTTTAGAGTAATTAGGAAAATAAGATTGGTCTGGGGGGAAGGAGAAATCTAGAATTCATTTTGAATAGTTACCTGAATTTTTTTCAAGGCACTTGGTAATATGAGAATGTTTGAAAGTTCAGAGAAGGAAAGAAGAGTTATATGGCAAGAGAGATAATAATGATGTTTACCAGTTTGCAAACAAACTTTATAAGTTTAAGATGGGGAATCTGTATATGGAATACATTTCATTTTTAAAGAGTCTTGTCACAGTTCTATGTAATAGAAGTTTCTCAGGGGTTCTGAACTTTCTTTAAGAGAGAGAGAGGGAGAGGATTTCAGGCCTGGGCCAGCAGCTTCTCAAAGAGTTGAAGAAATTCCTTGATTCTTATTAGAATGACTATCTTCGCAGATGTATTGAGGCTTTGATACAATCTTCATTTTTATTTTAAAATTGCCAGTTGTGTTCGTGCTAGAAACTCGTAAAGTAGAGTTTACTCATCCATGCCCCAAACTCTCCTTTTCATTTATTTTTCATTATTGGTCAATCAATCAATATGTATTAAAGTACCTACCATAATTAATTCACTTTGCTTAAGATTATATAGATTTATATTTATTGTTAGGGAGAAAAAAGGCGTGAAATAGAGCCATGTTTTTTCTTGGACAGATTATCTTCCCTTTAGGCCATTGATTTGGACATTACAGAGATACCTTGAAGAACTGAACAGTATGTTTATGAATATTTGGAGATTACTGATATCTCTCATATGTTAGTAAGTAATAGGTTTTCTACTATTTTCTCTCATCACTTATTTAATTTATTGGCCTGGAGGCCAATTGTCATAGTGACAAGATATTATTAATGACATGTCATGCCATATGGATGGTTTGTAAAGAAAATTTGAAAAGGAAATCCAGAAGCCATGATTCTTTATTTGACTATCTTTTTCCCTCCTGACTTCTTGCTGATAAAGAAATAGACAACAAGCTTCCTCATAATATTCTTACTATTTTTTCCCAGTACAGATGCAGCTGCTTTCTATTCCCTGTCCCAATGAACATCTGCACTAGGTCCCAGCCTTGGAGTGATTTACCTGAAGAGTAACGCCATTTATCTGAAAATTATTGTGAGTATCTTCTGTCTTATATAAAAGACTTTTTGATTCACTGTATATTTTTTTCAAAAGGAAAAGAAATAGCTATTACAATTAAAATACAGGTAAAATTTCAGATTGCTATTTTTCTGGGATATAATTTTTGTTTAAAGGCAACTGAAATTGGGTCATCATTCTCTCATAGTTTGTTATTGTTGTTGCTAGGCCTGTGAGGTGTGTCCCATCTTGTTGCACACCCTCCTATTTTGAGGCCTTCCAGGGCAGTTTGGTGCTACTCTGATGGTACAACTCTGAACACTTCATAGATTTGAGGGGTCCTCTGCTTGATAACCTGTGCTCACCCTGTGACTGTGACTCTTGTCAGATATTTGCCTTTTGACTTAGCACTGTGAAACTTTGCTCAAATCTCAAAGCTTCTTTTTATTTCACACCATCCTAGTCAAATATGTGTGCCCTGCTTGGTGTTTTAACATGATTATCTAGTGAGATCATCATGCCCTGTGCCCAACCTATACAGCTCTTCTGTTTGGAGACTTTTTGGGGTTCTCAAGCCAGATCTCTGTACCTTCAAATCCAGGATTCAGTCAAAACCAAGAATACTTATTAAGCATCTACTGTGTGCTAGGTACTGTACTAAATGCTGGAGATATAAAGAAAAAAATCAAATAATCCCTATTCTCAAAGAGCTTACATTCTATTAGAGAGGATAAACTATAAGTATGTGAATATTATACATATTATAAGTATAAAGTAGTTAACTATATACTACTTGTAAGGAAGACCACTATCAAGTGAGGAAATCAGAAAAGGCTTTCTGTAGAAACTAGTATTTGAGCAACATCTTGGAGGAAATTAGAGATTCTGTGATGGAGAGATAAGAAGGGAGTGCTTTCCAGGCATGGAATGGAGAATGACCCAAGATGGGAGAATCAGTATCATTTCTAAGAAACAGAAAAGACTAGTTTGATTGGACTATAGATCATGAAAAGGGGAATAATGTATAAGTCTGTAAAGATAAGGTGATATCAAGATTTAAGGAGCTTTAAATGCCCAAGAATTTTATATTTGATCATAGACACAATGGGGAACCACTGGAGTTTATTGAATGGGAGAGTAACATGGTCATATCTATGCTTATGGAGAATCACTTTGGCAGCTTAGTGGAGAGAGAGAAGCTACTCTTGCCAGAAAGATAGATAGATAAACTTATATGCACATATGTTTTGTAATACCTCAGTTTGATCATTTTAGATCTTTTTCCTCTCTGTTGCTTACATAGGGTGGATGAAGAAATTAAAAAGGATGTGAATGCTATACCTACAGGAAAAAAAATGTCTCTGAAAGATTGATATAAAGTATTCATTAAATATTGCTAAAAATAGCAGATGAATATCTGATTTTTTTTTTACTAGAAAAGCCAGAAGCTTGAATTATTTAAAACCTATGCATGCAGACTAACATAATTAGCAATTTCAGAAAAACCCAGTTGTTGTCATTTTAAACATTTTACTATATGGTATGAGGCAGGTATCATTCTATATAATTTTCTCTTCCCAGAACTGAGGACTCTTTGGAATACAAAGTCAAGGGGGATAAGCAAGCCATTTTGTATCTTTAATCCTTCACATAACCTGAGAAATAATTTTTGCTAACCAAGGAATGGATGGATCTCTGATATTCAATTTAAGCAAATTATAAGCTACTAATGAAGAACAGAAGTTCCCAAACTATTTTTTTGCTAAAATTCCTTAAAGTACTGATGAGTTTAGAGGATTGTAAAATGAAAAGATGGAAGAAGATCAGAAATAGTTTTCTGCATGCCATTTTTAGTGAAACACTTTATTTCATTTTTAAGAGTATAAAGGACTAAGATGCTGCATTAGTTACCAGAAAAAGGACACTTGGGGTGGGGGGTGCGGGGAGGGGGAGAGGGGATTCCTCTGTGACAAGACTAAATCTCCACAAGCAGTACAGTTGCATTAAGACAAAGCTTGGTTTGGAGGCACACAGGAGATATAGGGAAAGACAAGGGCACTTCATGAATTCCAGCTCCATCTGCTGATTAGAAACCTTTTCTGCACTATCAATCAATCATTTAATCCACATTTATTATGAACCTACTATATGCCAGGCACTGTGCTTGGGGATACAAAAAGAAACAAAGGACAGTCCTTATCCCTAAGGAGCTTTCAATCTAATGAAGAAGACCACAAGCTAACAAATATACACAAAGATAGCTACTATGTACAGGATAAATAGGAAATAATTAACAGAAAGCAGGCAATAGAGTTAACTCAGAAGATAGGATTGTAGCCTAATGTCTCTCATTCCACTGCCCAAACAACATCCTTAGCCACCAGTGGGATGCAAAGGTAAAGATATTTTAAATAAATATGCTGTAATACATACAGTGAATTGAGCATTCTGTGGTTTTACCATTCTGGGCAACAAAATACATAGATGGTTAATGGGGAATTCTGATTCTGTTCTGTTTTATTGTGTGGCCTTCCGGAAAGACAGGATAAAGTTAACTTAATCTCTCAAAACTAACTTAGAATTTTTAAAGGACTGAGAACATTAAAAAAAAAAATAGTTCAATACAATAAACATTTATTAAGTATCACCTGTATATAGAGTGCTTTATGGGATTCCAAGAAAGATGACAAATAAGATAGTCAGCTTACAGTGAAATAAAAAACCAATCCAGATAACTCTAATACATAGTATTAATGCATAATATGAGAGTTGTTATAGTTACAGAACTGCTATGTGACATATAAGGATCAGGTCATTTCCAATGGGCAAAAAAAAAAAGTCTTAAATGGATGTTAGAGCAGTAGATTTCATGTTTAAAAACAAATACTAAGAAAACAAAATTAAGAGTTGATTTGCATTTGGGCTGGATAGTGTTCAACAAATCGGCTATTTATACAATGCCTGACCCTCAAAATCAGGAAGGTCAAGCATAACAGTAAGTAAGCATGGCTAATACAGAAAGCAGAAATATTGAAAGTTATAAGGAAAGATAGTAAAGGGTTGAAGCAAAAAAGTGCCTATCCTAAAATAGCTTCCATTACTACTATAAAAATAACCCTTTGTGTATCTTCTTTAGGTTAAAAGGCTGAGCACAGTTCACCTATAATATTTTTAAATGAAGAAAGTCTGTAAATACTACAAAGAGAGAGACCCTGTCTTTTGTAACCTTTTTATCTCCCCCATTACCTACCAGAGTGTTTTGCATATAGGAGGCAATTAACAAATGTTTATTGAATTAAAAATTAAATTGAAATCTTAAGTTTCAAGGATAGGGGTTCCCAAGACTATAGTTTGGTTTATCTCCTTTACTCCCAACCCCAGAATGTCTCCAGAAATTCTCAAAAACAAATTAACTTGAAAAAGAGAGATAGGTCAGTCTAGCAATTGGGGGAAGACGGGATATTGCCATCCCAAAAATCTTGGATATGAATTTGTCTGTCTGTTTCTAATTTGTCCACAACCCAACAATTACTCTTTGGTGGCTGATCAGAATTAGACTGACTACTTCATATCTAACTAGTCTGAGAAGTTGAGAATGGTTTAATGTGTATGAGAGAGGGTTGGAACCCACAGGACATGGGAAAGAACACTTCTCTTCACAGACCCAAAAGAGCAGAAAGAGCTCACAGAAATAAAATATTTATTTCCCATATGTTGACCAAAAAATGTATTGCCATTATTGTATATGCACAGTATATACAAAAAGCTTGTGAAATGTACAGGTTACAAATAAAAAAGGTTACAAATGTGACTGATTTCCATGTACTTTACATTCTAAAGATCCAGTATCTCTTCAGAAGTTCTGAAGTCTTGGGGCATATTTTTTAACATGCATACAATATGGACTGATTAAGAAAAAAGTCACTAATATGCACTGGGTTAAATCAATACCAAGTTTAGGCAAGAAACTTAACAGCTTCTGTCAGGAGAGAGTTAAAATCCATTTGGGGCCTGCAAGCTAACTCAGCTGCCAGTCATCTAAAAACAAATCTTTGAAGAACTCTTTTTTCAGAACAGAAATGTGTGCAGTGGGAAGACGAAAAATGTTTTGTTCTGTTTAAGCGTTTGGGGGACATTTGGTCCAGGCTGACCGTTGAAAGGCAGGTGCCTGAAGCCACTTTTTTTTTTTTTTTTTTTTTTTTTTTAATTTTAAAATGTAGTCCTCAGCCAATGTGGTTGGAGGAAATGCACAATGATTGGCTTGTTGTCTGTGGATGTGTGCAGGGTACACCCAGTTTTGCTTTGCATATATTTACGAAACATCTGCCCTCTTCTTGTTCTTAAGCTCCTCCTCCGCCCTTTCCCCCTTTTCCCCTGCTTGGTTTTTGTTGTTGTTGGCTTGTTTAACTTTTTCATTTGGGCTTTCCTTTTCCTTTTGAAGAGAAACTTCATCAGGGTGTGTAATTTTTACAATTATGATAAAAGAGAAAGGAAAGCAGAGTGGGGGAAGGGGGAAACAGACAGAAAGACAGAGAGAGAGGGAGGGAGAGAAGAAGGAGGGGGAGGGAAAGGGAAGAAAGAAAGAGGAAAGAGAGAGGGGGAGGGGGAAGGGAGGGAGAGAGGGGAAGAGAGGGAGAGAGGGAGAGAGGGAGAGAGAGAGGAGAGAGAGAGAGAGAGAGAGAGAGAGAGAGAAGAGAGAGAGAGAGAGAGAGAGAGAGAGAGAGAGAGAGAGAGAGAGAGAGAGAGAGAGAGAGAGAGAGAGAGAGAGAGAGAGAGAGAAGATCTGAGAGCTAGCTTGGCAAACTAAGTAACCTTTGGCATGGTGACCAGGAGAAAGATTCTAGTGGGGATTTTGTCTTCCTGAATTCATGCTTGGAGTCAGCTTGTATGCTGCTGCCCTCTAAAGACTACAAAGAAGCATTAACAGCTGCAAGAATTTGATGAGACTATCTTGCCTTCCAGTTAGCCAGATTTTTTGCAATTTATAAAATATAAATAATGAAGGTTGATATTTTTGCTTGATAAGTTAGTTGGGCACCTTGTCATTTGACAGACTTTGTAGAATCTAATTGATTTACCTGTGCCTTTTTGACCTTTGAATTGTACTGTTTCAAATATGCCTTGGATACTTTCATGTGTCTCAAATATATAGAATATTGAGGTCAAAAAAAAAAAATTGGAAGAGGTCATATGGGAATTGTAATCAGGGAAAGTCTTTTTGCTGTAGAATGAGGAAAATAGTAGAAGGATAGGTGTAGATAAAGGCAAAAAGAAATGGTAACTAAAAGAAACAAATGCCAAAGTGTTTATTTTTTGTCTTCGAGAGATAACTCCAATATTTTGGTGCTATGAATATTCCCCAAAGTAGATGGAGTCTCTTCAGTGACAACTGAAGATATCTGGCAGAAAACATTATCAGTGTGGGAATGGAGGAGGGGGGGAAGTAAGGGCATTTATATGAAGGGGAAAATAATTTGTACCTTAAAAGGGGGGTGAAGTTTTATCTTAATTATCATGCCTTTGTTTTAGGAGAAGTTTTATTTTCTCTTCATGAATCCCATAAACTTAGAATCTCAAAGCCTGAGTTTGAATTTTAGCTCTGCCATTTACTGCTTTTATGATTTGGACAAGTCATTTAATCCCTTTTAACCTCCATTTCCCCAAATATAACGTGAAGGGGTTGTTTTAGGTAGACTTTGAAATCTTTTTCAGATTTACAACTAGGACCTGAAATCAGGATGGATTTGGTCTGTGTACAGTAGAAATGAACTTATTTATCTTCCTAATAAAATAGTTTCCTTAGTCTTCACATTCAAATAGAATGTGTATGTTACTTATCTTGATGTAGTTAGTTCTTTGGTATCTCCCTGACAAAATTCTCTTCCCAGGTTCAGATAGAGCAATTAGAGTAGGGAAACTGCTTTTGAATTAGAATGAAACTTAATTATAATCCAGTCTATGACTTCTTTTACAATTGATTCTTGTTACAGCTTCTCTAAAGTTTGTATACTCAAATCATACAATAGAATACCTTGTATCATTTGTACTGGTTTCCTCTACATCAAAAAACCTAACTGCCCACTTCTCTTTTATTCTGGTATTTATTCTTCCATCTCCGTCTGCTTCTCTCTGGAGGTGCTCAATTTTGCCACCTGTTAAACCAGAAACATATTATTCCAGATCCAGATATCTTGATATTGCTGTAGAATATGAATTTTAAACTCCCATCCAATAAATGTCATTTCTAGAACATTCCATATAACAAATCTATTTCTGTACCCATAAAAATAACATGCTTGGTTGGTCTGGAATACACAAATAATCCTTCTAGTCACCATCCATGGAAGACTGTAACAGAGGACTTTTTATGTGTTGTTTCTGTTTATAAGTTGAAAAGGAGAGAGATGCTGAGCTGACCTATAGCTCTTTAGATTTCTTTCTTCTGACATCAAAGAGCAGTTATTCTACAATTTCCCTCACCCTTTCCAAATATATCCCAGCCATCGAAGTAACAAAACTCACCTAACTTCCCCAACCAACCATAAAAGTAGAATATTACCTAAAGTAATCCTTAAGGGAATGGGAGTTAAAATGTTCCTTCACCTACTTCATTTACCTACTTTTTCACCAATTCACCTACTAATTCACCAGAGTGGCTGCTAAATATTCTGCTTCATCTAAAGCCTGAGGGCTGGGAATTTGCTTTCAAGTCATGTATTTGGTTTTAAAAATCAATACCACAAATAATTTTGAGTATCCATAGACTGTGTTTCACAAGGGAAGTTTGCATGTTTTTAATCACACTGACTATTGCTGGGTAGATGGCTATAATTGTAAAAAACAAAAAAACAAAACAAAACAAAAAAAATCTTCACTGGTATTTTTCCAGACCAAGTTAGAACTATTATGAAAAAGGATGTGTTCTTGGATAATGTCAGCCATACGTAGCTCAAGTTGTCTAAAGTACTGGGACAGGGTCTTTTTTATGCAGTCAGCAGAGACCAAATGTGGAACTGCTTGCTTGGCCCATATGCTTTAATGTGTTCCCAGTTAGGCCATTACTGGAGGGGGAAAAACAAGGATCAGCTTGTTTCAAAACAAGGGACATACAGGACCTCCTGTCTCTCTCCTCCACCCCCCATCCCCTTCAGAAAAAAATCAAGTTATCTTTAACAGATTCTAAAAATGCCTTTTCCCAAATATGCAGTCAGTTCCTTCAAAGAGCCCTTTGTTTATTTTCAGGAAGAAACCCAAGACAGCTGAAAACCAGAAGGCATCTGAGGAGAATGAGATTACTCAGCCGAGTGGATGCAGCGCCAAGCCAGGCCTTCCCTGCCTGAACTTTGAAGCTGTTCCGTCTCCAGATTCAGTCCTCATCCACTCAACACATTCACTGACAAACTCACACGCTCACACCGGGTCATCTGATTGTGAGTACACTAATTCAGTGGCAGTATCTTATATGGTACTTAGAACATATATTTCATTTGACTTAATGGATTGCAGCAGACTATTTCATTTGTGACCAACATTTTCCCTCCCACCATTTTGGTTTGAGGGCTCCATTCATATTTAAATTATCATCATATAAATAGGATGGCCACATCACTAATCACAGAGCTGAAAATAGGTTGTACTATAACTTTTTAGTTACTCTTTTCTAGTGTACATTACATTAGAAAACTCCACTTACTTCATTCCCAAATTGAACAATATATGTTGGACCTCAGAAGTCCAGTAAGACCCAGGGATACTTCCATTTTGGAAGTGTATGAAACATCTTATCTCAAATGCCCATTGGTTCTTGGAATCCTATATTATTTTTCTAAATTTTTTTCTTTATAATTTTAATTGATTTTAAAGTGGTTAAAGGATAGCATAAATTTAACAGAAGAAAAGGAAATGGTTTCCAAGAATTCAGAAACCACCCAGACTTCTCTTGAACCAATAAGAATTCAGGTTAAAAATATTTTTTAATTAAAAAAAATGCTTGAGGGCTAAATTTGGAAGTGGGCAGCCTAATGAGCTCTTCCCTATTGAAATCACTTCATTGCTGTTTATTTTTGCTGTCTTCCCACTGATCTGGGAGCCACTTCTCCAAATTCTATTTTAAGAAAGTTGATAAATCACGTTTAGGAGATTTTTTTTTTTCTTTTCTTCTCCAAAACCTTACCCAGTCCCTGAAAGGAAAAACAAATATTTAAGACAATGAAAAGAAAGCAACATAGAATGTCTTTGGGTTTTTATCCCAAAGAAAATTCAGTTTTAAGATATAGCTCCTGGATCTGTATGCTTAAAGAATATTTAATACCAGGCAAAGAATTGTCAGTTTAAAAAAAAAAAAAAAAGCATTATTTTCAAACAAGGATGCCATTAATCCCTGTTCACAGAGATCGAAGTGTTAGTGAGAAAAATGAGATTCCAAATCTCCCATCGATATCTCCCTAACAGTACAGATGTAAAACTATTCAAGAGACCTCCAAAGAAGCCAAAAGATGGATGAGCTTAACATCTTCTTTGCCTATTCATTGGGCCCCTCTGAGTATAGGGCAAAATTAATAGGCAAAGATTTGGTAATCTTCTTGCCTTGGTCAAGGGTACTTACCAACTTTTTTTTAACTCTTTTTTTTTCAATTAATGAAAATCCACCTTATTTCTCCCCAACATCATTAAAAAAGGAAAAAAAAACAAAAAACAAAAACCTTGTAACAAGCATGCAGTCAAGAAAAACAAATTATCCCACTGGCCAGGTCCAAAAACACACGTCTCAGTGTGCACTGTGAGTTTATTGCCTCTCTATCAAGAGGACATTCTTCAATTGATACTAGAAAATAACAGTAAAGGGAGAAGTAACTTGATATTCAAATCAGCACCTACTTTGAAATCTGTGAGGTCAGCTGGCTTCTGTGTAAAGATGCCTATGGGAAGAAGGGAAGGGAAGGAGATAAGCATTTATTAAACACCTGCTATGCTCTAGATTCTGTTAAGTGCTTTACAAATATTATCTCCTTTGATCCTCACCAGTAACCCTAGGACATTATTATTCAATTGTGTCTAATTCTTAGTGACCCCATTTTGTCTTTTCCTAGCAGTACTGGAATAGTTTGCTATGTCCTTCTCCAGCTCGTTTTACAAATGAGGAAACTAAAACAATAACGTTAAATGACTTGGCCAGGGTCACAGTGTCTGTTATTAGATTTGAATTCAAGTCTTCCTAATCCCACATTCAGGTGTTGTATCTATTGAACCACATAGCTACCTTTAGGAGTCCAGAAAAAGGAATATTGTTTTGTGATCCAGCATACTAGGAAGAGGACAACCCTTTTACCAGGTAGTAATTTTATGTTATAATTTGTAGGGTTTACAATAAAGACTGGAAAACAAAATGGCATTGTGCCCATGAAATATTCTTAACTCTTAGGAAGGTGACATATGACAGTATGGAGCCTAGAGCTTTCCATATTGAGTTTCAAGTCTTGGTTCCTTTCCATAGTCTTAGGGTAACAATAACATGTAGAAGTTTTAACCCCAACCTGCTATAAGAAAAATTAACTGTTTTGATAAATATAAATACTCTTGCCTTATTTAACATTGTACTTTACCATACATATCTTTTTTTAAACTCCAAATTTGTCCAAAAAGGTTCCTATTTATCAGCTGAAATCATGTGAAAATGGGGTTCCCGAAACAACAGTATCCCACTAATTCAAAAGAATCTAATGGATTTTTGTCCAATAGGTTGACTAACAAAGGTAGAGGGGAAGAAAAGGGATACTACAAAGAAATCTCCTCATTCTTTATAGGTTTCTTTCTTTCTTTCTTTCTTTCTTTTTTTTTTTTTTTTTTGGTTGTTTATTTTCAATATAGATTCTATCCCTCTGTTCCAACCTGCTATTTTGTTTGGTTTTTTGTTTTCTCTGGAAAAATATATTTAGGTTTTAGTTTGTCCTGCTTTGAGCCTCAAAATCAAATTGAAAATTGTTTTGGGAAAGATTCACAGAAATCTGTCCATTTGAAGATTTTCTAAGGCAGGAGGGAAGAGAGATTTATTTTAAGTAGTTAAAGTTTTTGGATGGTCTGCTCACATTTAAGAGTAGCATTTTTCTTCCCAAATTTTATTCTTACCATTAGGTCAATTTAAAATCTTAATTTCTTTATGGTAAAGGCTTGAGTTCCCATTTATAACTAACAAATTTGGGGCATTTAAAAATAGTGTCCTTGACATGTTAGTCTCCTTAACTTCAGAAACATTCACTAGGGTGTAGTGTTCTGAGCATTCACAGGTTACTGAATTTTTATAGCACCTTTCTATTTGTCATGTGCTTGACAATATTATTCTTAGTCGTTCCTTATAATATCCTTTTCCTGTCAGTTAGTATCATTCTTCCCAATTTACAGATGAAAAAACTGAGAAAATTGACACCTAGCTTGATGAAATGACTTAGGACCAGGCAAGTGAGGCAATTTTATTATTGATTTTTATCTGGGAGGGTCCGGTTTCTTCTCCCTGTGCTGTGCTTTACACTTGCATCTCTGTCTTATAGGTCTCTAAATTGGTGATCTCCTTGATCACCAAGAGGGTCAGGCATGAACGTGTGAGTAGATTATTCCAAACACTTCACCCTAACTAGAAAAACAACCCAAAGCCTAGTACCTATTGATTAAAAGTATCACTTTTCTATATAGTAATCAAAACATTATTACAGCAAAATGCTAACAAATTTAAGCTCCCTAGTTCTCAGCCACAAAAACCATTCTACATACTGCAGTAATCCCAATAATAGAAGGGAAAAACCAAAAAAATGAAAAGAAATATAATTGAGGAGTGCTTTTCTTAAATGATGAAGTTAATATCTCTTCTGAAATTTTTACCAATTTTCAGTGCACTTACTAACATACTTGAACTGCATCTAAATTTCACTCTTGCTCACACATTTCAGAAACTTAACTGTATAAACAAACCCAAGTGATAAGAACATACTGTACAATGATGTGCTTTTGGAACACATGGAGCAGGAAAGCCACAGATGTTTGGGACTGAGAAGTTTTAAACTCAAAATGGAGAACCTGAGCTGGATTGGTTCTGTTATTAAATATTTCAACAGAGCTATTAAACACAGAACATTATTAAGCATATGATGTTTACTGTTTGAGAATACCTCTTTGTTTCTTTGTTAAATTTAGACAAACTATAGAAACATGTATTTTTGACAGAAACAACCCCAAATTTTTCTTACGACTTTCAAATAGGAATACAGATGAGAGAAGCAGATTCTTCCTTACTTTGCTCTTTTGAGATACCCTGATTGGTAAAGTCCTGCTCTCAGACAAATTATGTTTTCTGTTCACTGCTATATTTATGCAGTTACTTTCTGGTATTTTACTCTGTCCACATCAGACTTTTTAATTTCTGTGTCCTTGCCAAAATGTACTTACACATTAGCAGTTTTTTGTTTTTTATTTTTAATTTAACCTTTACACATTAACAAACTGTTGTGTAGGTGGGTTTAACTTTAGCTCTGGAGATAGTATGCTTTCACTGTAGCTTTATATCATAGAGAAGATTATGGTAAGCTCTTGATTTTCTATTTTTCCCCATTGATGTCTACCAGCCTTCCTCTCCCCTGCCCACCCCAGCCAGTCCTTCAGACTTACTAATCCATTCCCTGTGTTTAAAATTTTTAATACTTTCTTCATTTTGAACTTTTTAAAGCATTTTTTTTTCCTGGAGAAGAAAACAAAGAAGATTTTTTTTTTAATGGCAAACTCCATTAATGCCACATTAAGGCTGACATTTTAATTACACAAAAGTCAGGAAATGCAAAGTTTGGGTTCCCACAGCAACAGTAAGGTCCCCTTGAGTGTCTGCATCACAGCAGAGTCTTTCATTCTAGGATTACACAACACTGGGCATGGGGACATTGTTTCTTACAGTTTATATGGAGAATACCTCTCTCTCTCTCTCTCTCTCTCTCTCTCTCTCTCTCTCTCTCTCTCTCTCTCTCTCTCTCTCTCTCTTTCTCTCTCTCTCTCTCTTCTCTCTCTCTCTCTCTCTCTCTCTCTCTCCTCTCTCTCTCTCTTCTCTCTCTCTCTCTTTCTCTCTCTCTCTCTCTCTCTCTCTCTCTTTCTCTCTCTCTCTCTCTCTCTCTCTCTCTCTCTCTCTCTCTTTCTCTCTCTCTCTCTCTCTCTCTCTCTCTCTCTCTTCTTTCTTTGTCTCTTATTTTCTGAGTCTGTTTCTATCTTGCTCAGTCTCTCTCCTTTTCTCTTTGTTTTTGTCTTTATCTCTCCCTCCCTATCTCTGTCTTTCTTTTTTCTCTTTGCATGTCCTCTGTCTGTCTGTCTCTGACTGTCACTATTAATGTCTCTTTCTCTCTCTTCTTCCCTCCCTCCTTTTCTTTCTCCCCTCTATCTTTTCCTCTGTCTCTCTGTCTCTCTCTGTCTCTGTCTCTGTCTCTGTCTGTCTCTGTCTCTGTCTCTCTCTCTCTCTCTCGCTCTCTCTCTCTCTTTGTCTCTCTCTCTCTTCTTTCTCTCTTTCTCTCTCGCTTTCTGTCTTGCTTTCTTTCCCTCTCTCCCTCCATCTTTCTTTCTCTTTCTCTCTGTTTTTTCTGTCTATGTCTCTGTCTCTCTCTTTTTGTCTCTCTTTTTTTTCCCCTCTCTCCTCCTCTCTGTCTTTCCAGTTCTCCCCCAGTTATAACTGATGGTCTGAAACTTTTGCTTCACCCCCCCCCAAAAAAAAGTATGGATATATGTACTATCACAAAGTGAAAGACTACTTACTTCACTGTGTGTGCCTATGGACAGAATTAAAGTTGCTGTGGGAACATTAACTCTAATTTCTGGACTTCCGTTCCAGTCACATTTAAACCATAATGCTTTAATTTTTGGCATGCACTAAATGTGCATTTCATGTACACAGACAGAAAGAAGCATAAAATGTATTTTAAAGAGCAATTAATTACTAACTTTGTGATTAAAAAACATTTGGTGCATGTTCCTTACCATTTAGCATCAGCTGCTGGTCTTAGCCAGGCCTAATAGATGACATACTGTGTCTCATCCTGTATCTCAGATGTACTTACTGTATGTTCCTATTCCTCTAGATAATTAATTCTTTTGGTAAAGCAGTAGGGGAAAAACAAAATGGAAGGAATTTGCAAGCATGTAAATAGGGTAAAGGATATTTTGAAGGAAATGATTCACTTCTGTAAATAAGCCCCCTTATTCTCTGAATTAAAGAGGCTGGCAATCTGATGAGTGGGTGTATACAAAGATTTCTGACCACCCCATAACATATGGTCCAGAATTAAAAGACCTACCCCAAAGCAAATTTTCATATACTTGGGCACGTCCACTGCAGAAGTGATTTGATTGTACAGTACATCTTCAAGTTCAAGAAGTACTATAAACAGATACATAAATAGATACATAGATAGATACTATATACAGGTAGAATTTTAAAAAGTAAAAAAAAAAAAGTTGATAAGAATCAGGTGAGTGGAAAACTCCATCAATAAACTTTAGAAAACAATAGACTTAGAAAACCAGTCTTTTCTCTATAGTTTTTCCTCTTGGTGAGATGTCTGTAAATGAATCTCATTCATGTTGTGAAAGAATATGATTTGGAATAACTGCATGAAAAATGTTTATGAGTAAAAGGAATTGGTAAAAAAAAAAAAAAAAAATACACGTGACTGAGAATATGTATGCCAGAACATATAATCAAAACTGGAGAATAGGAAGGTAGAAGAGAATGATTTCACTAAAAAGAATAAGCCTTCACTAAAAGGCTCAAGTAGGAGCCTTGGGGGGAATGAGAGAGGTTTAGAAACAAATCAAAAAATTGAAATTCTATTATACTTCTATCTTTAAAATACCTCTTGTAACATATCACTTTTTGTTAGATTTTATTACATATGGTATTTAATATTTAAGAAAAAGATTTCACTCTCACAGGGCATACAGATCTCTGATTTGATTTTACTTGGGTTGTCTGCATGTGCGAATATATTTCTATATGAGTGAAAACTGCTCATGCAAGTTTGAAGATCTTTTTGGCAAGTTTGACTGTATGTGTTGAGAAAGTCAAACTATAAGGCTGATTCAGGAGAAAGTCTTCCATAACCTTTCCTAAGTATCTGCTTCACATGAATAAGTTGAGTTTTGTGCTGGTGGTATTCAGAGACAATATTTGAAACTATAGATCTATGATTGGAGTTTGCCCTCTTTTTTGGGGAGAGAGGGGGGAGGAAACAACAACTTATAAATGTTCAAATGTATAATCAAACAAAAGCTTCATTTGGATTCAAATGCATGTATCTCAGCAGATGTGTCTAAACTAACTGGAATCCCAAAGGAACAGCTGAACTGGATTTTGGTATGTCTTGATAGCTGAAAGAGTTATTCTTAGACTTTGGAAGGACAAAAATGGTCCATCTGTGAAGTACTGTAATAGAGACATGGCAAAAAACAGCATCCTTTAAAAGAGTTTATTTATGGAATTCAGGACAAGTTGGACAATTCTGAAAAACACTTGGGGTTCACACTAATTTATTGTAACCAAACTAGAATGGCATAAGCTGCTTGATGGCAGAATATTTTCTTTTCCTCTCTGTATAATAGTCATTGCAATTACAGAAGCTTCCATAGCATAGCAGTATGATCAAATTGTTCCCCACCCCAAGAGTTTCATATATCTATTATTCTGCTACACATAAAGAATCAAGTAGTTGCCTTTTTACCTTTAGTAGTGAAGTGTCCGGGCAAAATTTTCCTTTCTATACAATTAAATGTTTTTTCCTTTATATTCTTCTGGTTTTACTTTTGAAAACTGATTTTCTCCCTAGTTGTAATTTTTTAAATTATATCTCCTTATTTAGGAGTTTCTACACATTGCCTAATGATTTTTACGTATTTGGTGCTTAATAAATAATGATGTCATTTCAGAAATTCCAACAAAGAATCTTTCTTTTGAACATTCTCCATTTTTTATAGTATTCATTCTCATCGTATCTATTTGTGGGGAGAGAAATAAGAGATGAAGAAGAGGAGGAACATCACCATTTTTATGGGACATCTTATGTGTCAGGCACTGTGCTATGTTGTTAAGCGACAGGTCAATTCTCTGAGAGCCTCCACAGCTGTGGGTTATAACATCAGAAGGAGCTGCAGGGCAGCCTTTGCTGACACAGGTGTTGCGGACTGGGAATAAGATAAATTGGAGGCAGAGGGAAGAGGAGAAAGGTCAGACAACACAATGGCCTCTCAGTCAGAGAGGTCAGAGAATAGCAACTGCCTCTAAGTCTCCTTGTATCATCCTCTCACAAGAGGAGATCCATTCTGCAGGTCTGGGTTGGATCTCCAGCAGCCATGTCAGGTGGCTCTCTTGTATTCCAACACTAAGCCCTTACAAATATTATCTCTTTTGATAGTCACAACCATCCTGAGAAGTCATTGCTATTGTTATTCCTCTTTTATAGATAAGGAAACTGAAGAAGACTTTCCCAAGTTAAGTCACTTTCTCAAGATCACATAGCTAGTAAGTGCCTAAGACCAGATTTGAACTCGGTATTCCCTGAGTCCAAGCCCAGCTCTCTATCCACTATGTCACATAGCTACCTCTGAGAGCATAATTACTTTTAAAACCACATCTTTTTTAAGTTTGTCACAATCTTCTTCTTGACATAAAACTTGACCTTTTTTTATGGCACCCTCATTCAACTGATTGCTGGCTGTTAGTGGCTTCTTCCCAGTTACTTACTTCACTGATGTCTGGTTGTCTGTCACACAATAAACTAGAATGACTTTCTTATTATTTTCAAGCCTTAGCTCAGCTAAACATTGAAACAGTTTATAATTGATTATTCTTTCCCACTGTGATTATTCCACTAACTATGACCAATACAAATTTTCTTAAGAGACACTTAGCTTTTCCCAATTAAAAAAAAAAAGACCAAATAAACAATAATGGGAACTTTAACATTTTATGGGTGTTCTCTTCCATCATGTATTTAGTAAAAACTAGAAAATCAGGGGCAGCTTTGATGATGATGGACTGAACTATCACTCCACAAATCTCACCAATGAAATTGTCAAAATGAAAACAATCTGGGCCTGAAAAAGAGCAGTCACCTGTAGATGTCACAATAGAATCTCAGATTTGGAAGAGATTTCTAACACAATTCATATATGAAATCTTTTATCAACATGCTCCTGGCCTTTAGCTAGTGTGGCTTTTTTTTCTTATAAAGCCCCCCAAAACTACCTCTCATTTTCAAGTTGAATTATTATTGGCTAGTACCCTATCTGCAGCCACCCTAAATTATTATCCTTAACATTTATAATCATAAAGTGATGATTATTTCCTTCTTCTAATGGTTGATAACTCTATTTTTAGAGTCCTATTCCTCATCTTGCCATTTTATCTCTTACTATAGTGTATCTTTAATTCTTATCTGCAGCTGCTAGTGACAATTTCATATGTGCTTCCTCTGCCCATGGCAAATTTCATTATACAAAATTAACGTTCCTCCATATCTGTCAATGATTTCCACAACCAAATTTAAATAAATCTCTACACACACATACATCAACTAGTGCCCTCAGGGCTATGTCTTCTAGGTAAAATAAAGAACATGCTTGTCGATTTTTTAATGTGGTCCTTCTTTCCACCAATTTTCAAGAGGGCCCCATCCATAAATTTCTCTCATACAAGTCACCATTATTAATTCACTGACACCACACCAGCAAATTGCATAACGGTGGTAACATACTGTTTTCTTACTGTGATGGAAATGATATTTCTAAGGCAGAGATACAGGTCTGAGACCATTCACTTAGAAAACCTGTATTAAATATTCTCTAGACAGTATGAAAGAACCCAAAGAAGTAGGAAAGACTGCCCCAATAGTAAGGAACTTGCTGACCAGTTAAGAAGACAAGCTAGAGAATAAAAGAAAGTGCAAGTTAACATAATCGAAGGGATCAATTAACATAAAAGAAAGCAAGTAATCCCTATGGGAAGAAGTTAGTAAAGAAAGGCTTCCTAGAAAAGCCTTAGATCTTCCACTTGAAGAATGTGTGTGATTTGCATTGATAGAGAGTAGGGGAGGAAGGTGAAGAGAGCAGCATGAGGAAAAATAACTATAAGTGAAATGTGTTGGAGTAGAAGCCAAGTAACTGAAGTGGCTGGAACAAAGGAATCACATTGGAGAATAACAAATGATGATCAAGAAGCATTAGGATTTAATAAGATAAGTGATTTCATCAGTATAGACCCTGCTATCACTCAAAAAAAGTGATCCCTAGAATGTCAATAACCACTATCCCTTATGTCTACTTTGTCCACTCTAAAATTTTATGATAATAATAATCTGCATATAGTTGAGAACATCCTTGATGTAGATTTGAGAATAAAATAGGGAGTATTTTACAAATAGTGTCTATTAGCAAAACAGTCCTCATATAGTTGACTGAAAGGTGTGGCAAAATCTTACTGTGCTGGTTGTTTGTTGACTTCAAAAAAGCATTTGTTTTCGTAAAAAAAAAAAAAAAAAAAAAAAAAAAAAAAAACACTGCCTTAAAAAAGTCTTCTCCAACTGGGCATCTCCCACATATATCAAAATTATATAAGATTCCTTAGGGAAAATATCAACAAATATAGTTTGGTTCAACAATCCTCTAATATTAATCACAGCATAATATAGGAATATTGTGCCTAAAGAAGATTTTTGCCAATTTCATAGAGGATACCTATCACATAATCCAGTTAGAAAAGGGCTTCCATATGGATAAGGGACAATGCCATTATATTAGCTCCTATTTGTGGACAGTAGTGTGCTGATAGCATCAAAATTGGAGCCTGCTGTTTAGCACTTAAAGCCCTTCATGACATGACCCCCACCTTTCTTTTCAGATATTACCTTTAGGATCTCTTCATTCCTCTAATATAACATTCTTAATATTCTTCACATGTGACATTCTATCTCCAGATTGTCTGCTGGACATACATACATACATACATACATAGATTGCCTGCTTTTCTTTCCACCATCTCTTAGAATCTCCCTAACTCCCACCAAAACTCAGCTGAAAAAGACTTTTCTTATCCCCCTAGATTTTAATGCCTCCCCTCAAAATTACAGTATGTTTATTTTGTATATACTTTAATTTACTTCAATTAGCACATATAGTTCTGTCCCTGATAAAATGTAAGCACCTTGAAGGCAAAGACTATTTCTATTCCCATTTTGTACAAAGTACAAAGACTATTTGTATTCCCAATTTCTAGAATTGTGCTGGCACATATTAGGTATTTAATAATTTCTTGTTTATTGTTGGAAATTTATTGAAGCCTCCATTATCTCTGAAGAATTAAAGTTGATGGTCATCTAAAGGGCATTGGTGTGTGTGAGTAAACACATGGATAAAAAAGTTATCCAAGAAAAATGTCAGAAAATTGTATAATCAGAAAAAAGAGGGGGCCAGCCATGTATCAAGAGCAAAGTATAACTTGAATAACTTGTGTGTTCCATTGTTATGTATACAATGTCAAGAAAACTGGAATGAGGGTCCCCAGTGTATTGAGTAGACTCTGTGGAAAATATATGGACAAGATGAGCCAGCGTGGATGATGTTTAGTATGTGTCCTTGTAGGGAATACACATCAGTGAGATTATAGGACCCTCAAAGTTTTTTAGTATCAAAGTAAAGCCTAAGGCAGATGGGAAGTCTACATAATGTAGCTAAATCACCTTCAGAAGCTAGAGATCTTTCTGATTGAACCCATAAATGTTAGAGATGAGCTTGAACTGGTAAGATTACCATTTGAGTAAATATATTTGTGTAATGATTTAAATTGTGTCTCAGTGGGTTGTATAAGTAGTATAAATTCTGGACTAGCTCCCTGGAGGCCTCAGGGTCAGCCAGAGTCAGGATAAGCCAAAGTCCTTGGTCTTTACTGGGAGAAGTGAAGGAGATGGACAAACTGCCACAAGCTCTCTACCACCCTCCCTTTTCCTTGTCCTGCTGCAAAGTGAGTCTGGCTTGTTTTACTCTACCTCCTAATCCCTCCTATGATTATCAAGCCAAAAGATCGAGCCAGCACAGAACAGTGGGAAGGGCCATTTTTCCAAGCATATGCTAATAGAGTTATTATCCAATAAGTAATTAGCCTTAAGTGCTCAGTTGTCTGATTCCAGTGCACTTTTTAAGAGTTTCAGCCCTTTACAAGTAGCATTCACCTTCAGAACAGAGAGGACAGATGGCAATTGGCGGGTGGGGAGAAGCATTGGTTTCTGAGCACAGTTACTAATGGGAGTAGTATATGACAATAAACTTCAGTGTTATTCAATTTAATAACATGATAGTCTCTTTCCAACCAAAAGAATATAGATCTTTTTCTACCCCCAAAATCTATTATTCTCCATTTTAAAAATGTTATATGTGATAACATCTACTTATGTAATTTACCTTACTACGTCAATGAACTTATTATCTAGTTGATATTGTGAGTACTCCCTCCAGTGGTACAGATTTCAAGCTATTCATGCCCTCTCAACATTGTCTTATCCATGTCCTCTACTACATCCTCTACAGAGCTCCTACCCAGTGATCTAGGGACCTTTCCTCTATGTTTTTTCAAATTACATGTGTACTATAGTGGCATGTAGCCAACTGTTAGGCTGCATGACCAGCCTATCTTTTTTTTATCAGTCATATATCTCTTTAATAACAATTTGTGTGCAGTTTCTTTTGGCAAACACATTTACCATATGTCTCTCTGCCTTTTAGAAGCCCTATAATTTTTATTATTTGTAGATAATGATGTTCTATGATTTGTGGCCATTTAACATTACTGGACAAATATTAGAAAATGTAGAATTTTTTTTCAAGAATATGGGATGAAACTTTTAAATAATTTTCCAGTGACTATACTGTCAGCTCTTTTCTATCAATCAGTTCAGTTCAAACTTCAGCTATAATTTCTCTGCAGTATTTATTTAAAATATGTGCCTTGATGGACCAGTTCAGTAGTCTATCCATCCAATTCTTATCATGCTCTTGAAAGCAGGAATTCTTCATCCACTTGGTTTTTACTGTTTGGATTATTCAACCAAATTGATTGTTTGATTGTTTGTGAATCTCATTTACAAGGCTCTGTAATTTTCTGTGATTTGATGCAATCAGCATCTGCAAACATAATTTCCTATCTTTGTTTTATCTAGTGCCATTTCTGCTTTCTTGTGTAGCACATGTTAGAATCCAAATGCAGAGGCTTTACTGTTGCTCATGTAGAAATTAGTTTGTTAGAGAAATGTTGACAGACCTCTTCCCTGTCTCATCAGTTTGTTGTCCTTCCAGTTTCATCTTTAAATACTTTTGGGGTGATTCTGGTATAATTAGGTCTCATGCCAAAGTTTCTGAATTGTTATTTTCCTCTTTTGTTTCTCTTTGTTTCATGAGATGACATCTTCTATCATCCTCCTATGTAATATTTTGGAAATACTTTATATTCCAAGCAGCTATTGCTTTAAGTTATCTTTCTGCTTGGCAAAGAGACCAAGTGTATTTCCTTCCTCTCTTCCTTCCTCCCTCCCTCCCTTCCCTCTTCCCTCCTTCTCTTCCTTACTTCCTTCCCTCCTTCCTTCCCTTCTTTTCTTCTTCTCTCCCTTCTTCCCTTTCTCCTTCTCTCTCTCTCTCTCTTTCTCTCTGTGTCTCTATCTCTCTGTCTCTCTGTGTCTCTGTCTCTGTGTCTGTTTCTCTCTCCTTTGATCATGTTTCAGTGGGTTTCTTTCTTATTTTTTTTTTAATAGTTGAGATAGTTTTTTCCAGGCTCTTTTGATCTTCTTCTTTACTATAATAAAGTTCTTTATATCCATTAACATCCAGAGTAAATAGTGATTCCTATCTCAAATCACTATTTCCATTTTTTGATACCAATAGTTTTAAGACATTAGAGTTCTTTCAATTACAAGTTATAGCTTCTTTTTCATTTTTATCTTCTAATAATTTTGTCCTGGTGTTTATCTCTGCCTCAACAAGTCAACATAATCATCTGTTTATGTATATGTATATACATATATGTATGTGTGTGTGTATATATACACATATATACACACACACATACATATATGTATATGTATAACTGTCTTTTCTAAACTTGTTCTGTGCACTTGAGAGCTGGAATACACTTAATAAATTATTGGTATGGTATAGTTTAAGGGGGGGTGTGTGTGTGTATAAATAATTATATGTATAATATATGTGTATAAAATAATTTATATATACATATATATATATATATCAAAATAAGGATCAGGAACTATAGTTTGTGGTCTCTTTATGTCAATGTAGCTATCATAGTAGTCAGAATTTTGTAGATGCCTAATATATTGGAAATAGCAACTTATTCATATTTAATAGTAGAAATCATAGCATTCATTTATTCTACAACTTTTATTGAATAACTTCTACAGGTAAGACAGGATAGAATGCTAGATGTTTTCCTAAATCCAAAGTTGTATAAAATGTTCCCAAACTCAAGGGAGCTTATGCTCTAATAGAGAAGGGGAGGTATGTACATTAATCAGTCAATCAATAAACATTTATTAAGCATATATAATCCAGGCACTGTGCTGAACACTGGTGATACAAAAGGAAACAAAAGATACTCCCTGTTCTCAGGGAATTTAAAATCTAACAGAAGACACAACTTGCAAAAAAATACAAAACAAGGTATATAAAGGATAAATAAGAAACAATTAACTGAGGGAAGGCACAGAAATTAAAAGGGTTTAAGGAAGGCTTCCTCATATGTATGTGTACACACACACACACACACACACACACACACACACATACATACACTTAAACATCCTTACATACACTTAAGGCAGTAGGGCTGCAATAATAATCATGGCCTCTTGAAGTAATTGGCACTGAGTAAGCATTGAGAAAGGTTCTTAATGGTCTTGTTGATTCCAAATTAATATGTGTATAAAGACACTGAAGAGAAGATAGAATATGGGAAGAGTTGTTTATATAATTATAGTTCTTTATAAAAAGGTTTTCTCTTATAGCCAGTTATTTATGGCCTAAAGCATGGATATTAAGATGTGACTTTAGTTTTCATAAGAATTCATAGCTAGTCTGATTTTCATTGTTTACTTACCATTTCCCCAAGGAATAATAAAAGTTTACTTCATCTTAAGTAAACCCAGTATATTAAAGTATATATTTACAAAATATTTTAGGGGATAATTCATTTACCAAAGATTCTTCATTCAGTAGCAGCAAAAACAAAATTCAAATGACAAGTTCCTCTAGTGTGTTTAAATTGTGGTTCAATTTATAGTAATTTAGTTTTTGAAGGAACACAATATCATAAATTTAGAGCTAGAAGCAACTTTAGTCCCAATCCTTCATTTTACATTTAGAGAAACCAAGGCCTAGAGTTGTCTTTTTTTTTTTTTCTGGAATACTTATTTCAGTAAAGGAAGTATATGTATATATATATTAACTTATCTAATGGATTTTTACTATTGAAATATTTAGTGTTATAGAAATGGGGTTGGGATTTTGTCCTGTATTAACAATTCTACTAAAGGAGTTTTGAAGAAATTCCTAAGGCCTGATATAAATTGAGTTTGCAGAGATCCAAAAAGTTGATGATTGTAAAATACAAAATTGAAGGCTTTATGAATGAGTTAAGGTGGTTTATAAACTGGAACTGGTCAATTAGACTCCTTCCTTCCTTCCTTTCTTCCTTCCTTCCTATTTTTCTCCCTTTCTCCCTCTGTCCACGTAGGGTATCATACCCTTACTTACTGATGCTCTTAAAAGTAACTATTTTTTCTTTTGCACCTCTGAACCCTCCCATGTATCTTGGAGTTTACTGGCTAGATTTATTTCTTAAGAACCAGGATTTAAGCCAAAATGAATTTATTCTAATTGGCCACCAAAGGGTTCAAAATCAAATTCCATTTGATTATTGTTTGGGTCCTCCTGATTGACTTAGATTGAATAGCAGTCATTTCTGCGGCCAAAAACTCTTCCCCTCCAGATTTTATTTATCCAGGTATTTTTTGCACATGGTGAAAGAGGAGATTCTTTAACTCATTTGTTTCCTTGACTTAATCACTGAATGGGTATCTCTTCAATCAGACTGAGGCCTATTGAAAAACCTTAGCTAACAAAGGCCAAGGTGTCCCACTGCATCTAGGTCTATCTCCACTCCTTCTGATCTGTATCTAGCCACTGGATCCAGATGGCGCTGGAAAGTGAGGCAGATGATCTTTGCACAGTCCTCCCTCACTTAAATACAATTGATTTGCATGACCTCCCTGATGTCATGGTCCTCTTCATGAAAGATGGACAAACAAAGAGGATAATTCTACTTTTCAAAATCTAGCCCATTTTTCTGACTTCATTGCCATTACAACCAATTATTATATAGCAAGTAACATGGGTTGGGTTTTTCTGTAAATGGATTATCTAGGATACAACTTTTTAAATTATGGGTCATGATCCCATGTAGAATCACTTAACTGAATGTTGGGATCACAAAAAATTTGGCAACAGTAAAAGATATAAAATAGTCTATCGAGATTTAATTCTTTAGGTAAAAAAAAAAAAAAAGTACATTTATCTCAGTATACAAATTTCCTTTCATCTTTAATATATGATAAAATGTGTATGCCAAAAATTGTATCTAAAATAAATTTTTTATGATTTATTTTATTTTATTTATTTTATTGCTGAGACAATTGGGGTTGAATGATTTGCCCATGGTCACACAGCTAGGAGCTGTTAAGTGTCTGAGATCAGATTTGAACTCAGGTCCTCCTGACTTCAGGGCTGGTGCTCTATCCACTGCGCCGCCTAGCTGCCCCTTTTATGATTTATTTATCAGCAAATGTTTAATTTGTATAACTGTTTTATTTACCTATATACCCAGGGTCACAGAAAAATTTCTCCGGTGAAAAGGAGTTGTGAAATAGAAAAAGCTTAAGAAGCCCTAATGTAGGGCACAACAGCTCTGAGGAGAAAAATTTAAGAACCACTGATTAATGAATGAAAGAATATAGGTTTGGGAATCAAATCTCAGATATAATGTTACAATCTACCAAGGACTATATTTCAGTTTAATGCATCATACCTTGTTTTCATCTATCTGTAAAAAGGGCATAATAATAGCTGATCCCAATTTCACTGTTATGAAATTAAAGTGAAATAATAATAATATAAAAGAATTTTGAAGGAAAATGACATATATTTTTATTTCTCTTTTTCTTTGTAGCAAAGATTTAACTTTCTTTTAGCTGGTTAGAACTATGGTAAATCAATTAATTAATTAATTTACAAACAAACAAATAAGTAAATAAATGGATGAATGAATGGATGGATAAATAAGTAAATAAATGAATGAATGAATAAATAGATAAATAAATAAATGTTGGCCGTATTACCATACATTTATAAGACATTTATTATGTGAAAGATCTTGTCTTCTTAAAAGAAATTCACAGACATTCACTTACCTCTTCCCATAGCCTATCTTATCTAACATGTAAATGATAGATTTTGATTCTGTCTTCAAGGCATTGAATTAAATGCTTTGCATTCTTGATTTTCAAAGTAATCATGATATCCTGGGTTTTGAATATGGAAACTTTGGCCTTTTCCCCCCACATTCATGGCTTTTGTAAATCTCGTAATTTAACATACTCACTTTTTTTAACATCCCAAAATATGTCTTTTCAGAAACTAATCTTTTTTTTTTTTTTTTAACTTCTACAGTCTTTGAACTCCTTTTTAGAAATGCATAAGTTAGGTAGATTGGTAACCATTCACTACTGAGTCTCTCTGTTCTACCATCTTCTTTCAGTTCCTTTTTGTCAGTAAGGATCTTTAAGTTCTTCCCCAAAATTGTATATACTGTGTTTCTTGGGGATTTATTACTCTTCTTAATGGTTAAAAGCATTCCTAAGGATACTATAGAACGGTAGACTGTGGTGTATAGAAACACACCGTTTATGGTTTAGTACTGCCTCAGTATTGTGATCTAGAGCCAATTAAATTAAATGCTATTTTGATATACCATTAAATTGTTTGTAAAGCTATGTAGAAAGGGAAAAAAAGACCTCACTGCTACTGGAAGGTGTATAAAACTCCATATGGAAGAGCTTTTGAATATAAATGTTTATAATCTTCTAAATGCACAGTATTTCAAAGTAGATGTCAAAATGTACCTTGAAGAATTTCTCTATTTTTTCATATTCCAAAATAATTTTTCTTTGTTCCCTTTCTTACTGTGTATTTTAGCCAGTTTTAAACTAGGAACTAATAAAATGTTAAATCAAATGTATACAGAATTAGCTAGAAACATAATAAGGCATAGGTCTGATCCCACATGTAGAGTCAAAAAAAAATCTGAGTAATCAGCATAATTTCACAAATCATTCCTTGCTGTATAACCTTGGGTGGTTATCACATCTTTCCATCTATGCTTTAGCTTTCTTATGTAAGATGAGAAAATTGTGTAGTCCACACTTGAAGCATCTCTAATTGAATCAGCATTGGAAATTTGGGGGGGTGAAGACTACATACACTCTTTGACTTGTTAAAAGGTATAGAGTGGTTTGAGCCACACAGCAGAGTCATAATTTGAATCCCGGTCTTCTTGTCTCAACCCAGCCTTTGTCCACCAGATAGTGCTGCTAAATCTTTGCCCTAAATCTCAAAATGAGTTTTGCTGTCAGAATATTAAGTGGTATATCTTATGACTATATGAATTATGAAGTTTGACTATATGACTCATAAAACCTAGTCTAATTTTGATATGCTATTATTCTTTGATTCTGTGCTTTAAAAGAATATTATGAATCGTAGCCTCCAGATGGCATTGGTGAGCAAGTAAGGCTAAGTTGACAATCATCCTCTGAACCAGAAGACTTATGTGTGCTTTCCCAAACACCCGTCCTTGGATGGAGCTTCCTGAACATCTCTCTTCCCTGCAGGGGCTTTTCCCAAACTTCAAGCAGTTTCTCTCTTTTTATTCTCTCTTCCTTTCCACAAGGATATACCTTTCTTTCAATTCCTACAAGCCAAATGGCCTCAAATATTAAAAAGAAACAAGGAAGGAAATTGTATTTGCCTACTTGCAGTTTTAAAAACTGTAAGTATCTGGGTTTTTTTGACATTTTTATAGTTTGTTGGTCTAATACCAAAACCTTTTGAATATGCCTCTTTGTGATTTTCTTCCTATGGCTTACATATTTCAGTGCTGAGAAAAGTTCAGTAGCAGCTTGGATTTTGTTGACCAACATTTTATCTCAGAGTAGAAGTATTAGAAATCAAAGAAAACTTTTAAGGGAAAGATTAGGAGCATACATGAAATTTAGTACTAGGAAGACTTACTTTTTCTAGAGTAAGGGGGAAAGAGAGAAGGAAGAAAAGATTAGCTACTGTCTTCCCCATTCACTCTGTATCATTGTGTTATTGCTCATTTGTTTAGTCATTTCTGACTCTTCATGATCTCATAGACCACAGCACAGTAGGCCCTTCTATCTTTGTCATTAATGCATAGCAATTTTCAGAATGTAATTTCTATTTGTAATCTACTCTGATCTCTTCTCCAGTCTGGCACAGCATTTCCTTCAACCCCCATAATAATAGCTTCATGTTGTTTCCACTTTCTTGGCTTCTTGATTCCTGCTTTTTTTTGGACTTTTTTTTTGTTGTTGTTTAACAATAAGCCCTTTTATCAAAGGGAAGATAAACTTGGAAGTCTAGATCAGATTAACACCAAGGTTCTCTTGAATTACTGTCCCCTGTAGGCATAACCAAAGGCCTGCTATATATGTATTAGTAAGAAAAAAGGGAAAATGTGGAAAATGAAAGAAAAAAAGACAAAATTTTTCATTATTCTTTTTGACAAGATAGGAGAATACTTGATAATACAGTAGAGTGGTTTTGGATATGATTGAATGACCAGCTCCAAAGAGTAGTAATTAAAGAACAAATGTTACCTTGGAAAATAGGATTTAGTAGAGTCCCAGGAAATATGTCTTCAATCTTCTACTGTTTACTTTTTTTTATCATCAGTTGAGTAAAATTACATCTGACATAATTATAACATTTTTAGATGACACAGAGTCAAGAGATATAGCTAAAATCATTGTATGAAAGGGTCAAGATCCAAATAGGTGCTAACAGAATAGAACACCAAGGTGAATCTAATATGATGGAACTTAATAATAATTAATAAAGAGGACATACATATACATGCATGTGCACACACACACCCCTTTACACAAATGAGAAATTTTATATGTTTAAGATGGGTAAGGTATGGCTCAAGCTCAGTTTATCTGAAAAAGAACTGGGGGTTTTACTAGACTTTGAATTTTGTAATCCGATTTGTGACCCCAAATAGAATCTCATAACTGAATTATGATTTATTGTAAGTAAATGTTTGATTTATATATCTATTTTAAATATCTGTATACATGGAATCACACAAAAATTTCTTGGGTGAAAAGGATCAGAAGTGGAAAAAAATTTAATAAGCCCTGCTTTATATGGAGTCAGGTGTGTGACAGAGTAGTCAAAGTTAATAGGATCCTAGATTCTATTAATAGAATGTCCACAATCATCTAGACCATAGTCTATCCCCTCCCTAGTCAGGCCACATATGGAACTTGTGTGTTCCATTTTGGGTACTACATTCTAGGAAAGACATTGATAAATCAGGTAGTTTTTAAAAGAAAGAGTGGGCAAGCTTGTGAACAGTCTCATGATGTTGGAAGAATTGAGACCTAAAAAGGGGACAAAAATGATTAAGGACAGAAACAATAACTGTGGTGATCTTCTTTTACAATAAGTAGAATAGTTCTCTCTGGGGAGAGGGTAGGTTTCTTGGGGAAGGTTTTTCTTGGAGGCAGCCTTAGTATCAGTTCAGATCAATAATTACCCCAAATGCAGACAGCTGGTAAAAATACAAACGTTTATTTTCTCCTTCCAAAGTAGCCTGGTTAGTTGAGGCCTCTCTCTCTGCTTGGTTCCAAGAGCTCCCTCCGAATGTCTCCAAATTCAAAGGTTTGTCCTTTAGCCTCTGCCTCTGTTTTCTTCAGCCAGTACCAAGTTGAATCTGTCTTGCCTCTGAGAGAGCCTTCTCAATCTTCACTGAGCGTTCGAATTGTAGCTTCTTCCTCTGAAAACTCTTCTTCCGCCACCAGCCAGCCAAGTGAAAAATATTCTCGAATCACTCTCCACTGGCTTATATATGACTCTTCTGAGAGAATGGGATTATAGGTTTTCTCCCATAGTGCTCTCTGGCCCTAACAGCTTCAAGGGAGGTGTGAATTCAAATATCTCATACAAAACCCTGAAATTTCCTAAACGGGTAAACTCCAATGAGTAAAGGTGTGAACACAAGCTTTGTATCAATTAGTTCTACTTAGTACCTTGTTTCAGGTTCTGGCCCAAAACATCTTCTTGTAAGATCAGATCAATAATCTATCAACTCTAATGAGTTAGCAGTTTGTAAAGATTCCAACAAATAACCATCTCCTAGAATTAAGAATTTATTTTGTGGAAAGAAGGTAAATTTATTCTGTTTAACCTTAGAAGACTGAAGAATCAGGAGCAATGAGTAGAAACCACACAAAGGCAGCTAATAATAAGAGCTATATTAATAAGTACAAGGAGATACCTAGGGCCATAGTGGGCTCCCATTCATTGTACAGTTATTTATTTATTTGTTTGTTTGTTTGTTTGTTTATTTATTTTGTATTAACCATTCATTCTATTTTCTAAGCAGTCACAAGTTACAAACAGTTCACAGGAAGGCATCCCCTAAACATATTGGTTTTGTACTGGCATCTATTAGTTGCCATCTCTGTTGCATTGTAAATTACATTTTGATAGTTGTGTATCTCGATGAGGCAGTTAGGTGGTACAGTGATAAAACATTGGTCTTAAAGTCAGAAACATTTACTAGCTGTGTGATTCTGGACAAGACACTTTAAAGTCTTTCTACCTCCGTTTCATGAACTACAAAATGAAACAGAATAATAGTATCTACCTCCCATGGTGATTGTGAGGATCAAATGAGGTCATATTTGTAATGCACATAGTGGCACTTCATAAATTCTTGTTCTCTCCCTTAAATAACATAATCTTAACAACTCGAATAATAACAAAACTAGAAACTATTGATCTTTTTATAGATCAAGTATGGCCTCCCTCAGTCCTTTTGAGCCTTTTTTCCTATTGAAGGTATATAACACTTTTGGGATATTCTAAATATTTTCAAATCAAAACTGGAACTGGCTTCCCCTGATTCTACAATAACTGATTGCTGGTTTTCATTGATTTTACTTCTAAGTATAAGATCTTGTAGAAAGGAGTACTAAACCAGGTGTCCTCAAATATAAATAAATGTTGCTTCTGCCATTTATACTAATCATGTGACTGTGTAAAGATGCCTTAGCCTTTCTGGATTGCAATTTTCTCATCTGTAAAATGATCAGATGACCTATAAGAGTTCTTTCCAGCTATGATTTGCTGGCTATAGAAATTAAGTTTGATATTTAGGACTTTTAATGATGATTGGAGGTAAAAATAGATTAGAAAATGTGGGGGAGGGGGGTTCGAAACACACATTTTGAGTATAACATCCAAATAACAGCTTTAAATAAAAAATTAATGAATCACAATCTCTATATTTTATATCCAGTATTCTTTGAATTATATATTGATAGTTATTCAGTGGAATCCAAAGAAACCAATTAACTGTACATCATTCATAGGAAAAATATACATATGGATGAAAAAGCTGAAGTACTATCCTACCATGGGTAGAGATAAGCCACAGAATTCTAAACTCCACACATTTTTGCTGAGAAATTCCACAACAAAGACCTTTAAGATAAAAAGGGAATCTCTTAGCACAGTTCACCTCAGAACCATACCATGGCTATAGAAGGAACATTTCTTCAAGAAATCTTTTTGACCAAAGATTCCACAGAAACAGCATTGAAGGAAATATAGGTTAAGGACAAATAAATTACAATATACATTTTGCCCCAGAAGGATGGGCAGAAGAGGAGTGAACAGGGTAAGAGGGTGGTGTATTCATGAGCATTCCCCTTTTGCAAATATACATAATGAGCCTGGAGATCCAAACTTGTTTGGCAAATTTCTTCATTCAGCAATCTCACAAAATGAAGTTTATTACAGATAGCCCTTGGTTGTTATGCTTACAAAACAAAATAGCTTTCTGTTGGATGTAGACTGCTACATATTTTGATTCTAGTAGCAATATGGCAGGGTTAAGGTCAACTTGTGTAGTGTAATCTGGTACTTGTTTTCGATGACTATCACAGAAATAGATACTTATTTCAAGATGCTTAAACAGATGATTAGGTGAAAACTCCAACAAACCTTGAAGCATCAGAAAGTAAAGGTTTTCCCACTCCCACCCCCAAACTCTGTAGCATCCACCACCATTCTCAGGATCCCCATAAACTTATCTGGGTTTCAATCCTTCCATGGGGGCACTTTGCGACTGGAAAATAAATATATGTGATAATCAGTCTAGCTCAAAGACAGTACTCATGAAATTTAATATCCCTGCAACACTCTCTCAGAGAGTTGACAAAGAATAGTGTAAGTACTCATCACTATACCTGAGCCAGGAAATCAAAAGTTTGACAAAAAGTATTTGAATTTTATGCTGAAAAGAGATTGTCTCTAATCTATTCTATTTTTAGAAGCATGAAGTAAAAAGATACATAGAAAAACTACTTTCTGCTTGAATAAATAAACGACTAAACCATAAAGGGATGAGCTTACTACCCCAGGATTCTTAGCACACTGAAAAAGAAAGCTAATTTTTTAAACCAGTTTGCCTTCCATTGCATGATTTCCTGTTCACTCAGCACCAATTGCCATCTGCTACTAGCTGGTATATATGTTGGGGCAAAGTACTAGAGCAGGGTAGGCCAAAGAAAGAAGAGTCAGGGAGGGAAGAAAGGAGATACTTGCACAGCTAATGATCTCCTTTATGTTGGAGATTAGGCTTCTGGACATCAATACTTTAAGAACAATATTCCAGTGTCTCTTACACTAGCTTAGGCGCCTAACATATCAGATAAGAATGGTACAGTGGTATTTGGTCTACTCTACTTCAAGAAAGTATAAAGGAGAAAATTATAAATAATGAGTAAATATAAATATAAAAAACAAATTATATAAAATGAATAAAATTGAAAGGCTTTTTAGAGTGGGTGTAGGGATGATTGCAAACTGCATTCAATAGGGTTCAACAAATCAGGACAATACAATATTACAGTACTCCAAAAATGAACCCACTAATTAAAATATTATATAAGGCTAGCAGTGGACCTATAAATCCCAGAGATGTAAGGATATAACAAAATAAATCTCTAGATGTATATTTCTGAAGAATTAGCATAGAATCACAATATATAACAATAACTCACAAGGTTAGGTTAAAAAAAAAATAAACAAATTATAAATAACCAGTGGAGGATGTAGAAGAAATGGGTTTATAATTGTTACTTTTTTTTTTTTTTAAGAAACAAGTAGCTACTGAATTATAATGATGACTTCATGAAACAAAGGTTTTCTGCAAAGATAGTGGTCTGTGGAAGCTCTTTGAAATCCAGTTACATTGCTTACAAGTTTTTTGGTTTTATTTTTGTTTTTACCATTGTTATCTGAACATGTATGTGGCTGAAGTTACTACCAAACAATAATAATTGTGGTGTATGTGTCCTACATCACAGAGTTGATGAAACCTTTAGAAAAAAAATCAGCAGGTTGGTTCTCTGTGACATTTGGAAATGAGTACTGTCACACATTCAATAGCATACTCAGAGTTGAGAAATTAGCATCGAAATGGAAAAAATTCCTTGACATACAAGGCAATAATCTTATGCAAGGTATTTTCAGATACAAAATTAGCAAGTTGTACAGAAGTGGGCTGTGCTCTAGGACCAAGAGACAAGGGCTAAGGCTGCCAGATTTGAACCCTAAGAGTAGTTATATAACATGTGTGCATAGAGCCTTCCACAGTGCTCAGTGCATAGTAGGTGCTCAGTAAATCTGTAATAAATGAATCAAAAGCTCTCTTATCTTAATTCAAGTGTTTCATCCTGTTTGCCTGCCATCTGGGACTAGTTACATTACTGTGACTCAACAATAATTATACAATTAGTAATGCCTTGAGACTCTCTCTTTTGTCTTCCTAGGATCTCAGAGGGTTTCCATGTCCTATCTTATTCATTGCCATGATATCTTTGTGAAGCAAGAGATCTCCATTTTTACAGATGGATTATAGAGCAATGATTCAAATCTCGGTTTCTAAAGTTTGACAAATTAATAATCATTATTCTGACCCAACTCAAAACAGAGTTTTTCAGGTTATAAACCATTTTTGAGGCATTAGAATATATTAGCCAAATTTTGATCATTATTTTATTTTAGTCTCCAGGATAAGATCAAAGTTTTTTTTTCTTTTTTTAATCCAGATCTATGACTTCATAAATATGGGAAATTCCCAAAGGTAGAAATTCTCACTAATGCAGATCAGCCAGTCTTTAACTTATAGTTGTAGAAAGTTGTCTGAAGCACTGAGGGTTTATTTCTTCATGCTCACTCTGATAGCTTGTGACAGAGATAGAACTTGAACTCACTTTTTCCAGACTGAACATTTGACCTAGGTAACATAACTGTTTGCTTCTCATAGACTCTGGCAACTAACTTTTAGAAATACAAGATATTTTCTTTTTCTTCAAAAACAAGTTAAAATCCTCACTCTTATTCTGTTCATCTCAGCTATTTCTATGAGCAGAGACTTAAAGTTACATGCCAGTTTAAAAAAAAAAATGAGATCATATTCTAATATCTTAGTCACCAACACTTTTCATGGGGAAACAGGATTTAAAATTCATGTCTGACTCTTGCAAATGTTGCTTTTCAGCAACAAAAAGTGTTAAATATTTTCCACAAGTTCTGTACAAGAGAACTCTACAATTCTAATGTCTTAACTCATTGCTTGATTATTGACTTACCAATACATTTGTGAAAGGCAAAAAGACAACTAATTTCTTCTCTTTTCCTCAGTGGACATTATAGAAAAACTACTTATTTACTTTGTAAATGAGGACACCCAGTGGCCATAGCTTGAAAATAGAATAAGAATTCCTGCTTGTGATAATGCAAATATAGCTATTCATAATGATATCATAACTAATCCATGAATATTTCTATAGCACCTATAAGCATAATGCTTAAGCTCACTTGTATTTATATTCATATGAAGATAAGTAAAGAAAGAGTAAGAAAGCACCTACTTGTCTTTGAGGAATTCATTTCATTTGGCACAAATGAACTTCATCACCAGATACTGAAACAATTGGCAACTGTCATTGCTGAGCCATAGTCACCAATATCACCAATATTTAAAAGGCAACAGAAAACAGAAGTGGTTCCAGGGGACTAAAGGAGGGCAAATGATCCAATGAACAAAATAGGAAAAAATAATTGATTCTACAAATGGTAAGCCAGGAAGCTCGATTTTGATACCTATGGAGTAACTATAGAATGTAGGAAATAGTTAGTGAACATCTAGAAAAGTAAGAATTAAAAGAGCCAGCATGGCTTGATTAACCACAGATCATCTTTGTTCATTAGCATATCAAGAGATTGCTATAGATAAAAGAATTAGATTCTAGTAAAATTTTAAAAATCATACTATTTCTATGGAAAAGAATGTAAAAATAAAGTTTCTAGATGATAATAAAATTAGAGACTTTGATACAGTTGAATGGTCAAACTGAAAATTAACCTTCAAGGCTATCTTGGCAAAAGCTCTCCAGTGAAGTATCCCAGGGGTCTAGACTTGATCCTGTACTATTTAGCCTATTTATGATTTGGATAAAGGCATAAATGTTAGATTATCCAAATGTACATATGCAAAGCTAGATGACATAGTTAATATACTGCCTGATAAAGTCAGGATCAAAAAAATCCTGACATGGTAGAACATTGGACTAAATCTAATTGATTGAAATGCACCAAGGATAAATGTAAAGTCTCTTATGGGCTCATGAGCTCCTATTCACAAGTATGTGGAGTAGGTGGTCATGGTTAGACAGCAACTTATCTAAAAATGAACTGCAGAATTTTATGTATTAGTAACTCAGTATAAGTCACCAATATGTCAGCAAGAAGTTAATGACCTGAATTGAAAAATACAATCTATTAATAATAATAATAATATTAATATGAATAACAATAAGCATTTATAGTGGACCTAATGTGCATCAGGCCTTGCACCTAATAAGGTGATAGATAGCATCTCTATACTCTGCCCTTCATCAGAATTGTGTTTTAGATGCCACATTTTAGGAAAGCTATTGATAAGCTGAAAAGTTTGGACAAGAGGACAACTAGAAGAGTAAGGAGTTTGAGTCCCATGTCTTGAAAATCAGTTGAAGGAAATAGGAATATTTAGCGCAGGGAAGGCAAGTCTCAAGAAGAATGTGATAGCTGTCTTCAAATGTCTGAATATGTCATCCTCAGTTTCTCACTGTCATCCCCCATATCCAGTCTGTTGGCAAGGCCTCATCTCTGACAAAGGCCCCTTCTCTTCCCTGACACTGCTAAAACACTGGGACAATCCCATATCACCTCACTTCTGGGCCATTGCAATAACTTGTTGGTGGGTATGCCTGTTTCAAGACTCTCCGCTTAGTAATCCATCCTCCAGCACCCAAAGCGATTTTCCTAAAGCTCCAACCATGTCACCCCACTACCCAGTAAACTCTAATAGCTACTTCTCACCCCAGGATCATGCAGAATCATGCAGAATCCTCTGTTTAACATTCAAAAGCCTTCATAATTTACCCCCACCTTTCCAATCTTGACCCAATAACAATGGCCTCCAGGCATTTCTCTGTCCCCAGTGCCTAGAGCGTGCTCTTTTCTCATCTCTGCTTCCTGGCTTTCCTGGCTTCTTTCAAGTCCCAGATAAAATCGTATCTTCTTCAGGAAGCCTTCCCCAACCTTCTTAATTCTGGTGTCTACCCTCTATTAATTATTTCCTATGTATCTGGTATCTAGTTTGTTTTCACGCATTTGTCTGTGATTTCTTCCATTAGATTGTGAGCCCCTTGAGAGCAGGGACTGTCTTGTGCCCAGCACTTGGCACATAGTAGGTGCTTCATAAATGTTTTTTCAACTCACTAACTTCCTAGACTGATAAGTTTGGTTAAAAAAAAATACTTACTTTGTATCCCATTATATCTTACCTCAGTGCTATAGAGTCTAGCCAGTTTAGAAAAGCAGAGCCCCGAATTTCTTTGGAGAAATTCATTACCCAGTGAACTCCATAAGCCCTGAGCTGTCCTTTTTCAATTATTTGAAACTTCTTCACATTTGAAGCCAATTGTCTGTTATGTACTATGTCTCCCTTAGAACAATGAAATGCCCTCTTGTTGATGCATAGAAATCTTCTTCCAGAACCTAGACAATTGTACATTGGAGGGATTTGTTTTGTTTGTGTTTTTTTTTTTTTTTTAAGCCACGAATAAGATGGAACAAGGAAGAAAAATTTATTCACTATGAATCTGAAAATACTCTTCAGAAGCTATTTATGATAAAAATTGTAAAGAAAATTCTGCCTGTTAGGAAATTCCACAACTAATTTAACTAGAAAGCTTATTAAAAACAACAGCAGCAGCAACAACCCAGAGAGTCTGTTTTATCATTATTTGAAGAACAGAAAAAAAAATTTTCCATTTGTTAGTCAAAAAATAGATTTTATGCCTGCCTATAGATTTCATTCCCAATACCTTTATTACCTTTTTGGGCTAATATAGAATCTTTGTTAAAAGTTCATTTTCCATTCAAATAAGACTGTAATGATTTAAAACTATTTAGAGAGAACAGATGTACCAAGAATTCTTGAAGTGATTGTGTAAAAGACATCATCCTCTTAATTTCCTTTAGAAAAAATAAAGGGCCACCACTGACTTTATACTTGATGATACAAATAATTCTTGAAAGCCTTATTTGAGTCTAAGTTCAAATTGCATAACATGTAGTGTAAATTTAAGTTGATCTTTTTTTGTTCATTTCTGTAGTCCCACCCACAGATGCAGAATTTCAGGGTTTTTTGTTCCCCAGATTTAGTGAACAAAGAAAAAGGTTACAATAGGGCATTAGCTAAATTTGTAAGGAAAGAGCTTTAGAAAAATCAAAATCCCCCCAAAAAAAGAGTATCTCAAAAGGTTTACAAGATAAGAGGATTTAAAGACATCAACCTCAGATTTCAATGAATTCTCTCCTTCATCCTAGTCCTGCTCCGTTAAGAATCCATTTCATTTAAACACTAGGAGGAGGGCATCTAGCATCATTCTTCAATATATTGTCTGGCGCCACAGCTATCAGATACTTTTGTATACAGTTAAAACAGAGTTCTCAAGTTCTAGTAGAATAGGGCAAAGAAAGCTTTTGAACTCACAGCATCATATTTCTCTGCCTACATGAGAATCTATGGGTCTAAGGATAAAATTCACATTTCTATGCAGTGTATACAATAATAAAAATCTATCTTAAAGAATCATAGAATCTTAGTGCGAGAAGATACTTTAGAACTCATCTTCTTGTGCCAATCGCCTCCTTATGTACAGCACTGAATACATAATAGTCAAATACTTATCGACAGATTAATGCACATTTCAAACAAGAAATGTTGTGAGGCTGTCATTTGTATTTGTTAATAACAGAGTAAAGTTCGAATCAGATAAGACTACTTCACATACATAAGGGAAAGCATGACTTTTAAGAAATAAGGCCAACTTTTACAAACAGGAAAGTTCTCCCTCAGTATAAAATTTTCCCTTTATGTTAGTGCCTTGAAATTTGAACATTAAGTGACCAGCAGGATGAATACAGAGAGACTTGGAGAGACCTACATGGACTGATGCTAAATGAGACGAGCAGAACCAGGAGATCATTATACACTTCGACAAAGATATTGTATGAGGATATATTCTGATGGAAGTGGATTTCTATGACAAAGAGACCTGAGTTTCAATGGATAAATGATGGACAGAAACAGCTACACCCAAAGAAGGAACACTGGGAAATGAATATGAACTATTTGCATTTTTGATCTTCCCGAGTTATTTTTACCTTCTGAATCCAATTCTCCCTATGCAACAAGAGAACTGTTCGGTTCTGCAAATATGTATTGTATCTAGGATATACTGCAACATATTTAACATATATAGGACTGCTTGCCATCTTGGGGGGGGGGGGTGGAGGGAGGGAGGGGAAATAACGAAACATAAGCAAGTGCAAGGGATAATGTTGTCAAAAAAAATTACCCTGGCATGGATTCTGTCAATACAAAGTTATTATTAAATAAAATAAAATTTAAAAAAAAAAAAAAAAGAAATTTGAACATTAAGGTTGATGAAATGTGACCATTAGAGCTCTTCCATTATAACCCATTGTTCCAGCAAGAGCAAGACCCTGAAGGAAGTCTCAAACTTCTGATTTTTTATGGGATGAGTAGAAGGGGGAAGGAGGAGTTGAAGAGGCTTGATCCTTGAAGGAACAGACCATAGGTTAGAGTGTACCAAAATGGTATAAAGAAATGCATAAAAGAGGGATAGCAGTTCATTTATATAGCATTTTTGCCCAAGTTTAATTGCTTTATTTCTCAAATATAATGAAATTTATTCTATAAGAAATGAATAAAAAGTAGTCATGGTCTCTGGGCTGGAAATATTTCAGGGTGTTCAAAAGTCATTTCTAGATAAATTAAAAAGTGTTTTGTCACTTAAATTACAGGTGTATATAAAATTTTCGTAGAAATATCTAATGTTTTGGTAGTATAAGGAAAAAGCAGAAAAGAAGAAAACAAGCCATTATATAGCACCTACTATGTGCCAAACTCAGTTAAGGACTTGACAAATATTATTCTCGTTTGATCCTTATAACAATCCTGCAAGGCAGATCCTGTTATTTTCCTCATATATAGTTGGGAAACTAAGGTAAAGAGAAGTAAAGTGACTTTCCCAGAGCTTGGTTGGTTGATGACCTTCATTCTCAGAGGACCAAAATAACATCACTGTTAGAATCAAGTTACAGTGTGTCCAACTATCGCTGATCAGACTAATATGAGCCAGGAATGCTGTTCCATAGGTTGGACACAAATAGTCCCTGTAAACATTTGAGGTGAATTCTCTAATTTTGTGCACCTCATGTTTCGTTTGGGCTAATTCAACTGTGTTTTGCTCATAGAGCATAGCACCTTCTCTGATGAGGGAATTCCATGATGGGCACTCTTGTGCCAGTGTCTCCCATGTCATACAATCAATTCTAAAGCTCTTAAGAGAGGCTTTGAGAGTCCTTGTATTGCTTTTTCTGACTGCTACATGAGCACTTGTCCTGTGTTAAGTTCTCCATAAAATAGTCTTTTTGTCAAGTGTACGTTGGCAATGGAACGATGTGGCCAGCCCAACAGAGTTGTGTTCTCTGCTGTAGAGTTTGAAAGCTAAAAGAAAGCAGAGGCAGCTAGGTGACAATAGTTAGATCACTGGACTTGGAGTCAAGAAAACAAAAGTTCTGACACTATGTGTGGCCTTAAGTAAGTCCCTTACCTACTGTCAACCTCAGTTTCCTCATCTATTAAGTGGAGGTATTAATAGTGCCTACTTTCCAGAGTTAGTGTGAGAATAAGATGAAATAACATGCAAAGAACTTTGCAAACTTTAAAGTACTACATAAATTTATCTAAAATTATTCATTTTTATTATCTATATTAACTAACAAAAAAATTCTGATGCAAAGAAAACATTGAAATGAGGTGTGATTCAAGGTAATTCCAATAGACTTGTGATAGAAAAAGCCACCCACATCCAGAGAGAGAACTATGGAGACTGAATGTGGATAAAAACATAGTATTTTCATCTTTACTGTCATTGTTATTGTTTGCTTGCTTTTTTTTTCCTTTCTCATTTTTTCCCCTTTTGATTTGATTTTGTTTGTGCAGCAGGAAAAATGTGGAAATAAGTTTAGAAGAATTGCACATGTTTAACCTATAGGATTACTTGGTGTCTAGAGAAGGGAAGATGGGGGAGGGAAGGAGAAAAATTTGGAACACAAGGTACTGCAAGGGTGAATGTTGAAAACTATCTTTGCATGTATTTTGAAAAATTAAAAGTTATTATTACTATTTTAAAAATACAAAGAAAACATTGACAAATGATAGTATGTTTCATCTGTATAAAATTGAATTATGCTTTATGCCAGGAATGCAAGGGGAAGCCTTTCCAGATTTCAGTTAATAATATTATTTTAAGGGGTTGCTTTCTATCTCTTCCTTTCTCTTCTTCCTCCCTCCACCTGTCTCTGTTTGCCATACTTTCTCCATAACTCTCAAGAAAAATCTTTTACCTCTTCAGCAAAGGTGCCATGTTGTACAGAATAGACACCATATACAGGAAATACCCCAAAATGAGAAAAAAAAACTGTCATACATATGTGTGTGTATGCACTGAAAGATAAAGGCAGAATAAAGAACTCAAGAAAGTCTTTATATAACAGATTTCAGCCTAGATTCATATGGATACAGTATTATCAGCTTAAATAAGTTGGCTTCCTTCTTCAACGGCAGCAATCTTAGTTACAAGGCAAAACAAAATAAAACAAAAACACAAAATAAAAGCTGTAAGCTTTGGTTACAAAGGATAGCAAAATGTAGTTATAAAGCAAATTTGCTTATATTTAAGCATGTGTAATCGGTTCACTTGCATGAAAAATGAAGATAAGTATTATATCATAGTGTGGCCATACCATTGACAGCACATCTAGTTAACATCAGTTGTTTCACATATTCTTAAACAGAGTAGTTAACGGAGTAGTAACAAGTTTTACCCAGCTAAAATGATTCATTATTGTAGTGATAGTATGTGTATTTGATCTCGTACTTGAAAGAGGATATACCTTCTTTAGTATGCTTAGATGCTTTAGCAAAACAGTTTTCCTGTGCCTAGTGGCCAACAATTTGCTTATATGCTCTCCAAACTTAACTTTTCTGATCTCATAAAATGTATACACAGATCTTAACTAGGACTGTACTTGAAGACTTGATCAATAAATCCTTAAGCATTAATACCATGTTGTAATGATGTGCAGTGCTAGAGATTGAAAGAAAAAAAAACAAAAACAAAAAGTCCTTGTCCTCAAAGAGTTTCTGTTTTAATGGAGGTAAGAACAGATATATAAATGCTATTCAGTTGTATTTGAGTCTTTGTGACCACATTGGGGTTTTCTTAGCAAAGATGCTAGACTGATTTGCCATTTCCTTCTTCAACTTATGAGAAAGATGAGGAAACTGAGGCAGGGTTAAGTGACTTGTTTAGGGTTTCAAAGTATTTGAGGCCACAGTTGAACTCAAGAAGAGGAGTCTTTCCTAATAACTTCAGGCCTGACATTTTATTCACTGTATCACTAAGCTGTCCTAGGACTTGACAAATTGATGCTGCACTGATGTGACCACCTTCATACCACTGGAATTGGGTTAAGATTTTCTGGAAAATGATCATAATAATCCAATAAAAGCAGGTGTTGATTCTATTTCCCATATTTACAAGCTATGGACCAAGCATACCATATTGAAATTTTACTTGCTTTTCATATAAGTCATTTGACCTAACCCTGTTCATTTGACCATATTCATCTTGGTTATTATTTTGGTAATTTCACGAGGTCTCCAAATTCCCATTTCCCTTTCCACTATATCAGGCATATACTAGTCTCATTTTATACAGTCATTTGGTCTTCTGGCTGGGAATTGACCGGATTTCACACCTAATTAAAAAAGATTGTTATTGCCTGCTGTTTCCTTTCTTCATCCTTTTTCCTTACACCCATCAGCATTTTATTCTCATGCTAAGTCCTGTCCTTGTTGGACACCCACAGCTTAAGGACCAGCAGGGAGCAAGGTTCCTATAAAACAGTAAACCAAGCCCTCCATCACCTATTTCACAACAAAACTTTCCCTTCAATTTCAACCCCCTGCTTCAACTCCCTTCTATATTCTGCCTGCTCTTCCTAGATGAATTCCATTCATGTTTCTGGTGAGTGACATTGCAGTCTGATCTATATTTTTACTCTATTGAAAAGACATGAGTTAAAAAAAAATCAGAACTTTTATCTTAATAGCTTTTTTTTTTTTTTTGCTTTGCCACCAATTCCACGTTCATACTACTCCTTTTGCTCTCTTCATAGAAAACTGCTTTTTTTTTTTTCAAATGCACATAATCCATGTAAAGTTGTGAGGTTTTGTAGGGTTGAGGCTTTTTTTTCCCCCCTGAATGGTCCAAATGCCTATTCACTGCCAATCTAAGAAAGAATAGGATTTGAATTTTCACACCATTCCTTCCTATACAGTTCCTGAATACCCATCCAATCAAGATTTGTTTTCAATGGGGAGAAAACCTCCTACAGTAGACTATTTCAAATTGATTCTATTGGAATCTATACATTAATGTTCATTGGGTGAAAATGAAGCATTTCACAAAAGCTCTGTGCCCAGCATTACTGTCACAGAAACTTTTTTTTTCTCCCACTGTATTCCAGTTAAATAGGAAAGAAAGCCTGGGAACAGATCAAGACAACACTGTTCCCTTGCCTCGGGCATTGTATGCTGTAGACATGAGATAGTGCTGAATGATGGAACATGTTTCTCCAGTGTTATTTCTACTAAAAAATGGGCAAAAAGGTGATCCACCTCTTTATCACTAGTTTTGTTGGGGAGGGGGTTCCCCTTAAGAACAACAGGTATTGAAGTTTTCTACCTAAGAGAAATGGCAAGTTGATCATTTTTCTGATTTAAGTCTTTTTGTATTTTAAAATAAAGGTAGTAATAATTGAGCTTACCTGGTCTCCAAATTCTTAACTCTAGTTTGGCATGGCATTTCACTTACTTTTCCATTTGATCATAGAATTGGTTTATGTCTGGCTATACCGAGGGTACCAGGTTATCTGATACTTTCTGTAATGTTCCAGCTAACTTTCTGGAGGTCCTCCAAATGGGCCTTGGTTTCAGCAGAATAATCACCACAAGAATATTCAGGAATAAAGTCCAAAGTCTTTATTATCTCCTTCACCTGAGGACGGGTTAAGCTTTCTCAGGGACCTTCAGATGGGCCTTGATCTTAGTGGAGGAATGCAGAAGGCAGGAGAGCCACCAGGATGATGGGAGATGGAATGTTTCTCTTCCAGTCCTTTTGGCTTTTATATTCCTTATTGTTATTACATCATTACAGCATACTGATTATGTGTGAATTTAGAGAACTATTACATCATCATGCTAAGTACTAAGTATATATGTAAACTAGATAATCATTGTCTCGTCAATTCCTCTGAGTTAGCATCTTGTTTCAAGTATACTTCTCCAGAGTTCTGGCTCTCTACAACCTCCTGATCTGAGAACCAGAAGACATGAATTCAAGTCACAATACCAGAATTTACAAGCTGTGTGATTTTAAGAAAATCACTTATGCTTCTTCAATCTCTTATCCTTCCCCAATCTCTCTTTGTAAATTGGAGAATATTTGAGGGAGATAAGGTCACACAATAAGTAGATAGAGCACCTGGCCTGGAATCAGGAAGACCTGAGTTCAAACGCAGCCTTAGATACTTAACAGTAGATATGTGACCCTGGATAAGTCATTTAACCCCCATTTGCCTCGCAACCACTTTCCCTCCCAAAAAAAAAAAAAAAAAAAAAAAAAAATCCTTTCTTAGACACTTAACTGTGTTGACTCTGAGCAAGTCATTTAACCTTTGTCTACCTTGGCTTCCTTACCTGTCAAATGGTGTTCATAATAGCACATACCTTACAAGTTGTTGGAAGGATCAAATGAAATTATACTTTTCAAGTACTTGACATAATGCCTGGCACATAAATAGATGTTCTCTTCCTTCCCAAATGCCAATACTCACACTGTCTAGAATGATTGTGAAGAAAGCATGTTGTAAATGCTCAGAACTGAGTAATTAGTAATAGCTAACCGTTTAGTCCAGCAAGAAGCTGAAAGAATGCTGGCTCTAATTGTGAGACCTCAGATCTTACCTTTGATAAACTTAGTATCTGTTGAATGTTGGTGAGCCATTTAATTTCCCTTGTCCTTTATGTCCTACTATGAAGAGATTGGACTGAATTGCCTCTGAAGTCTGTTTAAACTCTAGATCCCTAGTTCTTTGTAATTGTCCCAAAACTGACTGATTGTTTGGCTAACTGGACCCAATTTATGAGAGTAGAAATCCATTTGTTTGGGAGGTGGAGGAGGTGTCATGTTTCACAGTATTATTGAAATAACATGTTAAACATTCACTTCCTCATTCTTTTCAGTTTCAGTTAACTCCTCAAATCATATTAACCTCCTCATATTGACATATCACTGAATGATAATACCTTCAAGATTCTGAATTTAAAATTCTACTCTGCCATCTTTCCAATTCTCCTACACAACAACTTCTAGTCTCTAGACCATTGATATTTCCCCATCCTATCTCCTCTTTTATGGTCTTCTAGCTTCTGTACTAAACCTTCATTCCATGGTCCTCTTCATAAATCTTTCACTAGCTACTACATTAGAAACACACACACACACACACACACACACACACACACACAAACGCTGACCTTTTACTGCTCCAAAATTATTAATTCTTATTGCTAAGTAACCTCAGCAATGTGATTTCTACACAGATTTTTTTGTTGTAAGAGAAGCAATAATACCTGGGGGATTATGGAAAAGCTTCATGAAGATGGAATACTAAATTGAACTTTGAAGCAAAGTAAAGTTCTTAAGAAGTCGAGATAAAGAAAGGTTACATTCCAAGAGAGGAATAATGTTAATAAGGAGCTAGGTGGTGAAGGCCTTTAAATTCCAGACTGAGGAATTTGTGTTTCATCCTAGAAGTAACAAAGAGCCACTGGAATATATTGATCAGGGAGGGACATGGTAAGGCCTGTGCATTAGGAAAATCATTTTGACAGTTGCATGGCATACTTCCATTCATGTTTCTGATCAATGTAGTAATACTTTCATAAGTTGCTACCATTTTGCTTTCTCAAAACAATGGCTAAATCAAATAAAGGGATGAAAGAGATAATAATCTTGTGTATAAATTATATGTGTTGTCTTCTATAAAGAAAACAAGTTTTTCCAAAATCACTAGTCCTGTTCTCAGCCTCTCTCCACTGCCATCATCCAGAGATGAACAACATGTGAAACAGTGTGGTTAGGCCTTCATCATCTCTTACCTATACCCTTACGATAGCCTCCTATTTTGTTTCCCTGCCTCAAATTTCTCCCCACTCCAGTCTATTATCTATACAGATGTCAGAGTGGTTTTCCTAAGGTCAGTTCTGAACATGTCCCCTACCCCTCACTCAGTAAATCTTCAGTGTCTCTCTATTATTTCTTAGATAAAATATAAAATCTACTGCACAGCATTTAAAAATCTATTCTTACATCTCTAGTTATAGTCTAAATACTCCAGTTCTCACACACTATGGGGCAGCCAGCCACACCAGCCTACTTGCTGCTTCTCACACAACGATGCTCATCTTCCTTCTCATTCTGGTTCTGGCTGCCCTTGGAATGAATGTTATGGAACACATGCAGCCCACAGGCCACTTGTTTGACACCTCTGTGGTAAACAATTAATAAGTGGTTTTTCATTATCACCATTAGCCTAATTGTAGTGAAAAAATCATTTCCTAGGGTCAGGATTACTCTTTTGGGATTTTCAGGCACCTATTTCCCATTAGATTTCAGAGAATTTAAACTACCTCCTGCACACTCACTGTGAAGAACCATGTGTAAGGTATCAGAGACAGCAAGCATATGTGGATATAGAGTGGAGGCAGAGGAATGGCACTTTCTGAGTTGATTGAAATGGGCATGCATTCTATAACTTATTCCTCAGTTGAGAAACATTTCGTTAACCTATTGATGGATTTCATTTTCTCAGGGATTTTGCCTAAATAGTGGGGAACGATTTGTTCATTTAATTCAATGAATGCATGAGATATTTCAGAGTTTTTTAGCTCTTGGATTCATTTTTGTCTATGAGTAAAATAGAGAGATGGGGCGCCTTTTGTCGGCTCAGTGAAACATAGGGATTTAACCAAGTTCAGCTGCTGACTGACTCTAGAGGCTTCAGGATTGGACTGAAAATTTAATAGTTAAAAGTTTGCTTTCTGCATCTCTTGAGTGAGGATTGAATAAGTTTAATAAGTGTGCTAACTAATATACCTAGTTGTGCTTCATCTGGTATCTTTCTTTCAAAAGCTTTAGGCTTTTGACTGACTCCTGCCTGGAACCAGACCCTCATAGGGAATATAAACATTAAGGAGGGGTGGATGAGAACTATAGCTATTATGACAGAATATGGACTCTGCATCCAAAATATCTGTGAGCCTGGTTATTCCAAAAGTCTAGACAACATTCAAGCTCTTAACATTACAGGTTACCTTTCCTGTGCTCTCTGTAGTCTAAGAAAGCCCATCTGGGACATTGCTTCTCTGTGTCACCAATTAAGCCACTTGACACAGCTGGGGATGGATTAGGCATTACCCCAAATCTAGAGGCTGAACAAAAAAAGAGATCCAAGCCAAATCTAATAAATGTCTTTATCATGTTTGTTTTGCTGTGCTCTAGGTGACATCAGTTGCAAGGGGATGACCGAGCGCATTCACAGCATCAACCTTCACAACTTCAGCAATTCTGTGCTCGAAACCCTCAACGAGCAGCGCAACCGTGGCCACTTCTGTGACGTGACGGTCCGTATCCACGGGAGCATGCTGCGTGCCCACCGCTGTGTGCTGGCCGCTGGCAGCCCCTTCTTCCAGGATAAGCTGTTGCTGGGCTATAGTGACATTGAGATCCCCTCGGTGGTATCAGTCCAGTCCGTTCAAAAACTCATTGATTTCATGTACAGCGGGGTTCTACGGGTCTCCCAGTCAGAAGCCCTGCAGATCCTTACCGCCGCCAGCATCCTCCAGATCAAGACCGTGATCGATGAGTGCACACGGATTGTTTCACAGAATGTTGGTGATGTCTACCCGGTGATTCAGGACTCTGGCCAGGAGACACCCAGGGGGACCCCTGAGTCAGGCACCTCGGGGCAAAGCAGTGACACAGAGTCTGGCTACATACAGAGTCATTCCCAGCACAGTGTAGACAGGATCTACTCAGCCCTCTATGCGTGCTCCATGCAGAATGGCAGTGGGGAGCGCTCCTTCTACAGTGGAGCTGTGGTTAGCCATCATGAGACAGCCCTGGGGTTGCCCAGAGATCACCACATGGAAGACCCCAGCTGGATCACCCGGATTCACGAACGCTCCCAACAGATGGAGCGGTACCTTTCCACCACTCCAGAGACTACCCACTGCCGGAAGCAACCACGCCCTGTCCGGATCCAGACCCTGGTGGGGAACATCCACATTAAGCAAGAGATGGAGGATGACTATGACTACTATGGCCAGCAGAGGGTGCAGATCCTGGAACGCAACGAGTCAGAGGAGTGCACAGAAGACACAGATCAGGCAGAAGGCACCGAAAGCGAGCCCAAGGGGGAGAGCTTTGACTCAGGGGTCAGCTCCTCCATTGGCACAGAACCGGACTCTGTCGAACAGCAGTTTGTAACTGGGATTGGCCGAGAGGGTCAGCCAGAGCCTTCTCAGACCGAGCCAACTGATCTCCCCACAGAAGGGGGCCAGCAGCCACCCCAGCCCCAGCAGCACCCAGATGCCAATTCCTCTTCCCCAGAGAGGAACAATGATGTGGAGATGGACAGTACCGTGCTCACAGTTAGCAACAGCACTGAGAAAGGAGTCCTGCAGCCTTCAGTCAACACATCGATTGCCCAACCATTGCCAAGTACCCAGCTCTATCTTCGCCAGACAGAAACCCTCACCAGCAATCTGAGGATGCCCCTGACCTTGACCAGCAACACACAGGTCATTGGCACAGCCGGCAACACTTATCTGCCGGCCCTCTTCACTACACAGACCGCAGGCAGCGGCCCCAAGCCTTTTCTCTTCAGCCTGCCCCAGCCCTTAGCAGGCCAGCAGACCCAGTTTGTGACAGTGTCCCAGCCTGGCCTGTCAACTTTTACTGCCCAGCTGCCAGCCCCACAGCCCCTGGCCCCATCTGCAGGCCACAGCACAGCCAGTGGGCAGGGGGAAAAAAAGCCTTATGAGTGCACTCTCTGCAACAAGACTTTCACCGCCAAACAGAACTACGTTAAGCACATGTTCGTACACACAGGTGAGTGCTGGCCCTCCAGGGACTCACCCAGCTGAGGTGGCAGACAGACAAGGGAGGGGGAAGGTGAGGGTCTTAAAGGTTAAAGAACAGTCATTGTTCTGACCAGACCCAAATTATCCTCCCAAACCCTTGCCATTCTGGATCACCAATGCAGAGAGGACCTGATTATCTGTGTTGCTAACTGACTGGTCACTCTGACCTGGAAAGACAGAAATGCAATTCATTTTTGAAGAAGCCTTTTAAGAAGAGGTAGGAATCATCAGACATAGTTGACCCTAAAATATATGTTGTGTTTCCTAGAATACAGAAGAATGATACTTTAACGTGCTTCTTCCTTAAGAGATTGTGACTTCAAAGTTAACCCTAAACATATAGACAAAGAGGTTGCCCACCTATATGGTATGGCTTTAGAAAGCTGTCAGTTTTTACCTGTTTAGAAATATTTATCCCTAATGGTGACGATTGGTCATGAATTTCCTATTATCAGTGTCAAGCTTTAGGATTGTCATTAACTCCACAAGATTTCTGTCAAAGTGCAAATATGGGAGGTAACATTTCTGTGTCAATACAAGTGAATAAAAATTAATTTAAATTAGCTAGCTATGATCTAGCAGGAATCTAGGGGTAATCTTCAGTTGCAAGACAGGTAAGTTTTAAATGATAATGGTGGTTGATGGGGATGAGTTATAAAGGGAGAGTTGAAGAAAATACTGGATCCAGGAGGCATTGTGAGGAGAAAGCAATAAAGTACTTTGGAAGAGGGTCACAAATGTCAAAATGAAAACTGAAATGAATGGAAGGTTCAAAACTGAAGAATCGCACAATTTTGTCAATAGTTAATCCTATATTCTTGTTAATGTCTCCAAGTAGATTTACATTAAAAAAAAAAAAAAGAATTAAAGTAGAACATGTAAGTACCAGCATTAAAGTATCCTTGAAGCATTCAGTGAGATTCACCTTTCCCTTTCCCAACTAACTGTCCCCTAATCCTTAGCAGGCCAGTGGACCCAATTAGGGTCCTTGGAACTTAGGGGATACATGAATTACAGGTTCAGTAACCTGAACCTGACCCAGAAAAATATGCTGTTCACTACCAGCTGTTACCACATAAGGCAGTGCATGGTATAGTTGATTTCTATGTCATGACATTACTTGAGAAAGAAAGAGTCTCTCTAACCCAATTTAGTTTCAAATGGAGCATTTTCACAGGTAACCCCTTTCTTACATTCTATATTAACTCTAAAGCACTTTTTCTGCTGGCCTAGAAAATCAAATTCATAATCTCTTGGGATCGTATTTTCAAAATAACCACTAAACTATCATCCATAAAATTCTAGTACTGAAAACCTGTCTGTGGGTCTCTTTTCATATTTTTCTAATGCAGATTCTTTGGTTAACCCAAATAACTATATATTTGCTCATGTGTAATCTAGAATTATTTTGCAAATTTTCAGGTTAGATATAAAGGCTAGCAGTAAGTTAAACATCAAGCTTCAGATATTATGAAAGAAAGAAATTGTGTTGTTTATATGAGGATCTTTCTATTGTACATGTAAGACTAGAACTCTCAAAATGTTTCCACAAACATCTGTTGAATTGTAAAAGATACTCCAGGTGATCTTCAGTTTGAACTCTTAAGGCCACAGTTATTGAATAATAATTTATTATCTTCTTCCAAAGGATAAAAAAGAATAGGAAGCAACAGTAGCACCCCCTATTCATTGTGGAATTCTTAAAGAGATTGAAGTGGGATGGTATAAATAGCTTGTTAGCTCATTTGCCTTAAGAGAAGAAAGAAAGAAAGAAAGAGAAAAAGAAGGAAGAGGGAGGGAAGGAAGGAAGGAAGGAAGGAAGGAAGGAAGGAAGGAAGGAAGGAAGGAAGGAAGGAAGGAAGGAAGGAAGGAAGGAAGGAAGGAAGGAAGAAAGAAAGAAAGAAAGAAAGAAAGAAAGAAAGAAAGAAAGAAAGAAAGAAAGAAAGAAAGAAAGAAAGAAAGAAAGAAAGAAAGAAAGAAAGAAAGAAAGATTTATTTAAATTTTCAAAAGCCAAAACAGAAAGGATGCATCTAGGTCGTCCCACTTGTCTTGTCTCAACTGTAATACACTTAGAGTTGTCTCTGTTCCCCAGTCAGTAAACATTTATTAAATGCCTGTTACATGCCAGGCACTGTGTTAAGTACTAGAGCTACAAAGTGAGGTTAAAAATAAAAACAGTAGGTGCATTACAAGAACTCAGAATATAATAGGAAGGAGTAGAGGGGATTGGGATCCCATCACTCTAAAGAAACCCAGGAGTGACAAAAAAACCTAAGGCATCCAACATCTGCTATGAAAAGCTTTCCAAAAAGCAGTGAAGCTAATTCTGCGTGTGGCTTATAATCTTTTTCATTATTTGATAGTCATACATATCACATATTATTATCTGATCATGGGTAGTAAATTATTGTTAATAAAAATAATCTTAACTTATGATTTTCTTTCTGATGACAAGGATTTATAAACTTTGTCATTTGATTATAACAAACACCCTCTAAAGTAGATACCAGCAGTATTAACATCCCCATCTTCCAGATGAGGAAACTAAATGGTCAGAGAAATTTAATGACATGCTCAGGATCATCTATTTGGCAACCTGGACTCATGACTTCAGTTATAGAGCTCATTTCATGAGACTGTGCTGCCTTTTTCAGTGATTAAAAATTGTATAACAATGAGATCCAATTATATCTTTAAGCAAGGATGTGACAGATATCTTGAAATACTGCAAAACTGTAAATCCAAAAGCTTTGATTTGTGGTCTAATAAAAATCGTTGGTGGCTCCTACATAGAGAACTCACACATCTCTCAAAAAGAAGAGCTTAGCTCACATGGGAAATATATCCTAGCAATTCAAGCTCTAAACTTTGAAGTCAAAGAAAATGCTTATTTAAAAACACACACTATACACATTTTCTTTGTTCTACCTTTTCTTTGTGAATAGGCTTTTGACATCTCTTTCCTTTCTCCAGCTCTTTGTCAGATATAGTGAGTTGGTCAGGGATAGGGATAGAAATAGGGAGAGAAGTAAGAAACCAGCATTTATTAAATGCCTATTATATGCCCAGGCATATGCTAAAATTCTTTACAAATATTGTCTCAAATTGAATCAAATATCTCACAACAATTCTGGGAAGTAGGTTATTGTTATCCCCATTTTTATTGTTTCCATTATTATTATTATGATCCCCATTTTACAGTTAAGTATCTAAGGCAGTCAGAAGCTGTGACTTGCCTAGTGACACACAGTTGGTATGTGTCTTAGAATGGATTTGAACTCAGGTCTTTGTGACTTCAGGTGAAGCACTCTAACCCCTGAACCACGTAGAAGTTGCATGACATCAATACATTTATGAATTATTAGAGCTGAAATTGGACTTGGGGATCACCTGTTTTCACCTCCTTTTTACAGATGAGGAAATGGGGCCTGAAATTGTTACATGGCTTTCCCAACCAAAGTCACAGAAAATTCAATGAAGTCCAAAATAATGTAGAATTAAAATAAAAATTTAAATGACATACTCACCATACCGATGATGATAATAACATTGTACATCTTTTCTTCTATTCAGAAGCCTTCTGGAGTTTCTTGGTTCCTCAAGCTTCACAATTACATGACACAATTGAAATACCTAGAAAGCATCTACTCAGTGGTGAAAAATCTCTGGAATTTGTGACTGATTATTATTATATATTAATTTTTCAGATTTGCCTGAGCTTCCTTTATAACCAAGACTTTTTTCCTCCTTTTAATATATTTTTATGTTTATTTGGATATCTTCCTAGAAAAGAAAAGAAAAGAAAATTTTTTACCTAGCTACACTCCATCCATTAGCAAACCATAGTTGGAATCTACTTATTCCCTAGGGCATTTCTCAAGCTTACTCTCACTTGGCCTGAAAAACCAAGAGTGTAAATAAATCAGAATCACAAGAAGTTGTTTGGAGATGAGAGATTTAGACAATACTCAAAAATAACACAAACTATCCTGTCGTTCCAACACATTAGGATGACCCTTTTTTTCTTAACTGGTGTCACCACTCAAAGAAGAGTAGTATATAAACAATGGGGAAAGAAAATAGAGCATCTTTTTTCTTCCCAAAGACAATTAATTAATGTACTGCCTTCATGAGGATATCTTTCCTTTCTTGTCTTCTATCATACTTCTTCACTTTTTTTCATTCCAGACACTTCTGGAAAGGATTAAAGTCTCAGTATTTGCTCTACTTTAGCTTGCAGTCCATATCAGTTATGGGCCAAAGGGGGAATAGCAATTACTCTAAGAAAAAAAAAAAGCATCTTTTTTTTTCTGCCACTGTTGTCACCATAGCCCTTGAAGTCATACATCTCCAAATGGATCAAAAAAAAAAAAAAATAGAAGGAAGAATAGGCGTTGATAGAAACAAACTTTCCAAATATTCTACAAGAATGTCAGAGGTACTTGAGTATATGCTACCATAAGCACAACTTTTGAAGGCACCTTCCCAACTAAACCAACAAAAGAGGAAATGGGCATCAAAAAAGCATATAAAAACAGTCACATAAGTCAAAGTCAAGAATCACAGAATTTTAAGAGTTGTAAGGGTCCCCAGTTACCATTAAGTCCAGTCTATCTGAAAAAGAATTCTTTTACCACATGCTTGAGTGATCATTTTGCCTTACCTTAAAAGCTTCCATTGAGGAGAACCAACTAATTGTGAGAAAGCTTTTTCATACAGAATCATTCTAATTGCAAGGTTAAGGAAATGCTTAATCCGTCTAATATAATGTGTAGGGCAAATCCTGAATCTTATTAAAATTTGGCAAAGGCTCTGTAGTCAATATTTTCTTTTGACTGACCATCTGGATCTGCTAAAATTGATTACTTTGGATGATACATTTGTCCCATTCGTTTTCCTCCAAGAATGTGGGTTTACCCCCTCCATGATAATTCAGGACATGATAACTATCACCTTAGAACACATAATTCTCATTTGGATATATAGCCTTTCAAGCCCCCCAGTATATATGTCATATGGCCAAGCCAGAAGGAAAAACTGGTTCCCATCTAATCTCAGTTTTTTAAAGTGGTAGCTACACAAATGCATGCACTCTTCAATAAAGAATCTCCAAGAGCTGGCGTCCAATGTTGTCATTTAACTAAAATGTATTTATCATCCTTTCTTCTGTGATAGCTAGCTTAACTGTCCCTTTTACATTATTTTAGTCTCAAAAACCCAGAGAGAAGACTAGGTTGAAAGTAGAGAGATCAGCTAGTTAATGCAGTGAAAGGCCTGGAGTCAGTCAGACTGATTTTTGTGAGTTCAAATCCAGCTGAGATCCTTTATTTCTGTGACGCAGAGTAAATTACTTAACCCCATTTGCCGTAGTTTCCTTATTTGTAAAATGAACTAGAGAAGAAAATGACAAATCATTCCAATATCTTTACCAAGAAAACCCAAAAGGACTCAAGAAGAGTTGGGCATGACTGAAAATGACTAAACAACAAAAAAAAGAAAAATCAGAGTGGGTCCAACAGTTAAGATTCACCTTTGACTTTTGGCCAGGATCATAAATGCAGATTATTTTTTGACTGTTACAGTGGTTTGTAGCGTTATAAAAATGGTTCATTCACCAAGAGACATTGTCATGAGATCTAATACTCATATGTTGGACTAGACCACTTACACAGTAGTGCCAAGTGGGATTTCCAATGGTAATTTTCTTTTTCCTGCCCCATTTAAACCAAATCCAAATAAGGTTGCCAAATTTAAAAAGAAGAAACTTGAGTCATTGAAGTATTCATTTTTAATATTCAGAAAAAAAACAAAATAGAATCAGAACAAAAAGCCAGAAAGAATCACAGAAAAGCAGGACAATTTTGTGTAGAATTTATTATTTAAAAAAAAAAAACAAACACTATATAACAGAGATGTATAGCTTATACTCAGGCTTCATTTGGTTTTACTACATTTATGAAAATGTTAGTTTTATTTGGTATTCATTAAGTCTAGAACTAAAAAAATTAAAAATCTAAGATTTGAAATTTTTTAAAAATTCAATCATCATTATTCTATGTCCTAATCTTGTTATCAGGCTTGTAATTCTCAAATTTTAGAAGATGTAAAACATAATTATTTATATCTATTTAATATTGTATAGATCATTGAAAAGAGAATTAGATGTAGACTAAGAAGGCTTGGATTCACATCTTTACTTTGTTAATAACCTGTGTGAACTTGACTGACCACAACCCCTTACTTATCCTGTGATCTCATCTATAATGATGAGAGGATCAAATTAGATGGTCTCAAAGTTCTAAGTCTATCATCTTATAAATATGGAATTCTTTGGACAAGTCACTTTACTGACTGAGCATCCATTTACTTCTATGCAAAATCTGAAGGCATCGTACTTCATGATCCAAGACCCTTTCTAGTTCTAAGAACTTTGTAGCATTCATATTGCAGCCTGGTATTGTGGTTACATTGTAGTTTTATATTTATACACACACACACACGTAGTTTTATACATGTATATATGTACTCACATATTATATATATGTACATCATATATATGTTTGTGTGTGTGTGTGTGTGTGTGTGTGTGTGTGTGTGTGTGTGTGTGTGTGTGTATGGAGAGAGAGAGAGAGAGAGCGTTTATATCTTGTACTAAATTTTAAGTTTCCTGAGGGAAAGAATTATGATTTACATGTCTTTGTATTTCTCAAAGTAGTTTACCCAGTCATTCCTTGAACATAGAAAGGACTCAATAAACATTTGTTGATAGGAAAGAAAAGAGGAAGGAGGGAAAGAAGGCCAAATGTTCCATTGATGTATTCATTCACTTCCAAAGAAGTGATTTCCTCCCTCAGAGTCATATGTTCAGTGTAGGCTAGACTAACATATGCCTTGCATATTTTGTATATACAAACATGCATAATTGTATATTCCAAGGAACTAAACATATTTTAAATACTTCGTCTCATTAGTTCCTTACCTAGCTATGTAATTGGGAAATAACAAGTATCACTGTAAGTGATAAGTTACTATTCAAGATGGATGTAACACTACCATCAAACCTTTTCAGGTAAATCCTAGTAGTAAGTTTCAGTTTTTGGAAAAAAATTAAATTTTAGTGAAGACCTAGGCTTCAAAAAGCATGGATGCTATGAAAATGTTGATATACTTAACAGTGAGATTTAAAGAAAGACATATATAAATCCATTCTATTCACTATTCCTTTTATAACTTCTACTTTTTTCATCTGGAGAGCATATTACAGAGATCTCCATATTGCTACTACCTCTTTCTTCTTGAACAAAAGATTGTCTTCATAATATATAGACTTTTTACTTTCCTTACAACCTATAACATCACTAGCTAGAGGGTAAGACACTCACCTATGAAAAGCCCCAGTTCCATGTAATAGAGAAAGACAGTCAATCATGAGAGCCTAAGATAATAGAATTGGAGGGACCCATAGACCCTCTCTCATCCCACTTTTCTCATCCCCACTTTCCTGTTTTACAAATGAAGTAACTGAGGCTCAGAGAGCTTTAATGACTAGCTCAAGGTCACAGAGGTAGTATCCGAGGTCGGATTTGAACCTGGATCTTCAATTCCAAATTTAGCTCTTTTTCCACTTGACCAAATCTTAGAGAAACATTCTCCTAATGTTCTTCCATTTCTAGACAGAGCTCTCCTTCTTTGCTTAGCTTATGTCTCTTGTCCATATTCTAAAACCCAAATTGCAAACTAGAGCAAACCTCATTTGGCTTTTGACGTTGATATAACTTCTTGTTGTGGAGTCATGTACAATTCTTGAGTTGCGTGTGATTCTTCATGACCCTACTTGTTTTTTTCTTGGTAGAGATATTGGAGAGGTTTTGCCATTTGCTTCCCCAGCTCATTTTACAAATGAGGAAACTGAGGCAAACAGGGTCAAGTGCCTTGCTCAGGGTCACAGCTAGGAAGTGTCTGAAGCCAGATTTGAACTCAGGAAAATGAGTCTTCCTAACTCTGGGCCTGACATTGTATCCACTGAAATACCTAGCCTGCACATTTCTAGGCTTACTTACGTAAGATTAAGTACCTACTATAGGACAATACCAATCCAATTTTTGAAATTTGTTTCCCATTTCTGTCTTAAAAGAAATGAGAGAAAGGAAGTAACAAAGACAACCAAGGGGAAAAAATATGGTAAGAAAAGCTATGTGTCATAGAACTAGAGCTGACAACAAAGATTTGAGCCTATTGGTTTGTTTTTCCTGAATTGATATCTCTTCTTAATGAGATCATGAAATACTAATGGATCATTCCAATTAAAGAAAGATTTTTTTTTTTTTGCTACTGTTAACGATTATATTGATTCTGAATACAGTTTGTACCCCTAAAATAAGATACTTTTTACAAGAAAATAATATGGCAGATATACACTGAAAAATAACAATTATAGTTTCACCTAAGTTTTATAAAATATAAGTGGGAAAGTAAAATAAAGCCTACATTCAGACCAAAAGAATATTATAAAACTGTTAGAAACAAGTCTTTTTTTTTTTCCATCTAATTAAGTGATCGTTTTGCCTGTTAGCCCAAGAAGTTTTGATGGTTGAACAGTAAGATCTAATAATAACTTCTTTGCTATTGTAATTCATTTGTAGCCTTATAATGTGCATACTGCCTCACTTGGGGAAGAGGATATCCCTTCCACACTTTCTGACTTCATGCCATTCTTTTTACCTCCCCCTGAAAATTTTCCAGAGAGCCTCTACCAAACATCCAAGAGGTATTTCCTCTCTTCTCTTATTATCTCAGACTTTCCAAATGTCATTCTTACTGTCAGTAGTCACAATAATAGTAGTATAAATAAAACAGGGCTTTAAAGAGTTGTGATTTCATCAGCATGGGTGCTGCTTCCATCATGGCAGATTGGAACATGGCAGGTTATCAAAATCACTGTGGCTAAGAAAAAAATTCCACTTTCTGTAGTTGGACTGGTGATGGGCCTTTCTTCCCTTTGCTAGACTAGTCCTCAGGTACAGTGCATTCATTTTATTACTGGATCCATACCCAAAAGCTCTCTATCTTGTTAAAAACCTGATAGAGTTTACATTTCAATAAACTCCATTCTACATTATGGAATCAGAGATGGGCTTTGGTTGTGGAATAATAATACAATTATATAAATAATGGTGTCATTATACTATAATAATCATTATATAAAAATGCTATATACCTCTTCGTGAATATACCACATTTCTGGCAGGTAGGTGGCGCCACTGGTAGAGTCAGGAAGACCTGAGTTCAGATTTAACCTCATACACTTAGTACCTGAGTGACTACCTTGAACATGCCAATTAACTTTTGTTTCTTTTGTTTTTCTCAACTCTAAAATGGAAATAATAATACATCCCACTAGCCAAGGTTGTTGTGAGGATCAGAGGAGCTGAAATTTGTAAAGCACTTAGCAAGTGCCTGTGTGAGTGCTTGATGTACGCTTCATTCTTTTCATATATTTACACTGTCAACTATATGACTATTTAGTTTTAGAACCAATCTAAAATAATAAAAGCGAATGGACTTTAAAGTTTATCTAATTCATTCTCCCTCTGATACTCATTTTACAGTTGAAGAAATTGAAATCCAGAGGAAGAATGTAGGAATTGTGTGCCAAAAAAAATTTAAAATAATTTATTAATTATAAAAATGTAAATAGGAGAAGAGAGATTGACCTTCCATTTGGAACTCTTGTATCCCCAAAGCCCCAAGTCTTGTTATAGTCTAATGTCATTTAGGAGGCATGTTTGGTGGTGTATATGGTGGTGAATCACCAGGTAATATCTTGAATTTATGAAACACATTTTGCACACCAAAAGGGCAAGGAAAGAGTGGCATGAAATTCAGAAATTGAAAAAGAAATCTTTTTTTTGCCTTGGTGCTACTATTAACTTATTTGGTGACTTTGTAAGACTTAACTTCTCTTCCTGTCATTTGAACAGAGATAGGAGTATCTGGAGCAGAGGTGTTAAACAGACCACAATATTTTCTGAACCAGATTAAAATGTAATTGATAATATTTAACAAATGAAATAAAATCATAGAAACAGAAAAACATTTAAAACTAAGTTGATATGAATTCAGCAGGGATTCTCATGTGTGAATAATTGGCCCCATTTCTGTGAGTTTGATACCACTTTCTTTGAATTACACCACTATTGTAAAGAGTTGAGAAGTCAGGAAAGTCGGATCTCAAAGCTTATCTCTACACATATTGGCCATGTATATGATCCTTGGCAAGCTATCCAGCTTTTCAGTGTTTCCAGGCAGTTGCACCGAAAGTATTTCTAGAAATTGAAAGAGTAAGGTCTTCACCAGGAACCATTAACATAGATAAAATCACAGGTCCAGTGCCCCTCACTCATCCAAAAACAACAAACATGGCTCATTAAAGAATGGTGAGAAAAAAAAATGAGTTAAAACAGGTTAATCTCAGATTTTTGGAAAAAAATTCTTAAGTTAAAGGTATTTTGGATTGTTGCTAAAGCTGTGAGTATTTTAAGCTAATGATGTTGATGATTAGCTTTCCTTTGTTTGAGGGACACAAAAATGACATACAAGAACAAACTAAGAGTCAGAAATAGGTTCAGGATAGACTACCATTGTCTCAGTAGTTAGACAGCAGGGACCATCCTTACAATTACTTGCCTCTCAAATTTTTAAGCACTTCATTAATGTAGACCATGATTGAAAGTCCATTAGTCTACCTGTACCCCTTCCCCTATTGAGTATCTCTAAGATAATAGACCCCTTTGGAGTTGGGAGGAACCTTATAAAGTTCAGAGAAATAGGTCCACAGTCGGTGTTAAACCTTTTTAGAACTGCAGTCAAGTCATTAGCTACATTAAGATTATGAGCTCACACGAGGGCCTGCCTCCTGCACTACTGCCCAGACAGCCCTGTAGCCACTTTTCCTGACTCATTACATTCCCTGGCTGGCTCTCTCCTCCTTCTTTTCCCACCTGTCACCTTATAAAACCTTAGTCTATTTCCAGTCTCATCTAAGTTCTCTTATTATCTTGGTGTATAATAGGTTCCAACTTCCTCTACGGTACTCTTTACTAACCTCTTAATTGTCCAAGATTAACATAACAACCAGCCTTGGAGAGAAGGCCTGGAGACGGAAGGAGACTGTGATAACTCCCAAACATTCTCTTAAACAATAAGGCAATGTTCCTTAAGGGGCTAGTAGGAAACTCTCCTGTTTGTTGAGTCAGGAACACAGAACCCAGCTATTCAGCATCTGGGTGTCATGATCATAAGTGACTGTGAAGTGCAGTTGTGTGTGTGTGTGTGTGTGTGTGTGTGTGTGTGTGTGTGTGTGTGTGTTTTAATGCAAAAATGTCTCTTATATTTCAGTCAAATGGCATGGTTTTTATAGCCTTCTCTCTAGCTATCTCACCATTGCTCCTTGTTCCAATTTAAGGAATTGAAAAGAGACTATTTGGAGGGTAGGGAATCAAAAAGGCTGCAGGATAGTATCCAAATTCATCACTCCCACCCCTCCAACTGCCTTCAAGCTCTAATTTTTTTTTTCTGTTTGGGCTGTCCATCTATAAGATTTAAATGCCATTCTGGCATTAAAGAAATTCTCTAAAGCTTATGGATTTGCTATCTTGTATTATTCATGCTAATGTTCTTTTCCATTAGTATGTATAATTGAAAGTAAGCTATATCATGAACTCTCATTTATTGTGTGTGCATGTGAATTATCTACTTTGTGGATTTTTTGAAGCAACCTTTTTAATCCCAGGTTGGCTTTCTTCTAAAACCCAACTCATTTATTGACTCTTTTCTTCAACTAAGAAATGTAGACCAATACAAATATAAGCCAAACATAATTAGTCTGCTATCAAAAAAAAAAAAAATCACAAATATGAATGTCTTTTGCCTTTCGGATTACTCATACATCTGCCTTCCTCCATCATGTCAAATATTTGATGATGACTATTTTCAAAGTTTAGATAGTCAATTCTTTGAGCTTTCTCCCTATAATAAGTTATGAGTATCCCAGATATATTGTATAGTTCTTCATTACAAAGCCATCTTGCCATTTCTCCCCCTTTAGAAAATTATTCTAGCTCCATTTTCACATTTCTCCATTACTTTGTACCAGTGTTTTAAAATAAAAAAAAAAAAAATTTTTAAAAAAAAAAAGGTCCTCCTTCATTCAAGTCCCTTATATCTATTTCAGGTAAATTTTTTTGAGGGGTCCGGAGCTGTGATTTTCTTTGGCCTAAGAAATGTCATGCAAATGGATACCCGAGACCACATTTGAACTCAGGTCTTCTTTGCTCTAAACCTAGGCCTGTACCACCCAGTTAGTTGCCCTTTGGTTGTCTCAGTAAAACCTCTGGAATAAAAGTAAAACTGTCCCTTTCAAAAACATCTTCCTGGATAGATAAGGATCAAATCTGCAGTATTCCTAACTATCCAGGCAAGTGATGGTGCTTATTCACCAAGCTGAAAAAGCACTAAGGTTAGTAGACCTTTTTAAGTTCTCAAACTCACTGTATTTTTTTTTAAGTCTTTTCTTAACCCTGTTTCATTTTAGCTAGTACAGTTCAGACTCATAAACAGTGGGCAAAAGGAAAAAAAAATGTGGAATTAAAAGATGAGAGATGAAAACATTAAGCAATAACTAAAGTTAAAAAAATTAAAGGATGTAATTATTTGAATGGGTTCCATTTCAGACTAAATATCTCAGAAAAGCTTAATTAACTTTTTACTTAAAGAAATATTTTATCTTTAAGATTTGTCATTTTTACAAAGCATCCTCAAAATAGAGGAAACAATAGAGTTCAGCCAGAGAATTTATTCATTAAGAGTGCCTACTAATATAGGCTGAATTTAAAAGTAAATGTCTTGCCTTTGCTATTTAGAATAGATGGTGGAATTTTCTTAATATAGACATTAATGGAAGATTGAAATATTTAGAAGTGCTTTAATTTATAGACTGGAATATCTACTGTGGATATACTTTCTGAATAACTTTTGTTGTTACATTTAAAAGAGGAAGATAATATACAAAAAGAGTCAGGAAGAGGTGCAGGGAGGTGATGGAATAGAAAGAGGAGAGGGGGACACCCAGGGTATTTTGTTACATGGAGCTGAAACCAGGCAGAGCAGATGATGCAAAGTGGAATAAGCTGAGAGTCCAATTTTTACCCTCATCATAAGCAGGATTTCCAGCCTTCCAAATGAGGGAGTCCTTGTGACAAGATCTTGGAGTTAATGGTATGATAGTGAATTTAAAAGTGATAAGCTTATCCTGGGGGAGACCGTTTATTCCATAGAATTAAAAGCAACCATGGCATCAGATGCAAAGTACAAGTCATTTAATGTGTCCCCTATCTAAAATAGGACTGAAAACCAAGAAGTAAACAATACACAGCCCCCTCCCAAAAAGGGAGGCCTCCAAGCATCCAAAGTCCATGTTTGTATTAAGGCTTATATGCTTTATAAAAAGAAAGTGCATCAGACCCTTATTCTTAGATACAATTCTAACTTGCTTGGTTATTTGATTTCTAACACCAAAAAAAGATCAGAAACATTAAAATAAGAAGAGAAAAAGAAGCTCCTGAAAATAGAAATCCTGACAGCTTTGAAAAGTGACACCTAAAGATCTGACAGCCCCTTGGCTTATTGGAGAGAGAGTTGTTCTCAATCAAGAAGTCCTGGATTCAGGTTTGACTCTTGCCAGATACTGCCTATGTGAGTCTGGACAAATTAAACAATTATTGACAAGTATTTATTAAGTGTCTGCTATGACAGATGCTGAAGATACAAATACAAAGAATACAAAAATCCCTACCACAAAGAGCTCCCATTCTAATGATGGCAGACAGCAAAGAGAGGCAGGATAAAGAGAGTATAGATATATACAAATATACACACACACTTTAGTTGAATACAAGGTAGCTTGGTAGGCAGGACCCTAAGCAAGTGAGGAGATCAGGAAGGGTTTCAAACAGACTAGTAGTCTTGGGTCATGACTTAAAAGGAAAGAAGAATTCTGCTATGGAGGGAAAGAGGAAATGTATTGTCTTAGACACTCAAGTTTCAGGAAATGTGCATGGATAGAGAAAGTTCACCATAGAAACTGAAAGCCCAATTTCAAACTGAACAATACAAGACAGGAAGGGAAGAGACAAGAGACTCAACCTCTAGAAAACTATAGCTATTTCATATCTGGGCAAAGAGCCTTACCTGAGAACTGTATGTCACCCTTCAAAGTTTTTAGATTTTTAGACCTGTGGCCATAAAAAAATGCTAATTTATGTTAAATTATTCTCACTGCCTCTACTACTAAGGTAAAGATGGATATAAAGCATTTTGGAAAAAAAATTTTCAGTACAGTTGAAATAATGTTTTGGTACTTAAAAAGAAGGTTCATATCTATTTCAAAAATGACAGTTATCCAAAATGACTCATTCAGACAGCCATAGTTTTCCTCTATCGATTTTCACCCTCCCTTATATTTATAATTTTTGTGGAAGTCCACCATACAGAAAATATGTCCTCTTAAGAAATCCTATTTGGTTTTTGTTTGTTTTGTTTTCTAGCCATAAGTCAACCTTTAAAATCTCTCTGCAAAAAGGGTATCTTGTAGCTTTCAGTTAGGAGAATTATTTGGGGCAAGAAATTGTAAACCACTAGTAAACTTACCAGAACATGAGCTGACTTCAACAAAAGCTTTTTCTGAATAGGAGGAGAGCAGACCTTGCAAACCAAAGGAAAGCCATAAACAAGTTAGATGGTTTTTTGGGGGGAAGTGGGGTAGAGTCAACATTTTATGTGATGGTTCTTTTCTTTCATTTTCTTCTTCTCCTGCTCTGTCTCGCTCTCTCTTGCTTGCTTTCTGTCTCTTCTCGAATGGACAGGTGAGAAGCCCCACCAATGCAGCATCTGTTGGCGTTCCTTCTCCTTGAAGGATTATCTAATCAAGCACATGGTGACACACACAGGCGTGAGGGCCTACCAGTGCAGTATCTGCAACAAGCGCTTCACCCAGAAGAGCTCCCTCAATGTCCACATGCGGCTCCACCGAGGGGAGAAATCCTATGAGTGCTATATCTGCAAGAAGAAGTTCTCCCACAAGACCCTGCTAGAGCGCCACGTGGCCCTGCACAGTGCCAGCAATGGCACCCCACCCACTGGCACAGGTCCTGGTGCCAGAGCCGGCCCCACCGGGGTGGTGGCCTGCACGGAGGGGACCACTTACGTCTGCTCCGTCTGCCCAGCTAAGTTTGACCAAATCGAGCACTTCAACGACCACATGAGGATGCATGTGTCTGATGGATAAGTAGTATCTTTCTCTCTTTCTTATGAACAAAACAAAACAAAACAAAACAAAACAAAAAAAAAAAAGCTATGGCACTAGAATTTAAGAAATGTTTTGGTTTCATTTTTACTTTTTTTGTTTTTGTTTTTGTTTTTGTTTCGTTTCATTTTCTACTACATGAAGAACTGTTTTTTGCCTGCTGGTACATTACATTTCCGGAGGCTGGGTGAATAATAGTTTTCCCAATCTCCCTTGGATGGTGGCCTTAAGGCCCGGTAGTGCTTCAGGAGGTCCACTGGTTGGATCTCTAGCTACTGGCCTCTAAATACAACCCTTCTTTACAAAAAATTTTTTAAAAAATTAAAAAAAATTTTTTTTCACTTGTGAAGAGCACTACAAAAAAAAATATATAACAAAATCTAAAAGGCCTACTGTCTTTAAGTACACCGCTTGCAGTGTTTCAGAGGACATTTTCATAATTCTGGCCGTTTGGACTTCACAGTATCCAGTTAAAACTGTGGAATATCACTTCTGGTTTTGAAACCCCAGAAAAAAGGCCCTGCTGGTTTCCACCCACCACATTGTCCGCTTTCACAAAAGGGCTGTGAGGGTGGGAAGGGAGTATGGGTTGGGTGGTGTGGGAATCTTTGCAGTGTGGGAAAGGCTGATTACAGGCTCTCCTCCTGGATTCTACTCCAGTCCACGATCCTTGGCCCTTCTCTCCATCCCCCCCTTTCAGCAGAAGCCAGGAAGACTTGGACAGCCAACAAGCAACAGTGGCTATCGTATTTATTCTGTGTGTCTTCTTCGCTGAGCCAGGGCCTCAGCACAATCAAAAGGGACTTTCATGAAAAGCAGGAATACAAATAAAACAAAGATATCAGAGTTTGCACCTATGGTTCTAGGTACAAGAGAAGGATTATTTCCCACAATCTTTGCAAAAAAAAAAAAAAAATGTGTCAGGATATATTCTTGTGGAGGAGGAAAAGGAAGTGGAGGGAGGGGGAATAACAGAATTCTTAAGACTTTTTTAATTCAAAATTTTATAGAGGGGCAAAAAGTGACGTTTACCAGATAGAATGCTGATTTTTTTTTAATATATTTACAACAGTATTTGTGTAAAAAAGAAAACAAAAAAAGTGAGATTGTTAAAAGTAATTTGGTTTTTTTTTTTCATTTTGGTTTTGCATACACTGCCACTAATCCCTTCTCTTTTATTTCTCATTATAAATATATACCTTTTTTTTTTTTTTTTTTTTTTTTTGTAAATCAAGACTGTTAGGGTTAGATAAACTGCTTCTGGATTGAAAGGAAAAAAGACAACAAAAGATATTTCAAAGACAGTAAGGAAGGATTTTTTTCATCTTTTAAAAAATTTTTTTCTTCATTTTTATTATTTTAAGTATTGCCTGGGTTGATGAGGGCCATTCATGGCCAGCTACCCCTGCTGTTATTTGAACTGCTGCTTTGTATGTTGATGTGTAATTCTTCTTTGACTTATAGCAAGCTAAAAATACTCCACTGTTTTGTTTTGTTTTGTTTTCAATTGTTCCATCTAGAAATCTTGTCTTTTTGGGGAAGGGAGTTTTATTCTTTCAGAAAGATTTCTCTAAAAGTTCACTGAGATTTTATCATTCTACAGTTTCTAGTCATTTTTTTCTTTTTTACTTTATTAGACAGAGATAGTTTGGAGAGTTTGACCATTAGAAATTTCCCTCTTTTTTTTTTTTTTTTGGTGGACATCTGGGAGAAGTTCACAGGTTTCTACTATCTTATTTCTTTTCCAGAGATGTCATCCCTATTGAGAAGTAGTTCATGAAAGCATCACTGGACTCTATCCCACCCCAAGAAGCATAAATGCCAAAATGACTTTTCTCCCCTCTGTATGTCACTATATCATTATTCCTCCTAATCTAGGCTGCCAAACAAACAAAAAGATCACAATCTAAAAGTTGTTATCTTTTCTTAGACCCAACTCTGGGAGTAATCCAGGAAGACTGGAACTTTCTCCCATCCCCTGTGCTGAATGATTTCCATTCAGTTATGGAGTTCCAAGTACCACTCTTTACTTCTAGCAAGGATTTCTCTCCTCTCTGCTTACAGAAATCATGTGGTGAGGTTTCCTATTTGTGAATCATTATAATGAAGAAATTTCAATTCAAACATAGTAATCCTTAAACCAAACTGAAACTTTCAGGTGGTTCCATTGCTGGACATGGTAGAGCATCCCTAAGGAAAAGTAGGTCTTTAGGCAAAGCAGAAGCACCAAACCAAATTATGCAGAGACAAAGTTAAAGAGTTTTCATAGAGCCATATAGTTTCAAAACTTCTTTGTATTTTCATTCAACTTTCCTTCAAGTTTTCATGCCCAAATATTTCATTTACAAAAATTCTGTAAAAATGTCCTGAAAGACAACTCTATAATAACTAAATTAATTTTATTTACACATTTTTAACATCTGGAACCCTGGATGTTTCACCCAAAGGTATTTCTTAGAGCAACTGCATTATGAATGACATCCATTCCAACACTGCAGTCTTTATAAATTCAGTAGACGTTTGGCTTAAGGTATGATTGTAGGCTTGGGTTCCCATTGTTCATTATAAGACTATAGCTCATACTGACTTCTCAGAGACCACTGACAAGGACATATAAATTTCACTTTATTTAAACAGTAATAGAAAATTGTCTCAGAGTTTGGAAGGAAGGAAATGTCTCTTTAATCAATGATGAAAAATGTCATTATAGCATATCACTCTCTATACTTTTTGCTTATTGCCAAATAGAGGGAATCTAAGTTAAGTAATAAATTATATTTCTGAAATTATATTGATATTTTGAAGAATCATTTAGCTCCTGGGACTAAAAAAAAAGATTTGGCAAATTAAGAAAATATAAGACCTAGAAGAGAAAGGACCATGGAATTACTCAGCATAGGCTTTAAAGAAAAGTATGCAAAACGTTCTCTTTAAACATTTGTGTGGCATTTGATGATGGCCCATTTAAAACAGAACCTTTACTGAATCACAGTGATGAATATAGAAGCACCATTCTCCCCTGTAGAGCTGATTTATAAGGTAATTTCAGACCATGATTCAACCCTTAGCTTCCCAAATTTAAAAAAAATCCAGTTGATAAGATTAAAGCAGTTAGTTCAAAATGTCCCTAGAGTTTCTACTCAGTCTTGAAGTTCAAAATAGTCAACCTTCCCCATCTCTTTTAAAAAAGAATACACCAGAAGAAAATTATCGGTGGAGTAATACCCCAGTGGTCATAGCCATTCAGTGAATCAGTTAGTAGGTAAGAGGTAGTGTACCATTTTTATATATTTTGCTGATGTAGGTTCTTAGTGCATGTTTTCTCCTCCAGAACTTCTCCTATCCTGCAATAATCAGTGCCCTCTTCATGAAAGAAGAGGCATATATTTGAAAAGCAGGTTTTGGTTTTTGGGAAGATAAAGGATGCTTCTGGTACAGTATTTTACTAAACTAGTCTCTTAAATAAGCTGCCTTCCAAATGGATTCATATTATAAAAAACAAAACATTCTATACCCAGTGGAAGAAGATGAAACTGTCTGTGGTTACAGGTAATCCTGAACTTTTAAAACAAAGTGGGAGGAGGGAGGAATTTCTACATCAAGAGCAAAGAACCTGATGAGGAAATGTCTTTTTAGTTCTTTAATTTTCATTCCAAACAAATAACCCTGTTGCCTTAGTGCTCTGTGTTCATCTATGAACTGTGAAGTACTAGGAACCTTTTTTTTTTGTTTTGTTTTTCTTCAGACAGTAAAATCAAAAACTTAGCCTGGGACTAAATCCCACAGATTAAGGTTCCTTTTGAGCAGGTAGAGAAAGACAGAGTCTATAAAGGAAGAAAAACCACATTTTCCATTTTCTCTTCTTTTTTTTTTAAATGATTGAATCTGGCAAGAACTAAATTCACCCAAGAAAAAGAGGATAATAGATGCATTTTATAAAGATTAACATTTCCAAATACTGCAGACAAGGGTAGCCCATCAAAATAACCCTGGATCATTTCCTTTACAAATAATTGCTGATATTTGGGTGAACACACCCTAAATAGTCCAAAATGTTATAGTCCAAACATTTAAAGGAGCCTCTTTTACTAAGGAAATCCTTGAAACAGGATTTAATACAAATCTACATATGAGGAAGAATTTATGTACTGAATCTAAAGGCATCTTAGGGAGAATCAAATGCCCATTGAAATTACTATCTACTCTTTCTTTTTCTATTTATTTAAATTAAATTTGAAACTTTAAGCACTCTAAGTTTTTCCTTCTTCAATATGGCCTCTTTGTATATATCCTTGTATACAAGCAACTGAAAAACCATCCTTCTTTCTCTCTCTCTCCACATAAGCACCATAGCAGCTCCTAGTCCTATAACATTTGGGGCTTGAATGATGTGCATAGCTTAAAAGTTACCAGTGTTTTATTTCTAATCATCTCTGCTCCTTGAGGGCAAAAATAGTGAAAATGTGGTAATGCCATATATAATCTCTGAGAGGCCCGTAGAGTTTTACATACATATGTACTTTGCACTATAGTCTAACTGGCCTCTTCCATCTAATGTCCTCTGCCCTCCTTATCATCACATAATCTATGGTCTTCCTTCTCTGAGAGGAAATGAAACCACCCTACCCTTACAAACTCTTTCATATTACCAAGCAACCATGATTGGTCTAGGTAACTACTTGTTGAACCTTTCTTCATAATGTTCCCAGCCCCTGCTTTAAGAAAGAAAGGTGCTCGGCCCAGAATTTCAATCTAGGTAATTTCTGACTGCCCAGGTCTTTCCCTCTACTATTTGTAAGATTATAAAACAGATGGAATTCTGTAGAGAAGATACCTCTACCATATATCCCCAGAGTAGACAGCAACACAATGATGTTGAACCAGGTTTTTATACAGGAGTCCATTTGGAACGTGGTGAGATTAGGGAGACTAAAGAGGACTACCTTCTGGTGGAGATCTAACACATAAGTGAACTTTTGTAATAGATTTTTTTAAAGATAGAAACAACTTGTGAGATGGGGTGATGGAAGAGGGATTGAAGATATTTCAAAATGTAGGCATCATCCAGAAATAATTTACCTCTTTATTCTGTAGAGACCAAAAAGAAATAACAACTCTCTATAGGAAGAACTGGAAAGTTTGGTAGAAAACCCTCAAAAAGATCTCTTGGCATTTCCAGATAAGTGTATTTTTTATTAGATGTCTTCTAGTAACCTTACTCATCTGAGAAGAATTGTACTTAAAGGAAGAAGGAGGAAAGTAGGACAGAAGAACAGACCTAGAACACACACACATTAGAATGGAATTATAAAGAGGGCAGTAAAGAAATTCATAGTAGATCTAATCTTCAAAACTCTGAACTGGTCCCCTGAATTTACCATATTGCAGCATCAAATCCTACCAGGATAAATATCTCTCTGAAAATATAATCATCTCCCCTTCTCCTTTCTTCATTTCATTTTTTTTAAAGTGTTTTTTCCTGATTTGGGGGGGGGGGGAAGAGACTTTTATTTGGTGCAGACTTTCAAAAGCCAGCCTCCACCCTGGTGCTTAGGCAACAAAGACAATATAATCCTAACTGGGAATAACACTGCCCTAGAGATCAAGACATTTTGAGATTCTCAAGTGTAAATGTGCCACTTTTTACTTTATCTATATCTCCATAAGTAAAAGCTTTAGCAACCTAGAATTCATGCAAACATTGTCCATAAAAAATATGATCTACCCCAAGCATGGTTTCTAATCACTGGGTGGTAAAAATGAATGCTTGTTTTTAAGATCTCAGAAGAATTATATTGAATACCATATCCATTTCTAGAAGTCAGATGGCATGTGTAACAGTGAGTCCTAGAGCTTGGGTTTTTGTAGTGGATTACTTTGTTTTTGTTCATCTGTTATAATAGCAGAACTATTGCCAGTGATTTCACTATGAGGACTATGCTTTCCTGGATGTGCAATCACTTCTTAGTCAGATAGAGGAACAGCATAGCACTAGACTGAACGAATAAAATCTATAACCCTACCTAATCAAATGTTCTTCCATTCCAGAGGTTTATATAGCCTCCCTGAGTTGTTATAAAAGATGGCTGTTATAATTGTCAAGCCCAAGTTGAAGTGACTTTAATTAGAATTTCTTCTCAAAAAAAATAATGTAGCATAGGACTGTTGCCTTAAGCCAGAAAGTCCTATAATAGGGACCTGAAGGTGGAAGTGGAGACAGTTTGGGATGAGGTCAGAGGAGGGAGGTAGCATCTGTTTCTTTTCAACTTTTCATTATTTTAAAATATTATTCTGGAGCATAAAACTGATGTGGCAGCCTAGAGGGTAAAGAAATGCAAAGAGGTGAAAAAAACTGCTGAGGTTATCAAGCCCTCAGGAAGTAATTGTAATCACTCTGGAGGTGCTAGTTTGGGGAAGAGTTCATTTTTCCTATGTCAGTGATGATAATGCAGGTTCAAGGTAAAAAAAGTCTGGTGAAATGAATATTGGCTCTTTATAAGAATTGGAGAAGCGTTTGTCTGTTCTATGTCAATGAGAATGCAAGTTTAAGGTAGAAAAGTCTGGGAATTGGTCTAAATATTATCTCTCTATAAAACAAATATCAAATAATGCCTTTTAATAGCCAACTTTATTCAATATTTCCTTTAAAAAAACTAATTAAAAAATGCAGAGTGCCCCTTGCAGCATATACTTTTGAATAATATGCATCTCATTTTTTGGTGCTCCTCAAACTTTAGTTTGAATAGAATGAACTACAGGCCCTATGTAAAATACAAGAAATCCCAGGCTCTGGAATAGGTCAATCCTGATATTAAGTATTCATCTCATTGAGATTGTAAAAATCCCCAAACAAACTTATTTCATATTTAGAGACTTTCTTTTTTCAAAAAAATGCTTTACAAAGACCCTAAATCTGTTGAACACAGAAAAAATGAACTAAGTATTAAAAAACCCATAAAAATTTGAAGCTCTAAAGGACTTTAGAAAGCACCTAGCCAAACCCAATCTTTTTACAGACAAGAAAACTGGGGCCTTTAAAGGGTCGATGATTTGCCCAGGATCACACAGCTAATTAGTATCAGAACCAGGGCCTATGCCTGGGCCTCCTGACTCCCCAGTTCATATCTCACTCTTCTTACTAGAATAAAAATTTATTATTGCCCAAGACAGTAATTGTACTTCATGTGCAGATCCAAATCAAAAAAAAAGATTTCACCCACTCCAATATGTCATAACTGCTGTCAAGGAATGTTTATAATTAAGTACCTGGTACATATACCCTACCTTTATATGGTGCTTTTAGTGATAAACTGTATTCCACTTTCCTGTTCCTTAGTAACAACCAAACATATTCTGAAATCTCTAACTATGAGGCAAAGGTCTCACAGATCTAAGAATGCTTCTGCTCATTTGCCTTAGCTAGCAGCAACAGTGCCGTCCAATGTCCCTGATGATGCTTTGTGGTACTTGGAAGAAGCCCAGACCGTGGAAAGTATATAGTACAGACCATATGTAACTTACTCATAAGAAACTTGAATGTTTTTATGTGGAGTGGTTCAATGGCACTTCACTGAAATCATCCATTTCTCCCAGGATCTCTCTCTCTCAACATGTATGCATGTATACACTTGTCATCTGTGTATTTATGTGCACATATTGTGGCACATTCAGAGGCACAAGCCTAGATGCTACAGAATGGTTGCAATGTACCTTCAGGGGGTGGGGAGCCCTTTCCAGGCTTCCAGAACTGTTCTGCTCACCCCACCCTCCCACACACACACACCAGATTGTGAATATTTGTGCTGTGGTCCTTTCCAAGGAAACAATCACCTGTTCTTATGTTGGATTTTGTAAAGCTGTGGGAGATGGGAGAAACAAAGGCAGCTTGTTGGAGCCACAGAAAACCCACAGTAACAGGCTGTTTCCTTCAGGGGAAAGTGGAACAGAAGTATTAAGTTGGCAGACCAGCAAGGAGTGAGCAGCCCCAAGGAGCACACCATCTTTGCAGGCGTGAAAGGGAGCACTGGGCAGGGAAGACCCGTGCCCACGCCACCCTGTGTCTAAAATATGCCCCGTCCCTTTCCCCTATAAAGTGCATGTGCGTGCACACACACACACATACACACACACACACATTATGTTCCCAAACTAAAACCTACTGATGCCTCTTGCATCTGTGATGAATTATAGTAATCCACAAGCTGTATCTCCTGAAACCAGTGTGGCCTTTGCCAAAGTCTTTCCAGGAGTGAGTCGTTTACTGTGTCTAATAGACCAATGGACTGTCAGGGAGAACAGTTTTGTGATCTCTGAGAGCAGTATACATGGATAGCCCAGGCATTTTTCAGTCTTTCAAATAGGATGCCATCCTGGTTTGTTGTACTATCCCATCTTGCGTAGTTGACTTTGAAAGCATGTGGCCTGGAAGCAGTAGGTACCAATTTTCTCACTCCTGTGTTCTTCACTTACTAGATAGTTTATTTTTATGACATGTAGATTATTTTTGTTTATCAAATCCAGAGAGCGGTTTCTTTCCTTTTTTTTCTTTTTTTTTTTTTTTTTTTTTTTTTTTGGCGACTTTTCCCCTTTCTCATTAAATAAGGCTACATATGGTTGCAGCTTTTTGTTGTTGTTAAAATGTATATTGTCTTTCTATATCCAGAGGAAGTCTGTGACTGTAACCATAGGTATTTCTTTTTACTGGAAAAAATATAACAGAGTTTTTTTTTTTAATTATTATTAACAGTACTAGTGACTTTGTGGAAGAAGATGAGTTACTATTTAGCTATGCTTACTTAAGTACAGTACACTACGTTGCAGTATTTCTGAAACCTAGAACATACACATTATATATAACAACTCTATATCAAAATATATATATTACAGTATATTCATTTTAATTTTTGAATATGCCTATGTTCATGAGTTGATAGACAAACACATCTTTGCATTTATCATTCATCACCAACCTGCTGCAGTTAATTTGGTGCATTTAATAATTGTTACTGGCTCTAGTTTGGTTTTTTTATATTATTATCAGCTTCAGTATTGTCTATACAGGTTTTTAGAATTTTTTTAAGATCAGAATTTTAGCAAAACATAGGAAAGTGAAAACTTTTGGAAACATAGTATTAGGCTAATACCGAAGGGGTTCATGTTCATGAAAGATCCTGTTGAGCTGACCCTCTCAGTTTCTAAAGAACAAAAGAAGTGTGTGTGTTTGTGTGTGGGGGTGTGTGTGTGGCTGTGTGTGTGGGGGTGTTTGTATGTAAAATATCTGCATCTCCTCTTTCTTTCATGTCCATTAATTTTCCTTAAAATTTTTCAATCCAGAAACTAGTTACTCATTATATAATCTGACCAATAAGAGCTATCCCACTAACAGCTGTTTTTAAAAGGCTTCTGTTTTATGAAGTATAAAGTCAGTTATTGTCTGGTTGTCCCATTAATATTTGCAAGTGTTGACTGTGATAATGATTCTTTAAAGAGTTACATTTTTAGGTGCACATAGTAATTTAAAGTAACTATTCTTCAAAATCTCCCCATGAAATAGAACAACAATTTGAAGTTTCAGTTTGCTGAAGAAAAACTGAAGCAAGGCGTTTAAATGACTTTTCCAAGTTATAGGTGAGATGAATTTGGGCCCAAAGCTCTAATTAATCTAGTATATTTTTTTAGTCAATGAAATCCATAAAATCCATATATCCAATAAAATCTATAAAAGCTCTTGACAGACCTGACCCACAATTTCCTCTTTGCATATGACAACGGAGATCATTGTATATTATAGAATACTAAAACTGAACAGGATCTTCAGAAATCATGTAGTATAATGACCTGGCCAAACAAAAAGGGTTTACTTAAAGATGCTCCATGATTTGCACCCTCAGTAACCAAGTTGAGTGTCTAATAATTTTCATTGTCAGAAAAATCTTGTGGCTATATCAGGTCTCATGTAATGTCACTTAATGTCAAATTCTTGTGCTTTATCTTTAGTAGCAGTCAAACTTAGCTTGGTTTTCATACCTGTTAAATTCCCTCAGCTTACTTTCTGAAAGAATAATCCTAGTTCTTTTCAGTTTTCAATTTTCTAGTTTCACTTTGTGGCTCTCTTAAAGCTATTTTTATCTTTCTTCATGGAACCATGTGAATTTTGATAGTTAGGGTGGTAAGTACTTAGGGCAATGGGAGAGTTTTATGTGTATCTCTCTTTTTTTTTTCCTTATTGTTACTTCTTTAACTTACATTAGGGGAAAACAAAATCCTAATACTGATGAAGTGTTTAGTCAATCAATCCTAAATGCTTATTTTTTCTACTCCAGTTCATTTTTTGTACAACCTTTAACTTTCATTAAACTAAAACTACTTTGAGGTGAGAAGGCTACAGAAGCAGGTAGACTTAAAATTGGAGGCTTGGTGAATCTTGTTTTCATGCTATCTTTAGATTTTAACTTATCAATGTTATTTTAAGAGCAGGAGGATCTTGATCACATTTGAAAATGTCAGATGAGCTTAAACCATTCATTCTTTTTCAATCCTCTTAGTCAAAAAGGCAAAGAAATTATTTTTTTCTTTAAATAAAATATAAGGTCACTAAGTGATGAGATCATTACTAAGAAAAATGATTATGTTTAGTATGGTCATAATCATTTTTGCAGATTTCAGCTCCTGTTCTTTTCCTCTAACCAAATGAAACTTTCCATAAATAATAGATTTCCACAAGTTAAACTCCATGAGGGTAATAGAAGGATTTGTATTCCAAAATGATCTTGATCAGTCTTAAGTCTTTTTTTTTTTTGATCAGTCTAAGCTTTTTCTAAACAAGCCATCAGTAATCAAATATATTTTAGGAGGCTACAACGACTCTTTCATGTTACAAAAGATTTATTTTGAATCAGCAATTAACTGGCAAACAAAAAAGTTCTTATAGCTTCCCAAAGTGCCTAATTTGCACCTAGATGTGAGCTTCAACACCAACTCAAAAACAGTTAGTCATAGTATATAAGAAAATTTGAGAAGTTGATCGTCCAAGTTAAGTTTTTACATCAGTGATCCCCAACTCTCTGATCTACATAACCATGATCCATCTACATATCATTTTACAGATTTCAAAGTGCTTTTAATAGATAATTGTTAATGTTTTAGAGTGCTTTGCTGCTTGTAAAGCACTCTACAAAAATTATCTCCTTTTCACTACAAACATCCCATGAAACAAGTGTGATGTTTCTTCCTTTTTTGCAGATGAGAAAACTGAAGTTCAGAGAGATTGAATGATCTTCCCAAAGTAACAAGATATTTAGAGCCAGAGACAGGATTAGAATACTCTGAGTAGTCCAGGATTCTTTCCTGAACTATGCTTTTCTGACTCTCAGATTTCATACGGATTTTCTCTATGTGTATGTTTGTACATGCATGTGGATGTGTATGACTGCACTGCATGATTTTGAACAGGCTAAGAGGCTCTATATATTTTTTTCCAAATAAAACCCAGAAAGTTCAAAAAGAAAGAAGAGTGGGATGGAAGAAGTGCTAAAGGTGTTTGCAAGCAATCAGACTTCTTTGAATTTCAGAAATATTTCTGTGTTTGGTCTGAAGCTTGAGATTTATTTTTTATCAAACCAGTTTATACACCTAAACTGCAGAGAGATATAAAGGAGGATAAATAGAAGAGTTTTGCTGCCACAATCCAAAGAACCACACAGCAACAGATAATTCACCATTTTCCTTATTTTTGTGGCCTTATAATCTTCCACTCTTACTTAGCATGAAGATGAAATCAAGACATTCTCCCATCTTCCTCCTTCTTCCATACACAATGTTTATACTGTGAACCCAAACACCTATCTTTTTCAAAGGGCATTTTTCTGAATCAATTTTTAAAAAAGCTTTCCTGTCAATCACTAAAATAAAAAAAAAAGTTTCTGTCTTGAAAACTAACATATATAAGAGAAGATTTGGTTTTCATAGGGCCACTGTTGACTCAGCCAATCAGAAGAATTACTTCAGAGTAAGTTAATAGAATTAGTCTATACACTTCTCTCTGAACTAAGAATTCAGGATTTCTTATCACAATCTCTGTTTTGTTCTTAAATTAGTATCTAGATTACATTTTATTGTTGGAAAGAGGCATAATTTCAAGCTGTAACTTTATGGTTGCCTAGATGCTATCTGTACTGGTAGTAGCAGAAGCATTTGGCCTTAACAGTATAGCAATGAAAGAAATATTCATCAACAAGATAGTTTATATTTAGTAGAGTATGAGATTTCTTTTTCCTTTTCCCTTCATAATATACTTGCTTTTTTGACAATTCATTTTTTAAAAAAAGTCTGCAGTTCATTTCACTAATATATAGTTTTAGAACTTGAAAATATAAGCTTAAAAATAATCAGAAAAACAGACTGATGTAAAGCCAATTTATTTTTCATACTGGTTTTTTAGAATTATGTGTGCACAGAATGCAGTTCCTTCAAAGAAAGTGAAACTAACAAAGTAACTAGGCCAGCAGACATCACTTTTATATAGAAAAATAGTAGAATTTTGTTTCTTTAATTTTTCTTTTTGTTTTCCACCTAGAGAATCTAAAATTGGTGAACCACGTACTTCAGCAAATATTTGTGCAGTTCTTTATTTTGTTTTGTTCTCTGTCCCCTTCTCAAGCGACTAAAAGTTTTTAAATCTTAGAATTCTATACTAACTTTAATGGACACTGAACTCATTGAAATGTCCTGTCATTTGCCATTTATTGCCCTAATGGCTTAAAGCTTCCATTTTACAGTTGAGCCATCAACAAAAATTTCTTACTTCTTTTTGTAACAGCACTTGCTACTGGGCAAAAATAGGATTTTCTCAGAAAGAATTTGAGGCTGAGCAAAGAAAAATAAAACGTTTCCTTGACAAAAACCAGATAACCAAATTGACAGGTCCTGGGCCATAGAATTATAGATAGTTATTGTGGAGGGAGACTGGGCTTTGTTCTCTATACACAGGACATATATTTCAAATATTTCCTTGCTAATTAAAGCAGGTGCAAGAAATTCAGAAAATTAAAAGAAAAAAATAAAAAGCTACTTAATGAAACTTTAATGCAGTCATCAAGGCTGTAATTTGACCTTAATTTAGTAGAATTCTGTGGTTTTAAAAACTTCAGTTGCTTCAGGTTTATCTTTTATTCTATAAATTTATAATCTGGTTTTTAGCATTACCTTAATTCAACAATATTTATCAACTTGATTTGCAAGGTAGTGTACTAGACTATAGGCATGCAAAGATGAAAAAAGCTTGCTTTTTAGAATAATTGAAGTTTCAATAAACATAGTGACATAAAAACCAAGAGAATAGGAGAAATATAAAGTAACTGAGTAGATTTCTCAGTGCCAATTTTCAGATGTAACTAAATTCTTTGTCATGAGAGAAAACATCACTTTACATTCACAGTCAGTGTTGTATTAAGGGGTGAAATAACCTCGTGTGTCTGTGATTAAAGATCTCCCTCAATCTTATCAAAGGATGCCAGAGAAATTTTCGGAAACAAATAGCATTACCTCAAGTTAGCTTTTGACAAAACTCAAAAAAGGAAAATGACTGTGAAGAATGTTTTGACTTCCTTGTACTATAATAGGAAATCTGTACATCAGGAGCAACATATGGAGAAGTAAGTTGGTGACTTACATTTGATAAGATGTTTAGCTGTATATTGTAAAAGGTTTTGAAGAGTTTCCAAAAACTGGGAAGATGTTAGAAAACAGAATCAGCTCTCTAATTGCACTCTTCCTTGAATAAAATTTCTTGAGGGAGTCAGATCTACCAATTTGCTCCTTTAGGCAAAATAGTTCCAACTTCTTTAATCCTATTCTTTTCAGTCCCAACCATCCCTGAATGTACTGATGAAACAAAAATTAAGAGGCAGTCGGTGTACATTTAACCTACATTGCTCTTTGCATTATTGTTGGAGGAGTTTGAATTTTCAAAGTGGTTCAAAGTCATGTCTTTTAGTACTTGGTATCATATTCCGTTGTAGCATATAACTAATTTGCTTGTAGACAACTTCTTGATTAGATCACAACACATACTTATGTACATTCACATATATACACATGTTAGCAGTTTCAGATTCATCCCTCGATGAAATATTTAGTTTATCAGCCAACAATCTTGTTAACCTACTACTTGTGAGAGACACTATGCTAGGCACTGGGCATATGAACACCAAAATGCCTAGAAAACTTATATGGGATTTCAGAAATGGTCTATTGAAGGCTATTAATTATAAAACTGTTCTCCAAAATCATTGAATATTCCACATCCCTTACCCCTACCCAAGCTAATTCTTGCTTAGGTGAGCCCTAGAAGATGTCCTAATATGAATGTTTTTCACACACACACACACAAAGTTGTGCACTGCAGATTGATTTTAATTTAATAATCTAATCTGATATTTAATTGTCATTGTTTTTTTTTTCCTTGTGATTTTATTTTGGTAACATTGAACTGCTTATAACAAGCTTCAAACTGTTACCCAGAAAAGAGGCCTTGAGAATCTGTGTGTGTGTGTGTGTGTGTGTGTGTGTGTGTGTGTGTGTGTGTGTCTATGCTCGTGTAGAAAGACAGAAAGAAAAAAAATGAGTAGAGAAGAAACTAAGAGGAGGAGTAGAATGGGAGAATGATCAAGAGAGATAAGATGACTTGATGTATTTATCTGTGTTATGTAGGATGGCTGCTGTATATTGCCATTGAGGAAGAATTGATTGCACTATTCAGAAATCAGATCAGAACTGTCACTATTAAGTTTAGAGCTGTGTTTTGGGGAACAGGAAAGCTTTATCTTTTTTTCTATGCTTATGCCCCTCTGTATGGGAGCCATTTGACATGATGAAAATCATTGCATAAAACCACTACTGAGCTTTGTGTTCATGTCTGTTTCCCTTTAGCATCCCAGGTTTCAACTTGACTGTTTCCCTTTTCTTTCTACCCATGGGCTTTAATATATTAGAGAATAGGACAGTTGATGTACATTAGCTATTACTATTCTCCTTTGAGTAGAAACAGACAGGGCCATGAAAGAGACAACCCAAAACATATTGGGTGAAGACTGAATCTCCATCCTTTGTTGGCACTGGTATCCTTGAGTAAGAGCTCTTTGGGGCTGTGCTTTTGGTCTGGGATAGAGTGTTTTATTTTTGCACTAAGCATGACTGCACTGCATTGCACTACTGAAATGTAATTGTGCCAGGAAAGGAAGAGAGAGTAGGGACATGAGAATGAAAGCAGGAAGAGAAAATGGGAGCAAGTTAAGAAAGTGGAATTGTGTCACAAAGATAATGGACTGTTTTTATTGTGCTTGATTCTGGGCAGGTTGAAAGATTGATCTGTAGAATCTTAACTTCCAGTTGATCAGACTCCAAGAGAACCTCAGTGACATGACCCCGTGTTTTTCAAGTACACTCTGTTATGGTAAGGAAAGGCATTCAAAGTGAAAGTGATTTCAAGATTTCCTAAGTCCTTTTTTTTCCCCAATGAAGCTTTCCCTAAAGGATGAGTTGGGCTATAGGGAGTTAAATTGTCAAATTAAAAAATCTCAATCTTGGGCTGTTCCACAAAGCCAATTTCTCAATACACATTCCAGTGGGGCAGCGAAGAGCAGTCTGTTAACCTGAGAGGCAAGCTTGCCCATTCTGTTGATGCCCTATGAGCCTGAGCATGTTCCCCGCTGCCCCATGATAGAACCATAGATCAGGCTAACCAAAGAGGAAGGCCACGCATGTAGTGAAGAAGTATTTCTTTAAAAGGACAGTGAAGGGAATGGTGCAATAAACACTGCAAATAAGTGTTATGAACAGTTTATTTTGAGAAGAACTAAACAAACCTTGTCTAAAGGTTGGAGGGTAGGGAGGGTAGAAAAGAGGAAGGAAAAGAATGGAAATTTTAGTGGCTGCCCAAACAGAGAATGTTGTTTAAAAAAATCATTCTAAAAAAAATTAGCAATATCTAAAAGTTTAGGATTGGGATTTCTTTACTTCAAAGCAAAATACAGAAGTCATCTGTTCAGCAGTATTCGATGGATATGGATGCTCAGAAAATGGAAATAAGTTATGTTAAGGGTAGTAGAAAAAGTATGAAGGTGCTGAAAGAGTCCAGCAAAATCTAAGGATTGATGTTTGCAGTACAGCAACAGAACATTTAAATGGCTATGTTGAACTATTCTGAAAAATGTTCTTTTTGAAGGATTCTAACTGGAAATTTTCTGTAGTATGGTCTTTTTCCTCAAATTGCAGAAATTGATTCTAGGCCCTCCCTCCTTCTACTGATACATCTATGTCTATTACCCTTTGTAAAAAAAATTATGAATTTTTCTAGTCTTCTAGGTATTTCATGTACACACAAAGAAAACAGAAGGGAATATCCCACCAGAGGGTAATGCAAAAGCTAAACTAAGTACTCTAAGCTTTGTCTCCATGTCACATTAAGAACCCTAAAAACCAGAACTTAAGAAGCACACAGAGCAACATCTGTTGGATAAGCTTTAGGGATGGTAAGGAAAAAAACTTGTAAGAAGAAATAAATTGACTTTTTTTTGTCTACACATATTAGCTGTCTTAACCTAGTTGAGGCTTCTGGAAAACAGCTTCTTCCATAGCTGGTGTCTATTTACTCCGGTTCTATAATGCACAGCTTTCTGTCACCAAATATCTGAATTTCCATAGGCCAAGCCAAAAATAATTTTTTCGAAGAATCTTAATGTGATAGGTTCAAAAGATGTGTTTTGGTAGTCAAGAAATCACATTTCACTTTCCATCCTGTTCCCAATGTCATTAAGAAAAAATTTCTTAGGAGCCACTGAACTGCCTTCTTGACTTTCTAGGCAGGTCAAAATTATAAAATAACAATAACAAAGGAACATTTCCATCAACTTTCCTCTTCCAACAAAGGCTTTAACTAGAGACTTATGGTTATTTTCATGAAAAAAAAAAGAACCAAATAATTCTTTTGGAACTTATGAAAATGATAATGAGCAAGAACAGTCAAGGTTATTGCTTTGTATAGTTAGCAGCAATCACCAATGGAAGAGGAAGTGATAATAAATATTCTGTTGGCCACTGAGTCCATTCATGGAACCAATCATGTTAAGGTTTTTGTTTTGTTGGGTTATTATTAATATCATTAATTTCCATTATTTGAAGGGAGAGGTTAAAATGTCCTTTCCTGTGGCATCAAAAGTACTTGGAGGATGATGCGGACTTGCTGTGATAGTGCCTTTCCTGTTGTGGTGAATGCTAGCATTGTAACTTTCTTTGCTTATACTAATTTGGACTGTTTAGCCTCTGTTCTTTACAGAGGTTTAAGAGGATGGCCTCAGGCTAGATGAGGATGTAGTCTACTGCTCCTGGAAAGCTGTGATTAGATGACATTTGCACTAGATTCTAAAATGTGTTACCTGTAGAGTAAGTGAGTGAGAGAAAAACCAAGGATAATTTGATGTGAGAATAAGAAGCCAAAAGGAGTATTGATAACTGATGCCACTGATTTTTTTCCCCCTTCTTTCCTGGAAAGAGAAACACACTTTGGTCCTCTTTCACTGTTGCTTCTCCCTCACACTGAAAGGTCACAGTGAACTCATCGTCAGCCAGGAATAGTTAACGGTTAATAGGGAATTCACTTATTACCTAAACTATGGGATTGTTTTATTCCCAGTTGTGGGCAGTGTCACTGCCTAGCACCTTGGGAATCCAATAGTGAGCCACTGCCTATTTTAAGTCCATGAATATTTTTGATGTCTTTGCTCAGAAAGGGAGTAAATGGTTCTTTAAGTGACACTGTGAAAGATGCGTACAGGCAGTAGGAAACCAGCATGTTGAAGCAAACAAGTGTTGGGGTGCCAAAAGTGTGTCTGCTTCTTTCTCTCTTTTCACTCCCCTTCCTAATTTCACCTCCACTGCAATTTAGGGGAGGTAGTCTTACATGGTTTCCCAAATAATTTTTTAGGTTTCTCTTGAGGAGTGGGCTGGAAAGTCCTCCAGAAACTGAGACAGGTACCATCTGCATCTCCCTTTGACTAGTCAGTTTTCTTGTATACTTGTGTCCAGGTGGCCTTGACCTTTTTAAGACAACCTGGAAGCTTTTGATACACCAAACTGCCTGTCCATTTTGTATGATCTCGCCTCATGTTCCCCAGTTGAATTGGAATGATGCTATTAGGAGGTGAATCCATTTGAACCCTAAGTAATTATGCATTGTTATTGGATGCTGCAGTCCTAAGGCTTAGTATGTCAGGAGTTTGTTATTATCCAAAAGCATCTTTTTCACATCTTTTTCTTTGTTTACTCTATTGCCCTGATTATGATTTTTACTATATTTGTTTATTTTTTTAGTAGATTACATTTTATGACTATTTTAGTAGTATCGTTTTTCCCATGGATACTGTACTAACCTATTACTTAAATATCATTTTGTTTTGTTAATATGTAATTCTACTGTAGACCAAAAAATATGAAGACAAAATTTGTTTCAGATTCAAAATATTTTTAAAAAGCTAGTGAGTAAAAGATAAAGTTGAAGGAAAAGGCAAGAAAAGCAGTGGTTAATCATGTTAAGTTAGAAATCTAAGAGTAGCCTTACCTATTTCCTAACCAATGCTTATCAGTTAGTATTTTATTGTTTTCAGCACATTCACGCTTGTATCCTATTATCCTGGTTTGTTTGTTTTGTTTTTCTTTGATGTTCATGAGATTGCACGTTGTGTTGTTGTTGACAATGCCCGATTTTTATTGTATTGTGCTTTTATCAGTCATTTCCTTTGGAAGGATGGGGAAAATATATTGTTTTTTTATTAATTTTTTAAATGCACTGGAAATAAAATTGGACACACTTCACTGTTTGAAAAGCAAAACAAAACAACAATAAAATGAGATTTGAAAAAACAGCAACTTAATAAGCGACAGAAAAACAGGCTAAGAGAAATCCCATCTTTGTATTGAACACATCCAAAATACTCTCTCATATTAAAATTTTTAAAAAAAATCATTAAACAAATGAAAGAAGAAACAATTGTCAGTGACAAGAAAGAAAAAAAAAAAACTAGCAGAGCCTGGATTCAGTTGCCTTCAGAATTAATTGTGATGGAGGGAAGGGGGAAGGATAGAGCCATTGAGTTTCTTCATTCAATCTTTATATTTTGGTATTTTCAAGAAAATAGTGCACATACACCTTCCCTTCTTTGTACTCCTGTCTGACTTTTTTAGCTTCCTACTTCTTCCTTACAAGTGGTTTCCAATTGGTAATGACTTCAAACTTCAGCATGGGAAGGAAACCTTCATCATAAAATAATCACTGGGTCAGCATCTGCCAGTGCTGGAGAATGAATTGGAAACTACTTGATTTCCCTTCTTTATGGCCACTAGGTGCCAATTGAGCCAGTTAATGTCATTTAAATGAATAGCAAAAAAGAAGGTAATTATAATTGATACCAGAAAGGTGAAATTTCTGTACCACACTAGGATTTTTCTTAGCCTGTTGGCTTTCATTTGCTTAATGTTTGCTGATTTTTTTAAGGGTGGGGGTATGAGTGGATGTAATTTCTCAATCCTGATACAGTAATTGTTTTGCATCTTCCATGTTTTATGCAAAAACAGACATTTAAATCAATAAATAATTGTGCCCTAGACTGAAAGGTTAATGTTTAGGAAAGGAAAAAAAAATTGTTGGGATTTTTTCTACATTTTTTTGTGAAGAATCTTTTTTGGAAAGGAAGGATACATATTTTTGTTGTGTGATATTTTCTATTTTTGAATGCATTTTATTGGTACAAGACTGTTTTTTTGGTGAAGACATTATTTAAAAAAAAAAAGAAAAAAAAAACTTAATCGAAAAGTTTGCCCTTAAGGATATGCTGCAGTTTTGAGGTTTAAAAAAAAACTGATTCAAGATGCGTGTTAAAGTTGGGATTATATTGTTGTTTTTTGTAATTGTTACAAGAAGAAGTTTGTACCCACTGCTGTTTATTTTGTTTCAGATGAGTAAGTAAAGGGATTGTTCTTGTTTTATTCTTTTTTTTTAAAAGCTATTTATGAAATGTCAAAAACACTGGACTGTGAGTTTAAGTGTGGAAGCATTTTACCACCCTGTGTCTTCAACTAATTGTTGCAACCCCTTTTTCTCTTCCCCCCACCTTAGCCTTGCCAAATGAGAGAACTACAACAGTTATCAGAGGACAGAAGCATCAAGAGTAGGTGGGAGGGATTGAGAGTGGAGAGGCATGATCTTGGCTTTAACATTTCATAGTTTGGGAAAAAAAAAAAAAAAGTTGAAAAAAACCAAAGGCAAAATTGTTTTTGAAATTCTCTTGTCCATAGCTCTATTTTTTTTTTTTTTTGGTATAATACACCCTTACCTCTCCACCTTACCATGCATTACCACACAGAGAATACCAGATAATGGGGAAAGATATTCTACCGCTATTGAGAGGTAATAATATATCCAAGTAACGCAAAACATTGGTGGTTCTGAGGGTTGAGATCTCATAAAATATGTAAATGGAATCTCAGTTACTCAGAGCACAAACCATATCTTCCTCTCTAAAAAAAGTTCACCAGTGAAGCCATCCATGAGCCTCATCCCTCTGTAGCTATTTCCAATACCCTTCAATTATCATTGATCTCCAGAAAGGTTTTGCTTCCACTCTCTGGTCTTTTCCACATTCCTTGGACGGGGACAGCCTGAGATGGGAGAACAAGACCAGTCCAATGAAAAGACAACAATGGCCTTTGAGGGAATGAGGGAAAATACAAGGGAATTCCTCTCTGCAGGATGGTCACCTTCTCTGACCACTGATGGACATGGCAAGGCCAAGAGATTAAAAAGATCTTTGGCTGACTCTGTGGATTGTCAGTTAATTTATTCACTGTGAAGGTGGAGAGCTTTGAGGTTGTTTTTGATAGCTTTTCCATATTTTTTTCAACTTTGAAAAAGTAATATTTTTTAAAAAAAAGAGTAAAACTGTGATATTTTCAGAAGTCATCTGGATGGAGGGAAGAGAAAAAGGGAATATTAAGAACTGTAACACAACAAACTGGAGATATTTAACTGGGACACTTTCTAGATTAAGATAAATCAATTTCATTCTGGATCCAAAAGCAGCCAAATCTTGAGACTGTCAAACTGAGAGAAAGCTGAAGAGTGGCCTTCATTTTCCCCTCTCTCCTTTTTCTCCTTCTAAACATTCACTTTTATTCTCTTCTTTTCACTATTCCAGTTGGGTGACTTCTCCAAAGAGCACTTTTCACAATATTCTAAACCCCCTATGAGTGCATGCACGTGTGCACACACACACACACACACACACACACACACACACACCCCTATTTATGCTTTTGCTTAATAGTCTTGGGCCTCTCTTAGGACTAAATAAAGTTATGTGCCTTCTTTTTCCCCCTTATATAGCTAGACTAACTTCTTCCTCCCTGAAATATAGAAAACAGAGGATCTAGTTCAGTTCACATGTTAGTCCTAGGCTTTGGGATTATTTGAGAAGGATTTTTATTTAGTCCATTGCCCTGTTGTCACACACAGACTCCCTTTCCTGCAAAGACATATCTGTTTTACATACAAGTCCTTACATTTTTACTGGTTGTTTTTTATTTTTATTTTTTTCTGGTTCTCTTTCTTCCTTTGAGTCACTTAATAGCACCCTGTGGTACAACTTTGGCCATTGTGAAATCATACCATAGACAGTTTCCATAAAAATTTGTGGCCTTCTCCAAACAATTATGCTTCACTAAACTGGCAATGCAGCATCTAAAAATTTATTCCATGTTGGATTTTTTCTATTTCTTTCATATTTCTATTCACTTAGCATCAACTATTTTAAGGCCTGCCTATTGTAGTAGTCCAATGAAAAAAGGTTGCAATAATTTTTCTAGGCTCTTAAGTCTAGGGAATCATATTCATCTTAATGTATTGTTCCCCATGATATAAATCAGTTCCTTTTTACCTTCTGCACTTGCCACATTTTCTTATCTATTTGATTGACATAACTTTAGTCAAGTGTTGCACTCTCTTTTCTTGAATTATATAGAATTAGAGTCCATGTGTTGAGAATAGGGTATCCAGTTAATAACTGATGTTAATAATTCAGGGAATAAGGATGGTTTCCTTCTTTGTGAAAACTGGCATGACATTAAGACTGTCCTTCAACTGAAAAAGTGTAGGTAGAGGTATCCTAGAAAACTTATTGAAGTATTGATCTCAGTATTATCCATAGGGAGAGCCAACTGATTCCCTCCAATTTCCAAATTCCCTCTGCTGTAGTGGAAAGGGGAATGATGGAACACTCACCCCTTTGCAAAGCAGACCTTCTCTTGCCTGTCCCTCTCTTTTCACAAGACATATCTACAATTATTCATCTTTAGAGTCATAACTTTGACTTTTCTAATCCATCCCAGCAATCTCTAGACCCAGAAATACTGTCTCTTGATAATATTATGTTGGTGCAAAACAAAATCCTAACTCTGAGCATCTTTAGCTTCCAAGGTGGAAGAAGATGAGCCACATTCTTTTGACCATACAATAGATAATTCAGTCCCTTTGGACGTTTCTGGTCACCAGTGAACAAAAACATGCCAGCCTTAGAGGTAGTTTTGAAATTTCAGTTTCAGAGAATCTTAGCATTTTACAGGGGGGGAAAAAAGGTGAGCAGTGGCAAGCAGCCACATACTCCCTGAATGATGCATTGTGGGGTGTGTCTGTGTCTGTGTCTGTATTTAGGATGCACTTCTAAGGGTCTTTGGCTGAAGGACCTGTTTCTTTTTGGAGACTACGATCAACACATTTAAAATACACACACACACACATACACACACACACACACACACACAATGGTATCAATGCAATATAAGAGAGGCTCCATGAAATGGGGTTTTGCATCTTTTTGTAACATTTTGATTTCTCTGGTGCCTTATTCCTCACAGATGCTGGCACTCACATATATATGGGGAAAGAACACACAGAAAGCCTCGAGAAAAAGCATGTGAGGGACGGAGCATGTGCAAGGCCGTAGGGAGAACAGCATCATCCAGGGAAGGTGGAGGAAGATTTGTTAGCTGCAACTGAAAGGAGAATGTAGACCCACTTTCAAAATAAAAGCTAAGCTTCCTAAACAGAACCTACAAGAAAAATCATTTTTTCCTCCTCATCTGTCCTTTCCTCCCTCCTTTCTCAGTCTTTTCTGCAAAGGTGCTGCTAGATTTGAGGAGTCCAGATTGCCCATCGACAGCCCACCCCAGGGCACAAGCCTGACACTGCCACCTCTGCCACCGGCACTGGAAAACACCAGCTTCTCCTGTATGGGGGCTTAGGCCTGTCAGAATGTCACACCCAAAATGTTTTCTAAGGGATCGGTGGATTCCAGTTATTTTGTGTTTAATGCACTTTAAACAAACAAACAAAAAACTTCCAGACTGTTTAAAAAACACAGGGAAGAGGGAGAGGGAGGGGAAGAGAAGAGAAATGTGTGCTCATGTCTGACCCCAGTTCAGTTTATCTCCAGTTCAATTAATGCATACACTATATTATGTATAAATATGTACACACTTTCTCCATAGACCCACATATATAGTGTGTATATGTTGCACATACATACGTGTTTATTGGTGCATATATGTCCATATGCACATTTCAGACCAGATACTACACAAACAGCAGTAGAGGAAACGAGGTTGGACTCTTGAAATAGATCACACACACACACACACACACACACACACACACACACAAACAGCCACTTGCAGTGACTTTGGTCATTTCTGTATGTTCACAAGGAATGGATTGTAATGGAAAAAAGAAAGAAAAAAAAGGAACAGCATTATGGAAAGAATGGGCGAAACCATCTTGGTCCAATGGGAATGCAGTAAAGTTTTATACCTTTTCATCAGTTTTCATTTTCTGTCATTTTTTTATTTCATTTAAAATTTTTTTTGATTATTTAAGGGGGAAAAATAAAAGGTAAATCTAAACAAAACGCAAAAACAAAAAAAAGAAAGAAAGAAAGAAAAACAACTACAGTGAAAGCCCTTCTCTATGGAAGATGTCAGAAATCTCAAAACTCTTGGCCTGGCTCAAAACTACCACGTGCAAACCAATACTCTTTTAATGTTTGAAATGAAAAGTGAAAAAAAATACTTTTTGAAGCACCTTAACGTGGCCATCCATTCCAGGAGTGGGTGCCACATTTTTCTTTGAGCACCTTACTGAAGTGTTACGCTATCTGCTGTCTTTCTGTTACCTGTTGGCTGAGTGGCTGGCTCTTCACATATATGTGCTCGGGCCAAAGGACCGAGCATGTGTGTCCATTATGAAGTTTACTGTGGTAACTGCTGAAAGGTGAACCTGTTTCCTGATTTTCCCCACCACTGCATTGTGATAGGATTCAAAGAAATCCCATTCCCTGCACAGAAATGTTTCTTATCACACTGTATCTTATTATGGAAAGGAATATGGTTCCTTTTTTAGCAATTGCTACTGTATACACACAAACTCACACACACACACACACACACACACACACACACCATTATGTACACTGAGACCCATTTATGTGTCTTGTGCAAAATAGAAAATTGTTTTGCACCCATCCACCTTCACATACACATCCCAGTGGTATATTCAGTGTCTGAGTGGGTGTCAGTGTTTTTGCAGTTTTCATTCCCAGAGCATATTTCAAACTAAGGGCAATTATTCCAACCAGCCTCTGTCTTTTCAGGCAGGAGATGGAATTGACCTTTGGGAAAGAATCTCAAGAGAAATCTAGCCTCTGAGAGCTTTCAAGAGGAACTTCAGTGGCCTTCTCAGGTCATTGTATCCAGGCAAGGAAAGGGAAGGAAGACTGCTTTTTCTAGTCCTTGTACTAGTGTACTCATATACATATGTACACAAACAACACATAAACACATCCATCCATCCATAATTATGTACGTGGTTTGGGAAGAGAAGGTCAATAGTTTTGAGGGGGAGTTTGTTCCTTTTTTTTTCTCTCATTATACTCTTAAATGGTTGTCAGTTATCAAAACAAACAAACAAACAAACAGCAAATTTTAAAAAAAAAAAAAAACCTTGCATACGCCTTTTCTATCAAGTGCTTTAAAATATAGAATAAATACACACATCCTGCCAGTTTTTTCTTACAGTGACAGTATCCTTACCTGCCATTTAATATTAGCCTCGTATTTTTCTCACATATATTTACCTGTGACTTGTATTTGTTATTTAAACAGGAAAAAAAAGTCAAAAAAAAAAAAAAAAAAAAGAAAAATTAACTGTAGCGCTTCATTATACTATTATATTATTATTATTATTGTGACATTTTGGAATACTGTGAAGTTTTATCTCTTGCATATACTTTATACGGAAGTATTACGCCTTAAAAATACGGAAATAAATTTTACAAGGTTTCTGTTTTGTGTGGAAGAGTAATTGATGTTGCTAAGAATGATGTTTGTTTTTTTGGGTTTTTTGTTGTTTTTTTTTAAATGTTACCAGCACTTTTTTTGTAAGTTTCACTTTCCGAGGTATTGTACAAGTTCACACTGTTTGTGAAGTTTGAATATGAAGGAATAATTAAAAAAAAAAAAAAAAAAAAAAAAACCTCTTTCCCTGGTTTTCTGTTGTGTCTTCTTTATGTGACTTTGTCTTTTAGCCAGTTGTCCAACATAAATTAATAAAAATTCAACAATCACATACGTGTACACAGCACTGTATTCATATTGGAGGGAAGCCATAAAGAGTATAAAATGTGTCTTGTGCCTTCAAGGAGCTTACAGTTTAATTGGGAAAGGAAAACAAATCTGCAATAACTTGCAATAAAACAAGTGGATTAAAGATAATGTACAAACTAGTAGTTGAAGGTTAGAAAACAAGAAAATTATCTGTGAGGAATCAGATCAGGGAAAGTTTCTTGGAAGAAAATCATTTGAATAGAGCAATGGGCATAAATTGGCAGAGATGAATCAGGAAGGCAAGGAGAACCATGCAAAAAAAAAAAAAAAAAAAAAGCATGGGAACATGAGCAAAGCATATACAAGGAAAGTTAAAAACAACTAATTCCAAAAGAGGGGCTCTAATGAGAACTACTGAGAGATGGAGCTGCAGAAGTAATGAATATCAGACTTTGGAGTTAATATTACATCCAGTGGAAAATAAAAAATCATCATATGATCTTGATCAAGATTGAAGTAGGGCAACAGAACAGTTTTTGAAAAAAAAAAATTGATCTTATAGGCCAAGCGATATAATAAAGATGACAATACTCCCTAAACTAATCTATTTATTTAGTGCTATACCAATCAGACTTCCAAGAAAATATTTTAATGATCTAGAAAAAAATAACAACAAAATTCATATGGAACAATAAAAAGTCGAGAATCTCAAGGGAATTAATGAAAAAAAAATCAAATGAAGGTGGCCTAGCTGTACCTGATCTAAAATTATATTATAAAGCAGCAGTCACCAAAACCATTTGGTATTGGCTAAGAAATAGATTAGTGGATCAGTGGAAAAGGTTAGGTTCACAAGACAGAATAGTCAACTATAGCAATCTAGTGTTTGACAAACCCAAAGATCCTAACTTTTGGGTTAAGAATTCATTATTTGATAAAAACTGCTGGGATAACTGGAAATTAGTATGGCAGAAATTAGACATGGACCCACACTTAACACCATATACCAAGATAAGATCAAAATGGGTCCATGATCTAGGCATAAAGAATGAGATTATAAATAAATTAGAGGAACATAGGATAGTTTGTCTCTCAGACTTGTGGAGGAAAAAGAAATTTGTGACCAAAGATGAACTAGAGACCATTACTGATCACAAAATAGAAAATTTTGATTATATCAAATTAAAAAGCTTTTGTACAAACAAAATTAATGCAAACAAGATTAGAAGGGAAGCAACAAACTGGGAAAACATCTTCACAGTTAAAGGTTCTGATAAAGGCCTCATTTCCAAAATATATAGAGAATTGACTCAAATTTATAAGAAATCAAGCCATTCTCCAATTGATAAATGGTCAAAGGATATGAACAGACAAGTTTCAGAGGATGAAATTGAAACTATTACCACTCATATGAAAGAATGTTCCAAATCACTATTGATCAGATAAATGCAAATTAAGACAACTCTGAGATACCACTACACACCTGTCAGATTGGCTAAGATGACAGGAAAAAATAATGATGAATGTTGGAGGGGATGCGGGAAAACTGGGACACTAATGCATTGTTGGTGGAGTTGTGAACGAATCCAACCATTCTGGAGAGCAATCTGGAATTATGCCCAAAAAGTTATCAAACTGTGCATACCCTTTGATCCAGCAGTGTTTCTATTGGGCTTATACCCCAAAGAGATACTAAAGAAGGGAAAGGGACCTGTATGTGCCAAAATGTTTGTAGCAGCCCTGTTTGTAGTGGCTAGAAACTGGAAAATGAATGGATGCCCATCAATTGGAGAATGGCTGGGTAAATTGTGGTATATGAATGTTATGGAATATTATTGTTCTGTAAGAAATGACCAGCAGGATGAATACAGAGAGGCTTGGAGAGACTTACATGAACTGAGGCTAAGTGAAATGAGTAGAACCAGGAGATCATTATATACCTCAACAACAATACTGTATGAGGATGTATTCTGATGGAAGTGGATTTCTTTGACAAAGAGACTTAACTCCATTTCAATTGATAAATGATGGACAGAAGCAGCTAAACCCAAAGAAAGAACACTGGGGAATGAATGTAAAGTATTTGCATTTTTGTTTTTCTTCCCGGGTTATTTTTACCTTCTGAATCCAATTCTCCCTGTGCAACAAGAGAACTATTCAGTTCTGCAAACATATATTGTATCTAGGATATACTGCAACATATTTAACATATATAGGACTGCTTGCCATCTAGGGGAGGACATGGAGGGAGGGAGGGGAAAAATCGGAACAAAAGCGAGTGCAAGGGTTAATGTTGTAAAAAAATTACTCTGGCATGAGTTCTGTCAATAAAAAGTTATAAAAAAATTTGATCTTAACTGTTCTAAGTTAGCTATATTGGAAGGAAGGGAATATGAATTAAGGATGGAATGAAAGAAAGAAGGATTTATTATACTTGTGCTATGTGCTAAGTATTTGATATAATCTTATTTGAGCTTCACAACCATCCTGCATTATAGGTACTATTATTATCCCCATTTTCTAGATGAAGAAACTGATGCAGACATCAGTGAAATGACTTACAAGGTCACCCAGCTAGTAACAGTTTGAGACCAGATTTGAATTCAGGTCTTCCTGATTCTTAGTCCAGTGCTCTATCCACTGCATTCACTCATGGACCTAGAGAAAGCCAACATTCAGTGAATGACAAACCCTTTTGTCCTCCATATTCAAGAACTCTTCCTACCTGAAAGTCACAGCTATGATATTTCTTAATCCCATTTGAAGCTTTCTCCATAAAGGTAACAGAAAGAATGAATCTCTCAGGAGAAAGAGTGTTTAAAAAAAGTGTTTTTAAACCCATTCAAAATGCTCATTCAATAAATAACAAATGCCAGCTGTGACTAGAGAACTATCCAAAATGCTTAAAGTGATAGAAGAATTAAATAAAACATGATCCATGCTTTCTCAGAGTTTACATTCTAGAGGGAAATATAACAGAAACTCAATTAAAATAGAAAAATTTATATAAGATGGATAGTAAGAACAAAGTACTATGTAAGTGGCGAGAGATATATTTGCTCTCTATTTCAGGGTGATATTAAGCTGCAAGTCTATGGCCAGCATGCCTGCTGACCTGGACAAGTTTCTCTGGTGTCTATTTTCATACAACTGTTACTCTTTGACTCTTTGAAATCTTTGGGACTGAAGACAATAGAAGAAAAAGAGAACAGGTGCCTAATCCATCACCTAGAGAGAAAATTACTTCCCTTTGAGTCCTTGGGTATCATAACCCATAAAACTTTATACAGTATTAGAGCTGGAAAGGTCTTTAGAGATCATCTTGTCTAATTTTCTCATTTTTGCAAATGAGAAAACAAGAGACTCCAAAAGATGAAATAATTATTTAGCCACATATTTGTATTGCCTGATGTTGTCAAACTCACACAGACAATATGTTAAGGCTCAGTTGACTATCTAAACTTGGCCTGAGACTATTCAAAATAGACAATTTCTCCCCTGTAGATCAGGAAAATAAGATTTTATAAACACAGGAAATAAAGTTATAGATGATTGCTTTTGATGGCTACAAAGAAACAAGATTGTGGTTAGGGCCAAAAAAGATAAGCTGTCCAGGAGAGCCACAAGGAACATGTCTAGGGGTTCCTGGATTAATCCAGTTCCCCATATAGTATAGTTAGGTCAGTTCCCATTTTTGCCACATATTTTTTCAACTTCGATATGCATGCTATGGGAAAAATTTTCAAACCCATGCAAACTATAGCCATCAACCTTAATGATCATTTTTTGCCAGACTCTCACAAATCTCTTGCTTAAAATTCTCTTTTGCAACTTTATTTTGCATATATACATACAGAGAGAGAGAGAGAAAGAGTATAATACATGCAATGCCATCCACAATTTAGAGCCTCATACCTTTCATATAGGGCACATGGACACTCAGTCTTTTGGATGGGTCACTAATTTCATTCTACCCTCAAACAGACAGGTCTAGATTCTCAGAGAAAAACTACCACCACAGTGTTACATTCAAATTCTCTCAAGTCCTAGAGGTAATTCTGATTTGAAAAGAGATGAGGAGAAATATGCCCATTCTATTAACTAGTTTAGGTCTTGAGCCCCAATTAATGTGTTTACATTTACACAAATACAGCCACTCATTTTTATTATACATTTTGATCTTAAACATAAATAAGTAAAAGAGATAAAAATGACATCACAGGAACACCTATGTTAAATTCAAATAAAGTAATAATATATCCTTTATAATCCATACATATACCTGCTACACACTCTCCCCTCAATGAACTCAGTATCTGTTGGAAAGAGTAGTCACCTGTTTTTAGAAACTTGTCAGGGAAACTCTGACTTTAATTTTCATTCTCTCTCTCTCTCTCTCTCTCTCTCTCTCTCTCTCTCTCTCTCACACACACACACACACACACACACATTTAAAAAATTTTTTTAGTTCCAAATTCTTCTTCCTTGCATTGAGAAGGAAAAAAATATAGTACTTATACATGTGAAGCCATGTGTGGGGTTCCAATTTGTGGAAACTATAATAAGGTGAAATGTAGGATCCCTACTGCAGTGTATGGAGTCCCTTTTGAGGTGAAAGCCATAACAAGGGTAATGAAGGCCATTATAAGGACACAATGTCCAGCAAATAACTTTGTAGGGGATGGAGGAGGGAGAGTACTTACACTAACCAACACACAGCCTTGATTTTCTGAACATCTAATCATCAGCATTAGTCTCACACCTGATTTCTGGAACCCAGCTAATATTGAACAATAAATCAAAACTTTAGCTAAATCTGAATTAGTATATGCGGGATGTTCTATAGCTCCTCTTCCCTTTGTCTAATGTCTATAATTACCATGGGACCTTTTTTGGTTTTTACAGGAATCCATAGAATAATCTGGCTGCTGCCCCAGAGTGCATGGTAAGGATCAGAGATCATTGATTCATCTGGCACCTGCTCCAGACAGCCCCTATATAAGTAACCCTGATGATTATTAATCGTACTAGAGCTCCCAGCCTCTTTCTTCAGTATCCATCTGCCCCTTTATTGGGAAAGTGCCCTTGATTGGGATAAAGGAGCATTAGAGTTCCCTTGGTTGGAGAATTCTGGACCTTACACCATGCAAAGTATCTTTTCATATTAGCCATGTTGAGGGGAAAATAAAAATAAAGTTTTTGCCCAGTGTCCATCAGATTTTTTTCTGGAAGTAGATAGCATTTTTTTTATCATGAGTTCTTTGAAATTATCATGGATCTGACTCTTTAGCACAATTCTGAAACCTTTCCTTTCATCTCTGTCTCTCTATTTGTCTCTTTATCTCTTTGTTTCTCTCATCTTGCTACATTCAGACTCTAGGTTTTCTGTAACTGACCCCGTCTTAGCTTATAATAAGAAATCAAAAAATTTATGGTAGAAGAACCCTTCAAAGGCTATTTAACCATCCTCTACACAATTGGTGACTTGCACATGATCTTAGAGAAACCATATGCTTGTCACTAGTAAAAATCTTCTGATTGAATTCAGTCATAATTCCAAAGTATCTGTGCTCAGAAGTATTAGGTTCTGTGTGGAGAAAGAAATGAATTGAGAGGTTCCCAGGATCCACAAGTCTTGATCTTGTCCTTGAAAGCGACTTCCACAAAAAAAAAAAAAAAGCAGAGAACAGCAAAGAGAGAACCAGAAGCCCTGAGAGACCAATAGAATAAAGCAGTGTGTCTTTCAGGACAATTTGAATCAAGAGGAATAGCTGACCAGAAACAATCTTAAGTGAAAATCATCAGATCAAAGCAACCAAAAGCAGCTTATTAACTTCATGACATCATTGCTAATCTCCCATTGACCTTGAAAATAAATGATATATTTAACGTATTGGACTACCTGCCCTCTAGGGGAGGGGATGGGGGAAAGGAGGGGAAAGTTTAGAATGGAAGGTTTTGCAAGGGTCAGTGTTGAAAAATTACCCGTGAAAATGTTTTGTAAATAAAAAAGAAAGAAAGAAAGAAAGTAAATGGTAAAATGGGAGACTTTTTTTTTAATTCCTAGATTTATCTCTATTTCCTAGGAGTTTACATGATTTATTAATAAAGCCAACAAACTTTTTATTTCTTGATCTTTCTTCAATAATAACAACAAAATAGTCCTTAATGGTACTTTAGAAATTTCTGCTATGGAACAATTCAACAAGAATTTGTTTAACACTTAATACTCTATATGTCAGGTACTATACAATCAGCTCTGGAGATCCAGAGACCAAAAAATTGTTCTCGCCATCAAGAATCAGACATTCCACTGAATAATGAAATAGCATCTCTCCTTGTATGCCCCACAGAGAACTCTGAGAACATGAACTCTAAATGAATGTACTGACACACACTCCAAGAGTAACAGAAGGGCCATCATCATAGTTTCCCCTCATATAATGAAGGGGAAACTCATAAAGTTGGACTTGTCCTTGTTGGATGCTTATGAAATCACTAATTTCTCCTTCCCCTCCAAAAATAAGTTCTTCATGAGCTGGATGAACTCTCATTAATTGCTGAGGAACAAAGTAAACTTTATGATGCCATATTGCCCCTGTGTGAAACCTATAAATTTTAGTTACATCTATGTGTTGCTAGAAAAATTTTCTAAGAATTCATTCTTTTCTCCAAAATTTGATGTTCATCTTGTATTTTCAAAAAGGACCAATGACATCAGCAGGGTGATGTTTTGACTTGCAAATGAGTTGAATTTAAGTGAGGGAGGACTATATAAAGTCATTAGCCTCACTTTTTCCTCCTGAGCCATTTGGCTCCAGTGGCAAGATGTAGTTCAGGACAAGTGGATGCAATGGGACCAGTTTTTCCTATGTCTCAGTTTGACTGAAGCATCACCCAATCATTGGCTCTTATTTTTTTTAATAGTATTTTATTTTTTTCCCAGTTACAAGTCAAGAAAATTTTTAGCATTCATTTTTTACAAGATTTCAAGTTCCAAATTTTTCTCCCTCCCTCCCTTCCCTCTTCCTTCCAAAGATGGTAGGCAGTTTGATATAGTTTATACATGTGCTATCATGTAAAATATATTTCATATTAATCACAGATGTAAAAGAAGAACAATCAAAAGGAAAAAAGCATGAGAAAGAATAAAGTGAAAAAAAATATACTTCAATTCAGAGTCCAAAGGTTCTTACCTCCATCATTCTTACTCATCTGCATTACCCCCATAAAATATTTATAACAACAAACACCTCAGCTTCCTAAAATTAAAATTTCCCCCTAAATTCTTTATATGGAAAATAGTTTGCAGACACTCTCTCCTTACCTCCCTGAAGGTGATTTACAGACTATTTATTCATTTCTACCAAAAGGTATCATAACATGAAAGCAGAATTGAAATCAGGAAGCCCTAGTTTAAAATTCCATCAACAACATTTACTGATTATGCTACTACTTATACTCTCTCGTCTTCTGTTTCCTCATCTATAAAATTAAGACAATCCTAACTCTAGTACTTACCTATCTCAGGGATTCTCCTAGTATCAAATGAAATACGAAGGCAGCAGAGCCAAATATGGTATGAAATCTGGTTTTGACACTTATAACTTAAGTGACATTGGACAAATATGTACATTTCTCTGGACTTCAGTTTCCCCACTTATAAAATCAAAGGACTCACTCCTTTATCCCTTTCTGTTCTTATACTTCACACCTTCAAACTCTGCAATCCAAGGACCCTGTTTCTCCTTGTTTCTTGTAAGCAACACTCTATATCTCCTAACTCTGGATGTTTTCACTTGCTTTCCCCCATACCTGGAACTCTCTCCTTCTTCATCTCAGACTACATAAGCTTCTCTGGATTCCTTCAAGGCTCAGGTAAGGTCCCTCATTCTACAAGAAATTTTTCCTAGTCTTCCTTAATGCTAGGTCCCTCCTGGTGCTGACTATTTCCAACTTATCCTGTATGTATATTGTTTGCATGTTATCTTCCCTATTCCTCTATGAGCTCTTCCTCATCCCTCTATGAGTTCTTTGAGGACAGGGACTTTTACATTTCATTGAATTTCCATCACTCAGCATAATATCTGACACATAATAGGCACTTAAATGCCAATTGGCCAGACCAGATTACCTCTAAGGACCTTTCCAACTCTAAATTTATAGTCCCAGATGTGTAAAGTACCTTGAAAGATTTAAAATGTTTTTGTGGGGGTTTTTTGGTGGGCTGAGATCATAGATTATTTCATAATTCTTGGTCCCAGAAAGCTCTTGCAACATTTTTTTGCAGCAGGCTCCTGACTTTGCTTCCAAGTATCCAACAGGAAAACAGGAAGTCTGTATGATTGAGATCTTCTTCCCTAAATCATCAATCTCAGGTGTGCTGTCTTTTCTTACCTTATTTTTTAATCTCTTTCTGTAGAGTAGAAAGGAGTACGGGAATTAGTGTGGCCACCAAAACTATTCTAGCACTTGTGAGTTCCTTGGTTCTATGATATTTTCCTGTACTCCATTCAGAGAAATGAAAGAATTAAGCAACACATAACCTTCCAAATAAAATTATTCTTTCAGTTTGTCAAGAATAGATAACACTTTTAATCAGAATCTGAGAGACAGAGTGAGGCTCTACCCACCTTCAAAGAGCAGAATGTGTGTCTTTCTGGTAGACAAGTATACCTATGGATGATGAGTTATTAGGGTTTTTTCAATTCTTTTTCATCCATAGAGCATTGTCTCATCCCCTGACTATATTACCAATCTCTAGATTATACTTCCCAAAAGTATTTTTTTTATTCTTCCAAATTTGGATGTTTCCAGTATTTCTCACTATGGCCCTCTTTCTTCTTTATTCCTTCAGGACTTTAAACCCAGCCACAGTTCCCCTCAACACTTAACAATGCTACTTATCAGTACCTTTGTTAATGTCTTTTTACCAGTTTCCAGTTTCTGTAACTGTCTTCTGAGCCACACCAGTTTGAACAAACTCTGCAAGTAAAATGTCATGAGCGCCTACAGCAAAAAGCTACAGCTTCACATTTAGCTAATCTTTCTTCCAGGGACTGTGGACTTCTTAACAGGCATTGTTAGCTCATTCACCCAATTACTCTTGACTATTAGTAGATAATAATAATACCTAGCATTTCTTTTGTATGTTAGGTGTTGCAAATGTATTTTACAAATATTATCTCATTTTATTCTCAAAACAATTCTAGAAGGCAAGTATTACTATTATTCCCATTTTACAAATGAGAAAGTTAAGATTTAGAGAGGTTAAATGATCTGTCCAGAGTCACCCACCCTAATGTCTGAGATCAGATTTGAACTCTGGTCTTCACTGTGCTACCTAGCTGCCCAACAGTTTCTTGTACAATTAAGGAAAAAATTTAAAAAATATAAAAGACGCAAGAGTTAAGTTGAATCCCTGCTTAATCCTGTTGAACTACTAGTGACACCTCAATATCGTATTTTAATCACTTGGAACATGAAGCCTCACATCACATTTTTTTCTTTAGTTCCTCTGTTCATAAGAAAAATATCACTCACACATAAACCAGATCTCACTGACAATCTCCTGTGAGAGATGGAAAGAGAAAGGATAATAGCCTTTTCAGGTTCGAGTTGAATGACAGTCAAACAGATCTGAGCTGCTCAGATGACATCTAAATACTAGCACAAAATGGAGATGTGGATTGAAGAAGAAAAATAAGATATTTCTCTTTTTGGACCAAGAGAAAGTCCATATTTTTCTATGTAGATTTTTCTTTTAATTTGAAAACATGGATTTTGTTTAAAGGCTCCTGGGAAAAGGAAGTCACACATGTTCATCATTGTCAAAGCAGGCGCTATCTAAATTAGACAAATGACCTTTCCTTTATATTTCCTGAGCACACACTGCAGGAAGGATTTTAGAAAATTCCATTTTGAAGGTTACTTATGATCTTCAGAACAGGTTAGGTTAATAAGGAAAGATGATTGAAATCTATGAAATAATGAATTGTGAATATGTGTATATGCAAACAATAAACAGTGCTAATTTGAGCCATGTCTTATATAATTTTTGTTTGTTTTCAGTTGTGTCCAGCTCTTCATGACCTCATTTGTGATTTTTTTTTGACAAAGATTCTGTAGGGGGTTGCGATTTATTTGAAGAAACTGAGGCAAATAGGGTTAAAATAACTTGCCCAAGTTCAAATAGTAAGTGTTTGAGGACAGATTTGAACTCATGAAGACAGATCTTCCTGACTCCAAGCCCAGAACTCTATCCACTACTCCACCTAGCCACCTGAGTTCTCTTCCATATTTACCCATAAATATGCTGCAGATCTATCCAGCATGGTAGAGCCTTTGTCTGGATCTATATAGACTGGAAGTTCAGTAACTCGTACTACATAACCAACCGGTTCCATTTTCTTTACATTTCCTTGGTAATATGTTTCACTCTACTTCTTTGAAACTATTAGCTTCAGAACACCATTAGGACATTTAAAATTACACATGATCCAAAGGGATCAAGAGATTCATGGATATAGAAGTTAACAATCCTTTAGAGATTAGCTAGTACAACCCCTCTTTTTGCAAATGAGGACCCTGAGCCCAAGTGACGGAATAAGTGATGTGTTCAAAGTTACATAAGTAGATAACAAGTGACAAGGCTGAGATGCTGACCCAAGTCTGTTGACTCAGTTCTGGGTACCAAAGTCTGAGGGCACTGATTAATTGGAGAGCATTCAGGGGGCAATCAAGATAGTAAAATACCTTGAGCCCATGCCATATCAAGATCAATCCAAGGAACAAGAGATATTTAGCCTGAAGAAGAGAAGCTGGACATAGGAAAAGAAAAGGAAGAAGGGACATCATGCTGTCTTCAAGTATCTGAAGGACTCTGATGTGAAAGGAGATTTGGATTTGTTCTATCTGGTCCCAGAAAACTGTACTAGGAACAATGAATGACTGTGGCAAGGAAATTGATTTAGGCTTGATGTCAAGAAAAATTTTCCTAATAATTAAAGCTACCCAGAAGTATAATGGGCTCAAGATATCCTGGTAATATTTAACAACTGGCTCTCCAAGGGAGAAAACATAAGCTGAACTCTTTGCTATGTGTTCCTTCCCCTATTAGGTGATATCCTTGAGAATAAGGACTGTATATACTTTCTATTTATGTCCCCAGCACTTAGCACAGTGCGTTGTACGGAATAAGTACTTAATAAGTACTCTGTTCATTCACTCATTCATCTTGTCATTTATCTTGTCACCACATCCTTTCCTCCTTTTGCTTTGGAGATGGCTGTTAAATCAGGGATATCATTGTTTATGGAACCCCATGTCAATCACTCAGTATATGTCTTCACCCACTGTCCCTGTGACCTCCCAAACCAAGACACCCATTCTTGACCAACATCCCCCATATTAAAATATGCTCCTTGAAGGCAAGCGTCATCCCACCTTTATGTTTGTGTCTCCAGCACTCAGCACAAAAACTAATGCAAGGTTAAGGCTCCATATTTTTCCTTCATGCATCCATATTTCCCAATAACATCCTCTATTTTTGAAATTATGTTAACAGTTACATTGTAAATAATGTAACAACAATAACAACAGAAAGAATTCACTTTCTTGACCTTTTGATCTCAGTCTACTGAGGCTAATAAAGTAGTTTTATGGGATAGCTAGATGGCCCAGTATGTGTTACAGCAGGAATCCTGGAGTCAGAAGGACCTGAGTTCAAATTGGGCCTCAGACACTTAACACGAACTAGCCGTGTGACCCCTTGCAAATCTCTTAACCCCAATTGCTTTGCAAAACAAACATTAAAAAAGTAGTATTGCAAGGGATCAACACAACAACTATATCCATTGTCAAACCCAAAGTGATTTGTCGTGATGAAAATGACTTCTCGATTTTCTCCAGTCAATTGACCACTTTCCCTTCTCCCCAAAAAACTACACAGACAAAACATTAATTCAAGTGGAAGTATTTCTATCTACACACACTGTCTCCCCTGGTAAGTTAAAGCTACTCAGACTTCTATAACTCAGGATATTGAAATATTCGTGAGATTGTTCTATGCCATTTTCTTGTTGATAATCTTGATTGATGGTCATTGATGTGGCTTCTTGTTGGAGACACCTTCCATGAGAACTGGGGCTCAATTCATTGTTTAGAGGGACTTCTTCCCATGAAGCCAGAGTTTGCTAAATTGTTCCTGAAGGTTTTTCTCTGCAAAAGAAATCCCAAGCCCAAGCTGAATTTGTGAAAGATTTGGACCTAAATTTTTTCATTATTCTTCAGTTTACATAGTTATAGATTTTCAATCTTTCTGTTGGGTTTTTTTTTTTTTTTTTTACATTTCTCTTTTCTCTTCCCTCTCTGTCTCTCTTTTCTGTTTTCTATTTCAAAGGAAATAGAGGAAATTTTCTATTTTTCCATTTTTTTCTTGCTTCATCTCTCTCATCTTTTTCCTATCTCTTCTCTCTCAACCCTCCCCTTCCTTTTTCTCCCTTATCCCTGTTTTTCCTTATTTCTTTCACTTTTCCTCTCTCTCCATCTTTCTCTTCCTCCTACCTCTTCTTTCTCTTTCTCTCTCATTCTTTTCGCCTTTTTTCTTTCTCTTAATCTCTTTTTTCTCATCTCTCATTCTCTTTCCTTTTTCTCCTTTATCTCTATCTCCTGTATCTTATCTCTTCTGTTTCTTCTTTCTTTCTCTTCTATCTCTGTTTATCTATTCCCTCTTATCTTTATTTTTGATACACTATCTTCTCTCTTCTTTATTATACATATTTATACACACCACACACAAACATCATTTCCATGAGTGATTTATACTTACGGAATTCTTTTTGGGCATGGTTCCACAAATAACAATGTTAGGGGGAAAATACTTGAAGAACCTCCTGAAGTACATCTTCCAATACTGTGACCCAGCATAAGCAGCAAATGGAATAGCCTAGTTTGTAGCCATGTGGTGCAGTGGACATAGTTCTGGATTTGGAGATAGAATTTGGTTTCAATTCCTGACTCTGCCACTTACTTATTATATGACCTTGCATAATTAAATTAAATTCAATAAGCATTATTAAATACTTACTATGTGCCAGGCACAGTGCTAAGCACTAAGAGTACAAAACAGTTCCTTCCTCATTACATCTCAGTGAGTTATCACTTACTCCTCTGGATCTCAGGTTCTTGTCTGTCAAATGAAAAAGTTTTACTAAATAATTTTTCAGGCTCCTTCGAGCTCAGAATCGATGAACTAATGAGCCTTCCAATTCCAAATCTTGATTCTAAGCTTGTGTAGGCATAGAGGAAAGGCAGGTACACTCATAAACCTCAGAGGCAGAGTAGGAACAGCAACAGGTTTTGAAACAATCTACTACGACTAACAATAAGTCAACATGTGCTCTTTGAATAAGTACTATTATAATGAGCCTTCCCCTCACACTCAGATAATTGTCATTGTCTATTATATTATCTTCTAACACAAAACAATAGTGTAGATTCAATAGGGTGTTAAGGACCAGGCCTAAGTGAAGGGGCAAGTCAATTCTCCCAGAGCCTCCAAGCTGTGAATCATAAACTTGAAGGAGTTGCAAAACAGCCTTGGCAGATGTTCCTTGTTGATTGGGAATGAAATAAATTGGTGGCAAGAGGGAAGAGAAGAGAGGGCAGAAAATAGCAACTGCCTCTCAGTCTCCTGCATCATCATCATCATCATCATCATCATCATCATCATCATCATCATCATCATCATCATCATCATCATCATCATCATCATCATCATCTTCCTCTCACATGAAGAGATCCATTCCACAGGTCTGAGTTAGACCTCCAGCAGCCACTGGGAGGTGGCTCCATTATCACAACACCTCAGCAAGCTCCCATAAAAGTCCAAAGGGTAGCCAGAACTAGATTAAAATGTAATTGAGAAATGTTTAACAATTTTAAAAAAAAATTTATTATAGCTTTTTATTTACAAGATATATATGCATGGGTAATTTTTTAGCACTGACCCTTGCAAAACCTTCTGTTCTGACTTTTCCCCTCCTTTCCCCCAACCCCTCCCCTTAAATTAAAAAAAAACAAACAAACATGACATAGATAATGTTAATTTGTATTTTCTAAGTAAATATGCAGAGGCAGCTTTCCTTGATATAAATATGGTTTTAAAAAACCCTTCAAAATTGTACTGATACTATAATTAAATGTAATATGTTCATTGACATTTCATTCTTACCAATTTAATCGGGTATTAGTATTTTGGGGGGGAAAAAACAAACATTACCAAAACTTTGCTGATGAAATTTGTCAATTTTGGCTATCTTTCTTTGGGAAGAGGTTAATAATGTCATATAGTTTTGAATCAGGAGATATGGGTTTAAAAAATGCCACTGACACTAAGTGAGCAAGTCAATCAATTTTTCTGAACTTCAGGTTTTTCATTCATAAAATGGAATGACAATAAAATCATAGTATCTAACACATAGGATTGTTATGAGAAAACTGATTTATAAATCTTAAAATACTATAGAGTTGTAAATCTAAAAGCACACTAAGACTTTTGGGACACCCTGTATGTTTGAAAGAGATTGTCCTCCATTATTCAATGTGTTTTAGAGATAGTAATTCAAAAGGATGAGTTTAGCTTTATTGCAAACTAACAGAATTTAAGATTTAAAATCTTCAAGGTAAAAGATGTAATCCAGCTGCTCAAAATGCAAATGGACATGCAGAAAGATGTGACATCATAAGTAATTACAGTGGCAGTATTACTGTGCAGAATAGACTCCAGGCTTAAAAAAATATCCTTCTAACCAAAGGTACTCTTTAAATACTGGAAGATACACACTCACTTATAACAAAGGTACTTCTATCAATAAGCACTTCTCTCAAGTTTCCATTCAATTCCTGGTTAGAGGATGAAATAGAGAAAAGGGGATAACTTTCGCAAGGTTCAGAGTAGCCAGTCAGAATTGAGTAAAACTGGATTAAATAAGAAATATACAATCTGATCCTTTCTGAAAGATAGTTAGGGAGAGGAGAGAGAGACAGCAAAGATAAATCTGGCTCCTTAAATACTTTAAAGAAGAGGTAGAAGCTCACTGCTTCCTAGTTAATCTTTTATTTGATTAGCACTAATTTCATAGAATTTCTGAACCTCAGAGTTAGAAAAGCTCTCAAAAATCAAGTCCAGCCTATATGTGAATAGGATATCTCAGGCTGCATATCCCCAACAGTAATCCCATTCAAGCACTTACTGAAAACCTACAAAGTTTACTATTTTCTAAGACAGCTCATTATACTTTTGTGCATCTCTGAATGTTAGGAAGTTCATCATTATATTGTGTCAAAATCTACCTCTCTTCAAGGTCCATCTTTAATTAGTCACCCTAAGGTCCTTTTCTAAGTTCTGATCACTGAAGTGTGACATGGTAAGTCTCTTCTATATAAACAGCCACTTAAAACACTTAAAGATGTTATCTTTTTCCTCTTCCTCACTTAGACTAATTATCTTCCTTACTTCTCTGCAAAATCTTCTGTTTTTATGTCCTTTAAAAGAATTAGTTTAGAGTAAGGTGATAAAGCTGCCATGACCTCCATGGACCTTGTTGAATCTCACCTTTTGGTTCCTTGAGCCCAGGATTGCCCTTTCCATACATTTCAAATCAATCCATGAAGTGCATCAAGGGTCAGCATGATTTCTCTCATTGGAATGGAAACATCTCCAAGATATAGAGCTAGGATTATCCCTTCTGGAATTATGCTTAGGAATCAGGTTCATTTATGTTGGCACCAAAGATCACCAGCATGATGAGTGTTGCAACAATGATTATGATTACCAAGAAAATGACTCTAAAAGAGATCCTTGAATGGGAGCTGTCCAGTGTCTCTGTTTCTGAAACGAGGCAAAAAGTCATGAGTTGGCAGTCACAGAAATGGAGTGTGATACCTACTGCACTACTATCTTACAAGCTCTTGGGGAAGTCTTGAAAATTAATACCAAGGGCACTTCCCTCTGTACCTAAGGAGTCAGATTCTTTAAGTCAATTTAGCCTATACTTCTGTGGGTTTTAACAAAGGATGGTGTTCTTACTGACAAGAATCAGTAGGGTTATTTAGGATTAAATAGGAGATTTTTTTGTTTGGAATTTAAAAACTCTTCACAACTTTGCCCTTCTTATCTTTCTAGTCTTCTTACACTTTATATACGTTCTATGATCCAGCCACACTGACCTATTTGCTATTCTTCATATGAAACTATATTTCCCTTCTCGGTACCTTTGTACAAATGTGGATGCTTCCTATACCTGAGATATTCTGGGATAATGAATATTAAGTTTTTACTGGATTTATTCTTGGATTCCTTCGATACGCAACTCAAATATCACCTTCTTCAGCAAGCTTTTCACAATCCTCCTTTTGCCCTTAGCTCTTTAGAGGGAAAATACCCCCTAAAATTACTTTTACTCTATATGAGTAGAAAGCATTTTGTTTTTATATATTTATATTTACTATATTTCTATTTATATATACATTATTTTCTTCATTAAAATGTTAACTGCTTGAGGGCAGAGAATATTCTTTATTTTTCTTTGTATCTCTAGTGCTTTACACAGTTCCTAGCACATAGTAAATGCTTAATAAATACCTTTTCTTTTATTCTTTATTCATTTTTTAAATTATTTTTATTGTCAACATAATAATTAAACAAATGCAAATAATTAAATATTCAAAGAACAAAAGATGATTTCATACCAAACAAAATAAGAATTGGGAGAAAAGATTAACTTTTAATGATGCCCTTTCCAAGGTCATCTAATTTGATGAGTTGGATTGAATTATAGTGATTTTTATTGAAGAAAAGACTTTGTAAGAGATTCATGTTATAATTCTATATTGCCTCAATAGCTGTGGATAGTGTGGTACACAAATTGAATGTAGAGATGCAAACCATGGTACATATAAAAGATGAGTTTATGAGTAGATGAATGAACTGCATTATAAGAATTCTGCAATTGACAGTAGGGCAACTAATTCCCTGGAATGACTGACTCCTCATTTCATGAGGTGTCTAGGCCATACTCACTTCACTCTTAGCTTTACTCCTCATCCTCCTGACTTCACTTCTTGACAAGCAGCCTTCTCTGCTTGAAGATGTCTCTTCCCTGAAGCCCCCCTCCCTCACTGGCAAGTGTCTGACCCATACCACCATCTCATGAGTTGTCCATACCATGTTTCATTATGCTGCCTACTATCCTACTTTCTAACACTTCCTTATGTGTTGTCTTTCTCAATTAGTATGTAAGCTCCTTAGTACAGGGAGTCTTTTTAATATGTATTTGTATTCCCAGTGCTCACACAGTAAACACTTAATAAATAAATCGTCTATCTGTAGGATGTGATCCACCAGTTTTACAAATTCCTCTTTTTTTTTTTTCAGCACAATCTGTTTGCAGATTATGGGCTCCTAGAAAGTAGGTGATGAAGTTAAATCTAATAAAAGATCATGTTAAAATACTACACAATCTAAAGGTATTCTAGGTTTCTAGGTTTGCATGGGTAATGTGTCACTTCCTGAAAATAATGCCTTCATATCTCAAATTAGTTACACAGCTCCTTTTCTCATCTCATGCAGATCCTTTCTCTAATAGTCAACTTGTAAGAGTACTTGTACAAAGGCTTGTAAGAGAGAGGTCCTATAGGACCCGAGCAAGCATAGAGAGCTCAGCTTCATGGAGTGATCCTGACATAAACTGAGATTTTTGGGGGGTCCTGGAAGCCTGCAAACTCCCAGTTAAGTGCTCTCATTGGAAATCTTGGTCAATCACCCTCTATTGAATTGCCACAAACAAGTCTCAGTGGCTCAAACTCCCAGTTAAGTAATCTCATTCAATTTTAAATTGAATTGAAAATCAGTCTCTCAGGAATTGGACCTCATCTCTGGGCCAAAGATCAAAGCAAGCCCCATATATCTAGGGCTATATGCCCAGATATCTTTGCAGATGTCTTAAACAGGACTTTGTGCACTGTTAAGATATCTTCTTCTCAGTGTAACCCACCTTTGCTATATTCCTGTCCCACTAAGAAGTCTGTCTTCCTAGCAAAGCTGGCTTCTCAGTGCCAATAAATCCCTTTTTGCCACACAAATTTCAGGTTTGTGAATTCTTTTGCACAGGACTTGTACCTCCGACCAGAGGGGATTTCCCACCCCAATGCTCACACCTTATCATTTGACTTCAGCATTTGGTTCCCTGACTGGGGATCCCTGAGAATCTGGATGAGGTAAAGCTTTTTCTTGCTGTCTATTCTATAGCTAGAATGATCCAAATTCCTGGGAAAATTTGGATTGGTGGAGCTCCATGCTAGAGCAGAATTCTATCTCAGGGACACCTGAAATGAATTCCTTTATTCTCTAACAAAAAGTTCCCTTAATCAGGGAGTCTTCTTTCCATCTCTAGAGACATCTAGAGAAGCACAAAGTGCTATAGAATCGGGGAAACTAAGGCTTGTGGCAAAATGGGTCAGAACACCTCCATTTCTAAGGATTCTTCCTTAGAAAGTCTCTTAAAAAACAGAGACAAATTCTGCTTGAAAGATCTCAAAACTAAAAACTAAAAAGCTTAAATTAAAACAGCTGCTTAAATTTGCTGGAAGGAAATCAAACTCCCTCCTTTCTACTCCTCTTGGGACACAGGAGCCCTTCTTTACACCCCTATGCAGTCCCTATCAGGAGGCTTCTGAATCCCTTCCAGAATAGGACCTTATGTCCCAAAATATCTCTTTAACTTTTATCTCCCTCACCTGAACCAGATCCTGAGACTTCCTAGCCCCCACTCTTCAAGACATGAAGTAGGACCCTTTTTTCTCCTCCTCAGGATTCTGATTTTAATCTCTGCCCCCTGGGAGAAGCAACAGATTCTCAGGGCAAAAGGAGCTTAGCGTAGCTTAATCAGGTCCCATTAACACTCAGAGCAGAGGTGCTCTTTCAATGTCAAATCTCTGTCAGACTAAGGGAAAACCTGGCTATTACTCTGAGGACCCCACCCAGCTTTTTGAGGGGTCCAAAGCAAACGCCTTCCTTGATCTATCCTGAGGAGATGTTAATATTAAACAATCTGCCCCAGATATACGGAGGAAGCTGCAGAAGCCAGATTTGGGCCCTCAGATTTCTCCCTCTCCACTGTTAGAAACAGTTGTTGGAATTTTTAATGATAGGGATCAAACTGGTAAAGGAAAGAGGCTGCAGAATTAAAGCAAAATTTGGAGAAAAGACGTTACTCTTGGCTGCTGACATTTCCGGGAATCACAGAGGGTCATGCTTCAGGTGTCATGGAAACTGTCTGAGGAAACCCCCCAGTCTTTGTCCTGAGTTTGAACAGGAGGAGCACTGGAGGAGGGATTGCCTATAGGGGACAAGCTGCCCCCTCAATGCCCTGTCCTCCAGCAGGAGTTTGGAGCTTGATCAAGCTCCCCCTCACTCCACCACAACATTGGAACCCTGGCTATCCCTGGATATGGCTGGTAAGACAATTGAATTTCTTTTTGCTATTGGGGGGAGGAGGGGGGACTTCTCCTTCACGATAGATCTGGCACTCTGGTCTCTCTTACTCCTCCCCCCATAGATTGCAGGGGAATTTAAGAACTGTCTTGAGACCTCTCCCTTACCTCACCAGCTTGGTGACCTGTCATGCAAATGCTTGTTTCTTTTATTATTCCCTTCGATCCTGCTCCCTTATTGGGAAGTGATTTAATGGTGAAATTAGCACCCAATTTTCTCTTCTCAGATCTCCAGATGACCTTTTTGTGCTACTCCCAAAGCTCTCCCCTATTTCCTCTGAAATCTGAGAGAAAATAGATTCGCCATTCCAGCCTTAGCCAAGATTGAGATATTTCTGAAGCACAAACTTTCAGAGCCACTTAATCTCAGACCAATAGTCTATTTCTTAAGGGAACTGGAGCTGCTTAACAGCAGTATCATTCAGTACATGGATGATATTTTAATCTGCAGTCCCACCAGAGAGGCGTCCCTAAATGCAGCCATGAAAACCCTAAATTTTCTAGCTTTGAGGGGGTTACAGGATCTCCTTATTCCAAACCCACATTGCTTGCTAGTCTGTCGATAATCTTCCTCTTGAATGGGGACCTGATCAAGCTAAGGCTTTTAAAAAACCCTGAAGGCCAAACTGACCTCTGCTCCTGCCCTGGTTCTGCCCAACTTAGAGAAGCCTTTCACTCTGTATGTAGATAAAAGGCAAGGTCAGGCTTTGGGGGTCCTAACTCAGGCTCTGGGACCTGACCCCAGACTAGTTGCCTACTTCTCAAAGAAACTGGACTTTATTTCCCTAGGATGGCTCTCCTGCCTTAGAGCGGTGGCTGCTCTGGCCCTTCTAATTGAAGAAGTCTCATTAGAAGTTTTAGGACAGCCATTAGAAGTTTTAACCTCCCTCCACCCCCATCCCCCACCCCACTGGGTTCAGAGCATTTTAGAAGCCAAAGGGCATCAGTGGCTTGTGAATGGGAGGCTTACTAGATATCAGGCTCTCCTGCCTGACAAGATTCTCTGGGTGTGCCATACCCTAAATCCTGCCACCTCCTCCCTGACACCACCCAGTCAGGAGACATCATTCATAATTGTGAGGAAGCTCTAGATTCTCTCTACTCCAGCAGACTTATCTTAAAGGACATTCCTCTTGACAACCAAGATAGTGAATAGATTACAGATGGGTCGAGCTTTCTTGAAAATGGAGAAAGAAAGGTGAGATATTCTGTGGTGACCTTCAATGACACCCTAGAGGCTAAGGCAGTGCCTCCTGGGACTTCTGCCCAGAAGGCTGAACTCATTGCTGTAACCAGAGCTTTAGAACTGGGGAAGAGAATGAAAGTAAACATTTATACTGACTCCAAATATGCTTTTCATATTTTGCATGCTCATGGAGTTATATGGAAAGAGAGGGGTCTTTTGACAGCAAAAATTCTCCCATTAAACATGCAGGAGAAATTCTACAGCTATTGCAAGTGTCCACAAACCCAGAGAGGTTTCAGTCATATTTTGCAAAGGTCACCAGAAAGGAAATTCACTTCAGGCCAAGGGAAGAGGTTTACAGATTCAGTTGCTCAAGCTATGCCCATTTATTCCTGACTTTAATCCCCCAATTCCCCGATTCTTATACCCCTTCATATAGCTCATGGGAACAAGCCCTTGCAGAAGAAAGGGGATATACCCTTTCTCCTTTTGGCTGGTTTCAAATACCCTCAAACTAACTCTTAATCCCAGAGGCAAGTCAACAGAAACTGATTTTTGGTCTTCATCAGGCTACACACCTGGGAAGAAATGCTCTTCAATCCCTGGTGAAATGCATTTTCACTGGTCACAAGCTGGGAGAAACAATCAGGCAGGACTGCCAGGCTTGCCAAGTTTGTGTCCAAGTAAATCCTGAGGGAACTATTAAACTTCCTTCTCTCTTAAATCCTGTTCTGAGAAGGGGCCTATACCCAGGGGAAATTTGGCAAATAGACTTTACACAAATGCCCCTTTGCAGGGGGTTTCTAATTGTTTTTGGTTTTGTTAACACCTTTACTAATTGGGTAGAAATTTTTCCTGCAGGACTGAGAATTCTTGGAGGCATCAAGATACTTGATAAGCCTGCCTAGCTCCTTGCAGAGAGGCAAATAATATGGCTTTTACTTCTCAGGTATTTCAGAGTACTCCTGTGAGCCCTCTGGGGAAAGAAGGGTGAAATTGTCTCTCTCCTTCTTTCCCTCTCTTTCACTCTCCTAACTTTTTCTCACTCTAAGGATGAAAACTTTGCCCCTAGCATTTTCTCTTCTTTTTTCTTGATTGTCATCCTATGGTCCCTGCCAGCAGTTAGCTTCTTAGCATTCTATGGCCCCAGCTAGTAGTTAATTCCTTAGCCTTTCAGCTAGGAAGTTCTGTGGGCAGTGGGGGTGTTCAGAATTGCTGGGCCATTCATCAGCATCCTTAAGGCAGCCCACAGATGGGACCTGATGCATTTTTTTTGGATAAAGGCCCCATTCCCAAACATCATCATCTCTATCCTGGATGGCACCCCACTTTTAATCTGCTCCTGAGATTTGTTTCCTCTAGGTTCCAAGCTATGAATCTCTATCTACTTCTTCAGCCCAAGATCATGGAACACTCTACATCTCCTGGCCTGAACTGCTGCAGTCTTCAATTCTTATACCTCCCCTCCTGGCTTGGACCCCCAGTGAACTTAGAGCTACAGCTCTACACTCTTTGTCAGCTTGAAGCAATTATGGAAGATGAGATCTTCATCATGTTACCCTAAATGAACTTGGGGGGTGTAACATAAGGGGGGGAATGACATAAACTGAGATCTTTTGGGGGGGGGGGCCCTGGAAGCCTGCAAACTCCCAGTTAAGTGATTTCATTCAATTGGAGATTTTGGTCAATCACCTTCATTGCTGCAAATAACTCCTTAACTGGCTTAAATTCCCAGTTAAGTAATCTCATTCAATCTTAAATTGAATTGAAAATCAGTCTCTCAGGAGTTGGCCCCCATCTCCAGGCCAAAGATCGAAGCAAGATATCTTTGCAGATGTCCTAAACAAGACCTTCCCACTGGTGAAGATATCTTCTCAATGTACCCCACTTTTGCTATATTCCTTGCCCACTAAGAACTCTGTCTTCCTAGTAAGCTGGCTTTTCAGTGCCAATAAATCCCTTTTTGCCACACAGATTTCAGGTATGTGAATTCTTTAGCATAGAACCTGTGCCTTTGACCAGAGGGGATTTCCCACCCCAATTCTTGTACCTCATCACTTGACCTCATCATTAGTTCCTTGACCTCATCAATCCTGTGTTCATCGGTCTCTATGAAGAGATATTTTTAAAGATCAAAATAGGTTAAATCAGGAGATGAAATAAGATAATTTTTGATGACCTATAATGACAAAATTCATTGATATTTCCTTCTAACACTAGTTATATATTGGAAAACCTTGAAGTCGCTATATAGATTGGTGAGACACTCTATCAAAACAAAAAACCAGAGGATGAAATAGCAAGAATTAGTGCAAAGGTCTTATCTTGTGTAATATATTTGCCGTGGTCTTATCATGTGCCCTAGAAATTCCATTTCCTTTTGGAGTTGGTATTTCTCCAACTCAGGTAGCATCTAGGATTAGCATAAATTCTTGAGGATTGCTTAAATGACTTTGTCATGCTAAACAGAATCCAGAGTATAAAAACAGGATATTGTCAAAATAGATCTCTCCCTATCCCTGAGATCCATCAATTACTTTGTGGAAGGGAGTAAAATATAAGAATTCTAATAGGAAGGATCCAGGTTATTAAGAGCTTTAAAAGTCAAACAGAGGAGTTTATGTTTTACCCTAAAAGTAATAGGTAGCCACTGGCATTACTGAGCAGCACAGTTAACATAATCCTCTAGAAAATTTTCCTTTGAAACTAAGTGGATGGTGGATTGGAAAGGAGAGAGTCTTGAGGCAGAAGAACACTTAGAAGGCTATTGCATACCACTCATATGAAAGAGTGTTCCAAATCATTATTGATCAGAGAAATGCAAATTAAGACAACTCTGAGATACCACTACACACCTGTCAGATTGGCTAAGATGACAGGAAAAAATAATGATGAATGTTGGAGGGGATGCGGGAAAACTGGGACACTAATGCATTGTTGGTGGAGTTGTGAACGAATCCAACCATTCTGGAGAGCAATCTGGAATTATGCCCAAAAAATTATCAAAATGTGCATATCCTTTGATCCAGCAGTGTTTCTATTGGGCTTATATCCCAAAGAAATACTAAAGAAGGAAAGGGACCTGTATGTGCCAAAATGTTTGTAGCAGCCCTGTTTGTAGTGGCTAGAAACTGGAAAATGAATGGATGCCCATCAATTGGAGAATGGCTGGGTAAATTGTGGTATATGAATGTTATGGAATATTATTGTTCTGTAAGAAATGACCAGCAGGATGAATACAGAGAGGCTTGTAGAGACCTACATGAACTGATGCTAAGTGAAATGAGCAGAACCAGGAGATCATTATACACTTCGACAACGATATTGTATGAGGACATATTTTGATGGAAGTGGATTTCTTTGACAAAGAGACCTGAGTTTCAATTGATAAATGACGGACAAAAGCAGCTACACCCAAAGAAAGAACACTGGGAAACGAATGTGAACTATCTGCATTTTTGTTTTTCTTCCCGGATTATTTATACCTTCTGAATCCAATTCTCCCTACGCAACAAGAGAACTGTCCGGTTCTGCAAACATATATTGTATCTAGGATATACTGCAACATATCCAACATATAAAGGACTGCTTGCCATCTAGGGGAGGGGGTGGAGGGAGGGAGGGGAAAAAAAAAATCGGAACAGAAATGAGTGTCAATATAATGTAATTATTAAATAAAAAATTAAAAAAAAAAAAAAAAAAGAAGGCTATTGCAAGGTTCAGGTGGTGATAGGAAACTGAAATCAGTCAATAGATATTTTTAAAGTGTCTAATATGTGCCAGGCATCATACTAAGCACTGGGGATTAAAAAAAAGGAGAGAGAGACAAAAGACAGTCCCTGACTTCAAGGAAGTTACAATCAAATAAAAATGAGAAAGTGAAGGCATTTACTATAGGAGGTTTTCTCCAAGACTGTAGCCACAAGAGGGAAAAAAAATAAGATGATAGCTGGTGAAAATAGTTAAGATAAAGTGAGAATTTTTGAAGAATGGAGAGAGATGGGACATATATGTAGGCAGCAGGCCAGGAGCTGGTAGATATGGAGACATTGAAGATAAAGGAGGATATTGTTAGGGAGTAGATTGTGAGAAATTAAAGATAAGAAGGTATGATAGTAGGGACAATCTGGCGAAGAAGTCAGAAGGGGAGAGGAAGAAAGTAGAGGTTGACTTTGGCAAAAAGGAGAGAGCCCTATTCATTTAATACTGGAGTGAAAGAAGAGATAATGGGGGAAAATGTCTCAATGATCTGAGATGAGGAGGAAGAGGTAAGAATACCTTTCAGCAAATAGCCTTGATTTGGGGAAGGTATGAGATAGGAGACAAGACTTTGACTGAGGATTGAGGGAGGGATTGTCCTGGAGAGGTTTAGGGAAAGATTAGAATATTTAGAATAGCTGTTGTAGAGACTGGGCTATTTAATGAACTAAACAGAAATAGAATGTTTGTTTTACTGCAATAAGGGTCCTGTGGGGATTAAAGAGCAAAAATTTGCATTCAACACAAATCAGCACAGTTTCATAACTTCTTCCAGTTACACTCAGCAGTTCATGAATAGAAGAAGACTGGAGGTGGGAGTAATCCAGGTTTGGATTGCCATGTTGATTTTAGAACAAGGGAGCAAAAGATTCAAGAACAAAGATAAAGTAGAGTTGAGTTGGGATCAAGCTATTGCAAAAGGTAGAGGTAATGGAAGGCACAGTGAGCCTAAAGACTGGGTCGTGAGTCATAAAGTACAGGAAAAGATGAGATAATAAGAAGTTACAATTAAATAAAAATTTCAGACTTCATGAATAAAGAAATGGAACACTTGTAGAAGATTGCAAGATTTAAGGGTAAGTCTATGTCTGTGTGTAGTTAAGGTGGAGTATAGAAACTGAATAGACTAAGGAAGTATCAATGTATATTGACATACATTGATAGTATAGAAATAGTCTTCTAGTTTGAGGACAGGAGATTTTGAAAAGAAAGAACATGACACAGATATTGAATAAATTAAGGAAGGAAAATGCCCTGGAGGTGAATAGATAACAACTATCAGCACCTAAATGTTACCATAAATTTGGGTTGGATATGAGAGAAATAATTAACTATCAATTAACATCAGAAGATCCAGAGTTTTTTTCCCTTCCTATTTCCTCATTCTCTATTAGGTCAAAGCAACTTCTAAAAGGTGGGGCTGATAAGGAGTTTGAGTTAACATTCTCCTCAGTCTTGGGAGAGACCTCCACCCAATTGGGACATCTGTGGCTTGAATGGAGGTAGATCTCTATCTAGATTTTCTGAGCCCCTCATTAGAATAAGCCTACCTCTCATGATAGTTCTAATTAATTATTAGCCAATTAGAATTGATTTCTGCCTGTCAGGAACACACACTCTTCCAAGTTCATCTTTATCAATTATCATCATTGTTATTACTTATTTGCTAACTATAATAAATAAATTATTACCTAGAATTATATCTCTTGGACTTTTTATTCATCACAAATAAACTTCAAAGGGGTTACTAAGTGAAGGTAGTAGAAAGAATCTGGATATAGCAATAATAAACAAGGATTATTCCAAATCTTCTACCACAACCAGTGAGTTGAAGAGTGTGAGAGGAAAAATATAGCTAGTGCTCAAAAAGGCAGTCAAAAATGCCATGCCCTAAGGAGGAAGTCATATCTCAGTAAGAGTGAGAACATGAAAGAGTTAAAAAAGGAAGAGGTTTAAGATGGAATGAAATTTGTTAATTATGGAACAAACATTCCAGAGGGTGCAAGGGCATATTATGTTTAGGGTGAGAAATTGAGAGGGGGGGTGATGTCATAGTTAAGGTAGATAAGTGTGAGAAAAATAAATTGACAATAAGGAACAAAGTTTATACATCATCAACTGAGGATTGAGAATCACTAGAATGAGTCTGTTATGCCACAGTTCTCTTTAACTGGCCTGACTCAGTTTCCCTGTCCCAGTTTCCTTTACTGTTCTGTCACGTAGCTCTCGGGTTGTAAATTAGCAAGATAAAAGAGTAGCTCTCCTGACTCTTTTATGGATTTATAATATTCCTTTAGAATATTCCAAGACCAACCCATGATATCTTTACTTCTTTGTCTCTGGAATTTTTAGGTTTTATGGCTTCCCCTCCCTGATAAAAAAACTTTCCCTCCCTTTCTCTTCTTTGTCTCCAAAAAGGTATTTAAGAAGTTGGGGTTCTTCCATTCATGGCTGGAGAATGGCGTCTGGCAGCTCTATGCTGGACGCTGGATTCTTTGGGTCCTCCAGCCCTGGGACCAATATGGATTCCTTGGTCCCAGTATACTTATCTCTGTCTGACTGGATAATCTGAGACGAGAGTCCTGTCCAGTCAATCTTACTCTCCCATTAATAAAATATTAAAAACTCTCTAATCTCTCTCCTGCCTCAGTTTCTCTGGCATTACAAGTCAAGTATGAGAAGATAAAAGTATTTTAACTGAGTTCAGGCAGCATATCAGTAGCTGGAGAGGAATCTATTGAGTGAAACAAAATAAGTGAGAAATCCTCCCTTAAATTTCCGTTTCCTGGCAGATGGTTTTGTATCTTATGAGGCCCCAGGAAGTCTACCTCATAGCAATCAGGAGGCAGTGGAAGCATGAGAAATATGGGATACCAGCCAGGAGGCAAGAGTTGGAGAAATCCCTTGAAGGCAAGAGAACTAAGTGTCCCAGAAGATAATCTGGCCTTGGAAATGGTCCTGGAACCAGATTTCACTGAAGTGGTATGCAGGAAGAGTTTCTGAGAGTATAGCAGTGGAGATGATCTTGTTCCAGAGAGCAAAATGTGCTTGAGTCTTGAAGGCCACAAAAGCATTTGTAAAAGAGTAATTGGGCCTTGAGCAGATGCTTTCCCAGAGTCTCTCAGTCCTTTTATCACAGAAACTGCTCTAGCCTATTAAGACAAGAGTTCTGTGATCCACAGGTCAACAAAAGGGTCTATAGATAGATTTCAGGGGAAGTAGAGGGGAGAATATATATATATCCTTTTCATTAACTCTTGGTTTCCTTTGAAAAACCTCTACATTTTACTTTACACATTTGAAAACATTATTCTAAAAAAGAGTTCGTGGACTTCATCAAACTGCTAAAGGGATCCATGACACCAAGAAAGGCTAGGATTCCCTGGATTAAGGAATAAGAAGGTTGCTATTTGTGGAGAGAATACCCACATTAGCAAAATCCTAGATCAAGATATCACAACTAATGAGCATGTATTAAACTCCACGTGTACTTAAAAAAAATATGAGATGTGGAAATTTAAATGATTCCACTCCAAATGTTCATATGAACTATTTGTGCTTGACCCATGGTAGAGCCTCCCAACCTCATATTGATCCAAATAGACATAGACACATTTGTGTCTTGACTCCAACATGGGTGATGTCACTTTGGTCTTCTTTGAGCATGAATGACAGCAACCAATCATGAATTAGTCTCTGGGAGTACAAAGAATAATATTGAAATATATTATCATTATGACTTTGCCTTCAGCCTGATTGCTTTTAGACACACTTTAGGTACCTATAAATCTAATTTGCTTTATAGATATGTGATTAAATTATATGTCATTATTATGGGGGAGAGGATGGGGGAGAGGGGAAAAATTAGAACAAAAGGTTTTGCAGTTGTCAATGCTGAAAAATTACCCGTGCATATATCTCATAAATAAAAAGCTATAATTAAAAAAAAGTATGTCATTAGATATGTGACCCCATTGGGGTAACTAATCCCTCTACTCGATGTGGTGCAGCTCCTAGGGAAAATGTAGCAATGGTCAGGAAGGCACTTGACTTTGGGAGTAATGTAGTTGGAAATGATAGATTTCTTTCCCTAGGTTATCCTGCCCCAGTTTACTCTAAATGGCTACTATGCTATCATTACAAGTATTTCTGGCTATTAGACAACAGCCTGTTGGTCAGTGCTAACAGTTTCTGACACTAATGAGCAACAATAATGAGATGCTTAAAGCTGATACAGGTGCAGGACAAAATTGGGTATGTAGCCACTTGACCTGGTAATATTTCAGGCCTAAAAACAGAGAATTGTGGGTATTATACCTGCATACAAAGTCAGAAGTTTGTTATTTTCATTAACTTTTGGTTTCCTTTGCAAACTTCTATATTTTACTTTATGCATTTGAAAACATTCTGAAAGAGGGTTCGTGGACTTCATCAAACTGCTAAAGGGGTCCATGACATCAAGAAAGACTAGGATTCCCTGGATTAAGGAATAAGAAGATTGTTGTCTGTGGAGATAATACCCACATTGGCAAAATCGTATATCAAGATATCATGGTATCTGGGTAGAGATAAGTCATGTCCCCAACCTCTCATTAGAATAAACCCACCTCTCATTATAATATTCTCTCATTATTAGCCAGAGTTCCTCCTCAACTTCATCCCTAATCCATAAAATTAGCATATCAGTGACATAAAACAACTGATTTCTCTAACTTTTTCTTATATTTATCTTCTTGCCCCTGGTTTTTTGCTAACTTCTTTTAGAACTTATCCAGCTTTAATTTGCTTTACAGTTATAATAAACTTTGCCCCTTGACTTCGAAATGTGTATGAACCTGCAAATTCTTTCAAAACACCTCCCATCATCCATCTGGAACCTCAACCTTTTCGGGGTCCCCTTTGTGTGAGATGAACTGAAGACTCTCTCATGGGAATATGGCCTTACACGATGAGCTATAGCTAAAAAGCTGCAGGTATTCCTTTGTCTTGAATAAACATTCCCCTTCAGTTTCCCACCACCTCTTAATTAGCATTTAAGTACTTTTTTAAAAGGCAATTTATTCTTTTGTTCCTGGGATAGATTTCTGAGTTTACAGTATAAGCCTGGACTCCCCTAGACAACGGGAGAAAAGGTCAAGAACAGCTCTTCTGTTTTATATAATCTTGTGTTTTGCAGTTTGTGCTTTGCACTCCTTTCACTGATAACCTGATGCCTTTTCTCTCAAGATCATAATAACCCCTTTTTGCTTTTTCTTACTCTGAGAGTCTCTGATTGTTTTTGTGGTCACTACTATCCCACATACTTGAACTCCAACACTCTCATGTGTTCTACCACATTTTTCATCTTATATGATTCTCATCATGTCTTTGTACAAATCCTCCAGAAAGAGACACTAAACCCAGTGGAGGCCTAAGTCTGATTCTTGAAGGTATCTGTATAGTACTCTGACTAGCCCTCCATTATTTCTTGTTCTTGAGACACAACTAATCCAAAAATGGGTCCTGGGTCCTTGGCAGCTAGGAGAACCATAGGGAGAGAAGTGGATAGGAGAGATCCTGAAGTGCTGTATATTATCAGAAGACCAAGTTACTCCCTGAGGCAAACGGGAGGAATACTGACAGGATTATCTTTTGGAGTGGGCCTTTTATTCCTAAGAAGGCCTTTTGTCCCCCATTAAATTCCTTGCATTGACAAAATCATCCAGGGCCCTCATGTTACAGAATCCAGTGGGAAGGCCAAGTTATGATAGCAATGCCCAGGTTATGTTTTCTCCCATTTAAAAAACCAGTATGCAAAACCTCCACAAACTCCTTTTAGGATGCTAAATCCCTGTAAGGTTAGTGCACTAGTTAATGGCATAATTTCTCCCTAACTCTTTTTAGCTGGCTTCCTAAGCATCAGGAAGTTAGTTAGCCTTAATGCTTTTCCCCCCTAGTTAATTGTGAGTTCTTCTAGGCTATTTAGCACCTGAATCTTTCCCCCTGTTAACTGCTAAAACTCCCTTTCAGAATTTAAACCCACTAGTAAATGGTGTAATAATAAAATCTTTGCCTCTTGATTTGGAGATGGTTTAAGCCTATTCACAATTCACAACACTGGCCCAAAACCCCAATAAACTTTTGGGGTTCAACCTTTATACCCCTACTTTTGGTGGGGTGTATGGGGAAGAGTCCTGGAACACCAATATATTTGAGGGGTTCAGCACCTCAATACCTCCATATCCTATCATCACTATCTTGGCTAGTTGGGCTTATCCTTGATGATTTAAGCATTTCCTAAGGATATTATTGATGGGGGTGAGTCCTGAAACTGTCCAAACTTTCCTCTGAAAGAGGTCCAAGGTGGGGAATGACACAAATTTGAGATCTTTTGGGGAGACCAGATATGTATCCCCTTCTGGGGAGCTCCCACACCCTGGAAAAAGCCTGCAAACTCCGAGTTAAGTGGTTTCATTCAATTGGAAATCTTGGTCAATCACCTTCCATTGAATTGCCACAAACAACTCTCAGTGGCTGGAAATTCACAGTTAATTAATCTCATTCAGTTTTAAATTGAATTGAAAATCAGTCTCTCAAGAATTGGCCCCTGTCTCCAGGCCAAAGATCTAAGCAAACCTCAATATATCTAGGGCTACGTGACCAGATATTGTAGAGGGCTGAAACTCCAAAAAGGTTGCTTGAATCAGACAATGGAGCACTGGAGGTTAATTACCTATTTTATGTGAGACAATGACTCTATTAGCATATATTTGGATAAATGGCTCTTCTTACCTTGATGAATGTTTGGTGTTAAGATAATGAGAGGCAAGGATTGGAGGGCAGAGAGAAAGAGAGAGGGCAGAGTCACTGTGCAGCAGGACAAGGAGGAGAGAGGCTGGTGACTCTGGACTCCAGAATCCAGAAGAGATCTTTGGCAAGCCTTGTGGCGCTTTGTCTGCCCCCTTCACTTCTCCCACAAAAAACCAAGGGCTTTAATTCATCCTAATTCTGGCTGACCCCAAGGCCCTCCAGGGAGCTAGCCCGTACTCTATAATTGGCACCTAATGTGGACCAAGGACCCTAATTTCACTGAAGAAGTCCCCGGTGACCAGGAAATAGGGTGAGTATTTTAATAGACAAACAGGAACTTACTTTGTTAAAAGCTAAACTAGTAACTCTTGTTTTCTAGCTGAAATGGGGCAGATATTAGGAAAAGATTCTCCCCTACCCCCATTCCGCAGGAGCTCTATAGAAAACATATTTAGGTTGATAAAGAGACAGGATTTGCTTGTAACTTGGGAGCAGATTGGTGGACTCTTAGATACATTAGGATGCATGTCCTCTTGGTTCTTCAAGGAAGAAGAAATAGGGGCAGATAATTGGAAACTAATAGGAGATCAACTGTATGAATATTACAATGATAAAGATCCTGATTCAATTTCTAAGGAAACATTCTATATGTATAACATAATACAATTGGTCTTAAAGAATCCTGCAAGTTCTAGAAAAAAGAAAAGTTTTAAGAACAGCCAGATGAGGAAGTGTGAGGAGAAAGAGGAAGAGACTGGAGAGGGTAATGGAAATCCACCAGAGGGCATGAGGAGTTAAGTGAACTTGAAGGACTAGCTGATTCTCATTCTCACAGCCCAGCTTCAACTCCACCTAAACCCAAGCAGGCTCTTGACCCTCCCCCATCAACTTTACCTACTTGGGTGGAGGGAGGAGGAGGAGTGGGAGGGGCAGTGATATCACTAGCCCCTTCCCCCCAGCAATCACCCCCTTCTATGACCCAATTACAAAAGGCACTACTTAAAAGCCAAAGAAGGGCTGAATACAACTGATTTGAGAATAGAAATGTATCCTGTGATTGAACAGCTTAACTCTTCAGGTCAAGAAAGGAGAAGATACACTCCTTTTGATCTAGAAATAATCAAAGATCGGGAAAAAGGCTTGCACTCTTTATGGGGCTACATCAGCTTATGTTAAGATGTTATTACAGAATTTGGCTTATGAAGTCTTAACCCCTAGGAACTGGAAATCTATAGCAAGGACATGCTTAGAACCTGGACAAAACTTGTAGCTTTCTGAATATAATGAGCTCTGTAGGATACAAGCCCAACAAAATAGTCATAGTGGAGTTAGTCCTCCAATCACCTGTCCTACACTAACAGGTGTAGGTTCTTATGCAGACATTTCAGCACAGATTAATTATCTCATAGCAGCATATGAGCAAATTGCTTCTGCTGCTATCAAAGCATGGACTTCGCTTCCCAATAAAAATGACAAGGGTGAAGCCTTCACAAAAATAACACAAGGGCCAAATGAACCCTTTGCTGACTTTGTGGGACGTTTGCAGACAGCTGTCATATGAACTATTGGTGAAAATGCAGCAACAGACATTATGATAAGGCAACTTGCTAAAGAAAATGCTAATGAGGTTTGTAGGAAGAATTATACTAGGACTACGCAAAGATGCTCCTTTAAAGGAGCTCATAAGGCGCTGTGCCACAGTGGACACAAATGCCTTTTATAGCCAGGCTATGGTGCAGACTTCCCAAAATCCAAACATGGGAAGACAGGCTCCCTTTTGGCAAAGGACTTCCAAAGAGACTCATCAATGCTTTCAATGGGGTAAAGTAGGGCATCTGAAAGCTTAGTGTTGGCATAGAGACAGAATGAGAAAACAGGCTGGGAGAACAAGACCCAAAACCCCATGTCCAAAATGCAACAGAGGCTTCCATTGGGAACCAGAATGTAGACTGAATCAGGGAAATGGGATGAGGGGCCCAGCCCCAGGACCCAAGGCAAAAAACACTTGGGGCATGATGGCAACCCATGCTACACCCAGAGAGTGCCTCGAAGTCCAGTACCCAGACATGACCAATCAGCCAGGAAGCAACCTGATGGGAGAAAGGGATTACAACTGGGGAGTTGTATGCAGCTGGGACAATTGAGATACCCCCTGGAGAGGTGAAATTTGTTCCTCTCCAACCTATGGATCTCTTGCCTCCAGGCACAGTAGGCTTGACCATTTCACCTCCTGAGAGCACTTACAAAACAGTATCCATCCACACACTGATGTAGGAAACTGGGGAATGTATCAATAATATCCCAGTCAGTGATACAGGTAGACAATGCACACATTGTTATCACTTATCACCCAGGAGAAGTAGTAGCATCAGGTTTACTAATACAGATTTCTAATAAGCAATCTGGTGATAGTTGCCCAGATTCTGACTTCAAGCAACAAAATCCAGGAATATACTAGACAGCAGGTGTGACAGCTGACCAATCTATGTTCACGATGTATATAAATGGCATACCATTAGAAGGATTGGTAGACACTGGTGCAGATCGTACAGTCATTAGAGGTGCCAACTGGCCCAGTCACTGGCCAAAGATTAAAGCAGACACCTACATGTCTGGCGTAGGAGGATCAATAGCAGCTGAAGTTAGTGCTGCCCCTTTGAGATGGACTGAAAAGTCTTGAAAGTGAAACAGGAGTTTTTACTCCTTTTATAGTTGAAAAAATCCCCATCATCAGTCTGTGGGGAAGAGACATTTTACAACAATTAGGATTACAAATGAGTACTTTGATTTTTTTAGGCAGGGCTGCTGTTGAAGGCTTGCCAATACTTTCACCTGTTCCTATCTAATGGAAAACTGATACAGCAGTGTGGATAGAACAGTGACCCATATCCAGTGATAAAATTCAGTCCTTATTAGATATAATACAGGAGCCACTTGACTAAGGATACTTATAACCTTCTCTAAGTCCTTGGAATTCCCCAGTATTTGTTGTAAGAAAGAAATCTGGAAAATAGAGGATGTTGACTGATTTAAGAAAAGTAAATGAACAGATGGAAACTATGGGAACTATTCAGCCTGGGCTTCCATCTCCTACTCAATTTCCTAGAGAATGGCCTCTTTGGGTCATAGATATTAAGGATTGTTTCTATTCTATCCCTCTAGATAAAGAGGATATGAAAAGATTTGCCTTTTCAGTGCCCAACGTTAACTTAGCTGAGACTTATAAAAGAAACGCATGACAGTTTTGCCACAGGGAAAGAAAAACAGCCCTACTATGTGTCAACTGTATGTTGCTGCTACTCTTACTCCAGTTAAGAGAAGCATTTCCAAAATTTATGTTGTTACATTACATGGAAGATATATTGGGATGGGCACCTGAGGAGCAAATGTTAGAAGCATGTCTATAAAAGACCATAGAAACACTAAGGATTTACAAATTGTACATAGCTCCAGAAAAAAAATTCAAAGACATGCTCCTTTTCAATATTTAGGATATGAAGTATATCCTAAGGTGCTTACAGTACAAAAACTTTCTTTAAAACAGAGAAGCTAAACACTTTAAATGACTTTCAGAAATTTATAGGAGATATCCAATGGATGCATCCAGTGTTAGGCTTGACTACCTATCAATTGCAACCATTGTATGACATTTTAAGGGGAGACAGTGCTTTAAACTTGCCATGCCAGCTTACAAAAGAAGATCAAGAAGCTTTGAGAGAAGTTGAACTGGCTTTATGCAATGTGGTTGAAAGAATCACTCAAAAACCCTTGGAAATATCAGTTTTTGCCGCACAAGAGGCACCCACAGCAGTCCTTCATCAAGGAGACAGTGTGATAGAGTGGGTGAACCTCCCGGCACAACCAGAACAAAGCCTAACTCCTTATCCAGTGCTTGTGGCTAGAATTTTATTAAAGGCCATTAAGCGAGCAGTACAATTATCTGGGATAAGACCTGACAAGATATGCACATTTTATACCAATGCACAAATTAATGTGTGCTGTGAAAGCATCCCAGAGTGGCAAATGTTATTGGCCACGGCTCCAAATTTTACACATGAGTCTCCTTTAAAGATGACCCGATTATTCCATAATTGGCAATGGATTCTTGAAGAAAAGTTGGTCCTTTAAGAGGAACTTTAGAAACCTATCTTTACAGATGCATCCAAACATAATATTTGCACTGTATATTCTCATGACTTAACTATAAAGAGAGTAGTCAGAACTCCTTTTCAATCCACTCAGCAGAATGATTTGTATGCAATTATTCTAGCTCTTACTTATTATCCAGGAGATATAAATATAATATCTGATTCAACCCATTCAGTAGGTGTGGTACAAAGAATTGCCACAGCCCAAATAAAATTTGTAGCCTCTTTAAGGAACTTCAAGAGCAAGTGAGAAAGCATCCAAGTAAGATTTATATCTTGCATGTCCACTCTCATAATGGACTTCCAGGTCCTATTTTTAATGGCAATTCAAAGGCAGATAGCCTTCTAACTATGTTGGTCAATACTCCTTTATTCCAAAAAGCCCAGGAATCTCATTCTAAATATCATCAGGCTGAGTTGAGCTTTACGTTTACAATTTGGAATAACAAAAGTGGAAGCTAGAAGCATAGTAAAAGCCTGTACAGCCTGCCTTCCTTTCCATGCTCCTACACTGCCTCCAGGGAAGAACCCTCATTGTTTAAGACCCAATGAAATTTGGCAGATGGATGCGATCCATTATAAATCTTTTGGTCGCCTGTTTTTTATCCATGTTGTGGTAGACACCTTTTCAGGATTCACTTTTGCAATATCAGCAGCAAAAGAGACAGCCCAAGTGGTCATGGAATTCCTTATTCAAGCATTTGCAATTATGGGTATGCCACAAGCAATAAAAACAGATAATGGACCTGCATATACTTCTAAACATTTTGCACACTTTTGTGCACAGTATAAGATTTTACACACCACTGGCATACCTTTTAATCCTCAAGGACAGGCAATAATAGAGAGGAGAAATAGAGTCATTAAGATGCTCCTCCAAAAAAAAAGGCTGGGGGGAGCCACAGGTAACCCTAGAGAACTTCTAAATCTAGCTCTTTATACTGTTAACTTCTTGATTTTTGAGAAAGATGCACTGGCTCTGGCAAACGGGTTTTATAACCCACCAGAAGGGCAGTGTCCAGTGCGAGCAGGTCCACTATCTGTAGATAACTGCCAGGTGATGTGAAGAGACCCAGAAAGTGGTGAATGGAAGGGACCAGATAGGTTAACTGCTTGGGGGAGAGGGTTTGCTTGTATCTCCACAGGTGGAGAAGGAATCAGATGGGTGCCACAAGCCATATTCACCTTGTCCATCGCAGAGAGATGGAGCAGATCCTTGAAATGAAAGAGAAGACCCAAGAAATATTGGGTGCTTCTGTTGCTGATTGTGCCCATACTGAAAGAGCCTGGCGGTTATGGTGATTGACTCATGGACATTGAAAATTGTTGGACTTCAAAACCCTCAGGAATCATTGGATTTTCTGAGAAATGATAAGACTGTTGCAGGACTTCAAAAACTTGCAGGGATCATTGGATCCTCTGAGATGTGAAGTAATAGATAATAGATTGATTTTGGACTATCTCTTGGCTGCTAAAGAAGGCATATGTGTGACTGTTGTTTACATACCCTCCTTCTAGGACTTCTGGAACTCTTTTACAATATCATGCTGATTTTTATTGTTTGTTATATCACTACTTACATGTACAATTCATGTTTGTTACATCACATTGAGCCTGCATTGCCTATGGGGAGAGTCCTCACTAATAGCCTGTGTGTTATTGCTATGTGCTCGTGTAGTATCTCCCATGCTGATGGATTTGTACATACCTGTTTCTAATAAGATCCTTCAGCCCAGAAACCCACTAACAACCCCACTTCCCTTTGGTGCTTTTCAGCTCCCTTCCTGAGATGTCAGGGAGGACATGATCATCTCCTTTTCAGTGCTTTCCCTTCCCTTCCTGAGAAGTCTAGGGGTGTGTGTGTGAGTTTACCTCCTTTTTGAGATTCTCACCTCCCTGAGAAGTTAGGATGGGGTGTGACCATCTGTGTTCTAAAACAAAAGTAAGCAGGGGATATAGAGGACTGAAACTCTAAAAAGGTGTGCTTGAATCAGACAATGGAGCACTGAAGGCTAATTACTATTTGATGTGAGACAATGACTCTATTAGCATATATTTGGATAAATGGCTCTTCTCACCTTTGGTGCTTGCTGAATGTTTGGTGTTAAGATAATGAGATGCAAGGATTGGGGGCCGAGGGAAGAGAGGGCAGAGTCATTGGGTGGCAGAAGAGGGAGGAGAAAGGCTGGTGACTCTGGACTCCAGAATCCAGAAGAGATCTTTGGCAAGCCTCATGGCATTTGCCTGCCTCCTTCACTTCTTCCCCTAAAGACCAAGGACTTTTAATTTATCCTGACTCTAGCTGACCCCGAGACCCTCCAGGGAGCTAGCTCATACTCTACAAGATATCTTTGCAGATGTCCTAAAACAGGATCTTGCCCACTGTAAAGATTTCTTCTTCTTAGTGTTAACCTTTGCTATCTTCCTAACAGGACCTTGTCACTAAGAAGTCTCTCTTCCTAGCAAAACTGGCTTCTCAGTGACAATAGATCCCTTTTTGCCGCACAGATTTCAGGTTTGCAAATTCTTTCAGAGTGGATCTGTGCCTCCTATCAGAAGGGATTTCCCACCCCAATTCTTGTACCTCTTCACTACCACTAACCTCATCATTCGCACTACATCATTATCACTAGTCACATTGATGAGTTCCAGAATGATGGTTTGGACTGAGAAAAACTCCCCTAGCAGGGAGAAGGCACTAAAAGAGGTCAGTTTAGCTTCCTGGTCCCACCCTCTGGGGAGGGCATCCAGTCTGATATCCAGGTTTGCCAAATTCCTGAGACCCACCCTCTGTGTGGGTCTCAAGCAGTCTCACTTTGCCATGCCCTGTTGGAAATCCTAGTCATGTGCCTGGGGTTAAATAAAATCTACTTATGGGCCATCTCATGACTGCTGCCCTCCTTTGGGTCAGCCGACCCCCACATTCTGCCTTGTCCTGTCTTTCCCCTTACCCCTCTCCCATGCCATGTGCTATCACTACTATGCTATCCAGTTCTGCTATAGCCAGCCTGCACCTACCAGATCTTTCTTGAGATAACATGATTGTGAGTCTTTATAAACCTTAAGCACCCTAGAAATAGCACTGAACTGGAATTTAGGAGATGTTCAACTTTTGGTTTTATCAAATGTGATATTATTTTGTACAAGTGCTTAGCACAATGTCTGGTATATAGTTGGTGCTATATAAATACTTATTCCTTTCCCTCCTCCCACTCCTAACACAAGTTAGCTGTTCACTCCTAGAAAAATCACTTCATCACTTTTGGTCATGGTCTTCTCACCTGTAAAATAAAGAGAATGGATTTATTGATCACCAGGTTACTTTTTGATCCTTTCAATTGTAAGATTTAGTCATGTCTTTTGCCTTAGAGTGCCCTTTGGTGAGAGATGGGAAAGGGAAGGTGGAGAGGATGCCTTATCTACATGGAATAAGGGTCATTAGGACTTCTTGCATTTTAACTAAAATGCGATAAGTATAGTTTAAGACCTTATCCAAATCTTCAGGAAGGCTTAATTTGGTAACTTCTAGGAAAATGTTTCCTTTGTAAATCCCATCAGGAAAGGTATGAAAGTCACAATGATACTCACCAGTGTCATTAGCAGTTAAGAACAGGTGAGTGATGCCATGGTCAATTTCTGAAGACTGAGTCAATAAGAGAATCACAAAGAGAGTCATGAATGGCAAGAAGTTGGTCATTCCTCTTCCAGATGACCTGTGTGACTTCAGCCATGGTACAGTAGAGATTACACTGCAAAGTAGCTGAGGTGTCTTCAACTGCAGACATTTTCTCAATAGTTAAAATTCTCCCAGTTATAGCCCCTAAAGGAATAAAGGACAATGATCCCTGTGAGAGTCTGGAGAGTAGATACTTGCCTTATATAATAAGCACTCTGTTGCCTTTCCTGTAGGAATCTAATTCAAAGAAGAATAGAAGCAGAAAAATCACAATTGTAAAAGGAATAAAGAAGACAAAGAGACACTATTATGTACAACTATATATTTTAAAAAAATCTGAGACTATAAAAAAATGGAAGGAGATTTCTGGGAAGAAAGAAGGTGATCAAAGGTCACAAGGGAATCTACTTCCTTAATATCCTTTCAAAACAATAATTGAAATGTAAAGGAAAAGGACCAGGACTCACAAAAACCTCAAGATAAAATTGGTTTTCATAAAAAGGATAATCAAAGGAATGAGCAAACAAAAGAAAAGTTCCAACATGAGGAATAAATATCGTGATTAAAAGAAACCGAAACCAAAATGCCAGAAGGAAAAAATAATGAATTAACACCCCAGAAACAAAGCTGGAATGATTGCAAGACATATTAATGTGACAAATAAAAACACAGAAGAAAATAGAGGAAGAAATGAAAATAGTAAAATTAACACAAGATGAAATAAAAATCAAGACAAGATGATGATGAATTTCAACAGCTTGGAAATATCGATGGAGAACATGAAAAAAAAAGTGTATTCGTTGTGACAAATAACTTATTTGAGGAAAGAATAGTTTTTAAAATGAGGAGAAAAGGGAGGAAATGGCAAAAAAAAAAAATGCCCAAAGAGAAAAATGTTTAGAAACTTCATAAAGGTGACAGACCAGAAGGACAGATCTTGGAAAGTTATCAGGATTAACCCTAAATATGAAGAAACAAATAATCTGACCAGTATACTTCAGAAAACTAAACAAATATTTCCAGAAATATTGGAGAAATGGGCTGTTTTCATGCTGACAGAATTCACAATGTAACCATAACACAGATTTGACTCACTTAGACACATTATAATCAAATTTTACAATTGTAATGAAAAGGAAAGGTTTTTTTTATGAAGACAAAAGGAATAGGTACATGTCATAAATTATGTAAGATTTATTTGATCAAGACAAACAATACCTGAATGAACTGGACTACAATATACTGAAAATAAATGAAAATAGTACTTCATCTCAAAATCAGTCACCAAACCAAGCTAAACATAATTTTGAAGACAAAGATTTAAGGATAGAAAGGGATGTCAAAAATATATAGTGGGCAGAGTTAGCTTTATTATTTGAGCGGAGATTTGTGGAGGCTGGAGAAGGAGATCATGTTGAGTTTAAAATTGTTTTGAGTTGGAGGCATCAAGATGATGCAGTGGATAGAGTTCTAGGTCTGGAGTCAGGAAGACCCAAGTTCAAATTTGACCCCAGACATTTAGTAGTTGTATGACTCTGGGAAAATTACTTACATTCTGTTTGCCTCAATTTCCTTACATGTAAAATGGGGGTAATAATAGCTTATACTTCATAGGGGATCAAATGAGATAATATTTGTAAAGTGCTCAACATCAGCATCAGGTAGTCAATAGACTCTAAATAAACGATTATTCTTTTCTGTATTTTCTCCTTCTTCTCTCTTCCCTCCCCACTTCTGTAAACCAAATAATCAAAATTACTTTTGGACCAGATTTGTGATTTCATTTCCAGAGGGAGTTTCTGGTAAGGAAGCGTTCTTTACCAACGAAAGATGCAACGAAATACAACTCTGAAACTTATTGTCTTCAATAATTGCCCAAGGAACTAAGAGGTAAAGTGATTTGCCCAGTTTCACATAGTCACTATGCATCAGTGGTAGAACTTGAACCCAGGTCTTTGTAATTTAATGGCCAACTATCTGTCTTTTAATGCAGAAGTGACCAAGTAAAAATTTAAAAAGGATAAAATCTTATATGGCATCTTATTTTACATCATAGAATAAACATATTAAGATAAAATTATATTTTTGAGGCTATGTGTAAAATAATCTGACCTAATGTTGTCGCTACACAAAATAAGTTTTAGTAATTGCAATAAAGAGAAAATAAACTATGATTTTAGCTTAAAATATGCATTCTGATTAAAGCAAAAGAGAAAAGAGGTAAAATATAACCATTTTAAAGAACTTAGTTATTTTAAAATAATTTTTTCATAGAAAGTGGGAAGGAAAGCATCTGACAAGCTTAAAAGCAAAAATCCTATCATTATAATAAAATGGGAATAAGCTTCAGGAAATCAAGTATAAGTACACTTTAAATTGAATATTTATTTGGTTTGTTAAATGGCTTTAGTAGAAATTCTTACTGAAAATGAGTGGAATTTTCACTAAAGCAATATCAAAAACAAAAATGGAAGAGGGAAATACCAGAAGACAAATTAAAAAAAAGAACATTTATATTAATAAATGCAAATGGTCTGAATTGTGTGATGCAGTGGAAGGAATAGTTAGATTTGGAATGAAAAGTCCTTCCTTCAAGCCCTAGCTCTTTCATTTGAGATCTGTCTGACCCTAGAAAAGTCATTTAACTTCTCAAGACTTCATTTTCTCTGGATTGGATGGTTAGAATAACTGATCTCTACAGTATCTTCCAGCTCTTAGATAAATGATTTTATGACTAATTGAGTTTTTTTTAATTCAATTTTATTTTATTTTCAGGTTCATATTCTCTCCTGGTCTATGTCCTCCCTAACTTGAGAAAACAAGAAAAACAAAACCCATTAAAAACATGTATATTCAAATAAAACATTCCCAACTTGGTTATATCAATTAAAAATGTATATTCTTCAGGCTGGACTGAGTCCATGATCTCTCCATCTGGAGGTGGGCAGTATGTTTCATTTATGTTCTTATTTTTCAGTTTTTGCATTCCTGTCCAAACCTTTGTGACTCCATTTGGGGTTTTCTTGGCAAAGATCTTGGAATGGCTTGCCATTTCCTTCTCCAGCAAATTTTATGGATGAGAAAACAGGGATAAGTGACTTGTCGAGGAACACACAATCCATAAGTGTTAAGTGTCTGAAACCAGATTTGGACTCCAGGACTAAGGTTCTGTCCACTGCACTGCTTCCCTTCCCTCTTTATGCCCATTTATGATCTCTTCTTAAAAGAAAAAAGTTGCATTACAAAATGGATTTTTAATTTAAAAAAAATTTCAACTTACTAATTAAAAAAATAATATGCTGACTATAAAAAATAAATTTAATGCAGAAAGACATAGGTTGACTATAGTTAAGAATTTGGTCAAGATTATCATATAGTTGCTTTTATGTTTTGACTGATCTGGGATCTTTGAAAAGTAGATACTCCTTCCAAAAGTGAATATTCTAACCCATCCTTTCCTTCCAATCCTGGGCTACCTCTGACTGTATCCCTCCACTGGATTTCACTTACTGAAGCCCTTCTAGAATTCTTGATATCACATGCATAACAATAGAGCTTTTGGTCTATGCATCAGCTGTCTATAGTTCTTAACTACATGAGGAGCCAGCACATCTTTCAGGCATATATCTCTGTTTGAAGACATCTTTCCCACCATTTCTCCTGTTTAATTCTTCATTAGCAATGGGTTACAGCTCACTCACTACCATGATGCATCTCTCCATTGCCCTCTAGATAACCCTCAAGTTTAATTCTTCAGAGACCATGGTATTGCATGATTTGTAGCAATTTTTTTTAAAAGCAGGAGTGACAGTAATGATAACACCTAAGGTTGAATTCTATCTAGACATCAAAAAAGAGACAGACAAGGGTATTATACAATAATGAAAGGAAGAATAAATAATGAATATATAACAATTTTTAACTTATATGCGCCAAACAATTCAACAGTTAAATTCATAAAAGAAAGGTTAGCAGTAATAGAAGAAGAACTTTACAAAGACATAATAATAGTAGGGGACTTCAACAATCAATTGTTAGAATGACAATATAGTAAAAAGATTGACATCAAGGAAATAGAAGCTCTGACAGGCTTATTAAGTATTAAGAAAGCTAGAAATAACAGGCATATGGAGATAATTAAATGGTAGAAGCAAGGAATACACATGCTTATTGCGTGTACATTGAACTCTTAACAAAATTTGATTATTACTTGTTCAGAGCCCAAAGGTGTAGTTGCAAGAGCAGTATATCCGGAATAAAAAGATTTGGTTTGAATCCTTGCTCTGATACTTATTTTGTAAGTGATCTTATGAAAATCACTTAGTCTATTCAGACCTCAGTTTCCTCATCTTTCAAATAATGGGATTAAGTTATATAGTTTCTTCTGTCCCTTTTAAATTTAGAAATCTATGATCTATGATCTATGATCCCTTATGACCAAATTCTTGTTATTGGATCATTTCAGTCTTGTCTGACTCTTTGTGATACCTTTTGGGGTTTTCTTGGCAAAAATACTGAAGGGGTTTACCATTTCATTCTCCATCTCATTTTACAGATGAGGAAATTGAGGCAAATAGGGTTAAGTGACTTGTTGAGGTCACAGCTAGTAAGTATCTGAGGCCACATTTTAAACTCAGGTCTTCCTGACTGGAAGCTATCCACTATATGACCAAGCTGATAGTTTCTATGTTCTAGACCTTTGATAATATCAAAAAGGCAAAAATTATACATGCTGTATTTTCATATCTTAATGCAAATTTTAAAAATTTCCCCCAGTTACATATAGAAACAACATTTTTTTTTGGTTTTACATGTATATTCCTCCCCCCCCCCTTTTTTTTTTCCCTTATGAATCATATTGGGAAAGAAAAATCAAAACAAAACAGAAAAACCGGGAGAGGAAAAAAAACCAAAACAAGAAAAAGGGAGGGAAGTGAACCTAGTATGTGTTGATTTACATTCAGTCTTCATAATTCTCTCCCTGGTTTAGATGATGTTTTCCATCCAAAGTTTATTGGGATTGCCTTGGATCACTGAACCACTGAGAAGAACTAAATCTTTCCTAGTTAATCACTGTACAAACTTGCTGTTACTATGTACAATATATCCCTGGTTCTTCTTGTTTCACTCACCACTCATTCATGTATGTCTTTCCAGGCCTTTCTAAAATCAGCTGTTCATAAATTTTTTATATAACAATAATATTCCATTGCTTTCATATACCATAACTTAGTCATTCCCCAATTGATGGGCATCTGTTCATTTTCCAATTCTTTGCTATTACAAAAAGAACTGCTTCAAATATTTTTGCACACAAGGGTCCTTTCCCTGCTTTTATGATTTCTTTGGGATACAGACCCAATAGAGACACCATTGAATCAAAGGGTATGCACAGTCTTTGGACATCGTTCCAAACTGTTCTCCAGAATGGTTGGATTATTTCACAATTCCACCAACAATGCATTAATGAACCAGTTTTCCCATATCTCCCCAACAATTACAATATCTTTTTCTGTCATCTTAACCAATCTGAGAGGTGTGAGGTGGTACTTCAGAGTTTCATTTCTCTAATCAATGGTGATTTAGAGCATTTTTTTTAATGTGAATATAGATGGCTTTAATTTCTTCATCTGAAAATTGTCTATTCATATCCTTTGACCTTTTATCATTGGGAGATGATTTGTATTCTTATAAATTCAACACAGTTCTTTATATGTTTTAGAAATGAAGCTTTTATCAGAAACACTGACTAAAATTTTTTTTCCCACCTTTGTACTTCCCTTTTAATCTTGGCTGTGTGTGTTTTGTCTGTGCAAATCCTTTTAAATTTAATGCAATTCAAATAATGCAATAAAATTTAAAAATAATGAGCAACAGGCACAAAGTTGCATGGAAAAATTTTAATCTATTAAATATTATTTGGATTGCAGAAAAACCAGGAAAAAGATAAATATTTAACAATAGCAATAATACCATATATCAAGACCTATGACATGTATCAAAGGTGTTCTTAAAAGTAAGTATGTAACATTAAATGTTAATACTAGTAAAAGAGAAAAAAAGAAAAATTAAATTGTTCTCCAGAATAGTTACATCAATTCACAACCCTACCAACAATCCATTAATGTCTCAGTTTTCCCACATCTCTTCCAACAGCCAATATTTTCCTTTTTTGACATATTAGTCAATTTGATAGGTATGACATGGTACCTCAGAATTGTTTTTAATTTGCATTTCTTTAATTAATAGTGATTTAGGACATTTTTATATGATCATAGATTTCTTTGATTTGAAAACTGCCTGTTCATATCCTTTGACCATTTATCAATGGGATAATAATATATATTTTTATAAATAAGAATCAGTTCTCTTATATCTGAGAAATGAAGTCTTTATCAGAGATACTTGTTGCAAAAATATTTCCCCTGATTTTCTTCTTTCCTTATAATTTGGTTGCATTGATTTTGTTTGTGCAAAAACTTAAATTGTATATAATTAAAGTGATCTATTTCAAATTCTATAGTGCTCTCATTTCTTGTTTGGCCCCTTATTCATAAATCTGACAGATTAAACTGTGCCATGTTCTTCTAATTTGTTTATGATGTAACCCTTTATATATAAATCATGTACCATTTTAACATATGAAGTGAGATGTTTGTCTATATCTAGTTTCTGCCATACTATTTTCCAGTTTTTCCAACAGTTTTGTTTTGTTTTTGTCTTTGTGAATTTTTGTTCCAAAAGTTTAGGTCTTTAAGTTTATCACATATCAGATTATTGTGGTCATTTACTGTAATGCATTTTATACCTAATTTATTCTATTGGTTCACCACTCTATTTCTTAGTCTGGACCAGATTGTTTTGACAATTATGACTTTGTAATACAGTTGGAATTCTGTTTTGGTTAGACTACCTTCTTCACATTTAAAAAAAAAAGATTGCTTGATATTCTTGATCTTTTGTTCTTCCAGATGAACTTTGTTATTGTTTTTCTAGTTCTACAAAATAATTTTTGATAGTTTGATTGGCATGGCACTTAAAAAGTAGATTAATTTAGATAGACTTGTCATTTAAAAAAAAGTTGACTTACTCTAACAATGAAATTAATATTTTTCCAATTGTTTAGATTTGACTTTATCTGAAAAATGTTTTATAATTATTTTATATATAATTTTATAATTATATTCATATACTTCCTTGGCTTGTCTTGAAAGGCAGACTCCCAAGTATTTTATATTGTTTATATTTACTTTAAATGGAATTTCTCTTTCTATCTTTTGCTGCTGGGTTTTGTTGGTCATAGAAAGAAATGCTCATGATTTATTTATTTATCTTATATCCTGCAACTTTGTTGAAGTTAATAATTTCAAGTAGTTTTTTTAGTTGAATATCTAGAAGTTTCTAAGTATAATATCATTTCATCTGCAAAGAGTGATAGTTTTGTTTCCTCGTTGGTGATTCAATGTCTTTTTATTTTTTAATTGCTATAGCTAACATTTCTATTTCAACACTGAATAATAGAAGTATAAATGGGTATCATTGCTTCACCATTGATTGTATTGAGAAGGCTTTTAGTTTATCCCTATTATAGATGCCTGCTGATGGTTTTAGATAAATAATATTTATTATTTTAAGATAAGCTCCATTTATTCCTATACTCTTTACTGTTTTTAACAGGAAGAGGTATTGTATTTTGTCAAGGCCTTTTTCTTCATCTATTGAGATAATCATATGATTTTGGTTTGGTTTGTTATTGATATGCTCAATTATGCTGATAGTTTTCCTAATAGTGAAACAATCCAACATTCCTGTTATAAATCCTACCTGATCCCAGGGTCATAGTGTATGACCCTTGTGAACTATTGCTGTAATCTGTTTACTAACATTTTATTTAATTTTTTTTTATCAATATTCATTTGGAAAATTGATCTGTAATTTTCTTTCTCTGTTTTGGCTCTCCCTAGTTTAAGTATCAACACCATATTTGTACCATAAAAGGAATTTGGTGGGACTCTTTATTTGCCTAATTTTCCAAATAGTTTATGTAGTATTGGGATTAATTGTTCTTTAAACATTTGACTAAATTTGCTTTTGAATTCATCTTATCCTGGGGATTTTTTAAAGGAATTTCATTTATGGCTTGTTCAATTTCTTTTTGGGGGATTGAATTATTTAAATATTTTATTTCTTCTTCTGTTAATCTTGTTAATTTATCTTTTGTAGATATTCATCCATTTCATTGAAATTGTCAAATTTATTGACATATAATTGGGCAAAATAGTTCCTAACAATTGTCTTACTTTAGTCTTCATTGGTGATGTATTTATCTCTTTCATTTTGATACTAGTAATTTGTAAGATTAAATCAATCATACTGAACTTAGAGAACTATTAATCACCATGCTAAACTAGATAACCATTGTCTCATCAATTCCACTGACTTAGCACCTTGTAAGAATCCTTATTTCAAGTTCAGAGTTCTGGCCCATAACACCATGATATATGAATTTTTTTTTATTTGCTTGTAGTACTTTCTCCTTGATCTGTAAGCTCTGGAATTTGAGCATAATGTTCCTGGGAACTTATATTTTGGGATATTCATTGGGTGACAGTGAATTCTTTCAATTTCTATTTCGGCCTCTGGTTCTTGACTATCAGAGCAGTTTTCCTTGATAATGTCTTAAAATATGCTGTTCAATCATTTCAGGTAATCTATTAATTCTTAAATTATTTCTCCTTTACCTATTTTCCAGATCTTTTTTTTCCAATGGGAAATTCTAAATGGGACAATAGGTTATTATCCCCATCTTATAGTTAAGGAAATTGAAGCAAATGAGAGACTTACATGGAGACCCATAGCTAGGAAACATTTGAGGGTAGGTTTAAACCCAGAGTTCTAGGTCTTCCTAGACGCCTGACCTAGAACTCTATCCACTTTGGCACCTTGGTGCCTCCCACATTGACCCTTATGAAGGGACTTGAGCCCAAAACTTCTTTACTTAAAGCTGGCTCTGTTTCTCTACTACATAGCATCTCTAAGCTTTGATATGCTAATGGAAAACAAAAACTAGAAAAAAGGATGATATATTATTTAACATTAGAAGTACTGGAAATAAGAATACTTTGAAAGATCAAGGATCAATTGATGCGGTGCTTATCTTTCTTTCTTTCTTTTTTAATCCACAAGGCAAAAAAAATAGGGATAGCAAAATGAAAATGCTTAAAATAAAATCATAGATCTGGGGATTTTTTAGTGCTAATATAGTTACTAAAATTATTTATCAAATGGTAAAAAATAAATTTAGATCTACATTTTACCCACATGCCAGATGAAATTTTAACTGGATTATAGACAAATAAACATAAAATATAAAATTAAAAGAATGGATGAGGCAAGAGAATATGAAATAATATACATATCTAAAACATGCAGGGGGGAAATCTTTTTATCTATTAAACAAATAAAATAAGTTTCTCTAATTTGTCTCAGACATTAGCTCTTTGCCTTTCTTCAATTATAAAATGAGAGTAATTCCATCTTGCAGGGTTGTGTTTTTAGGATCCAATGGAATATTATTTATAAAATAACTTAGAACAGTGCCTGCTATGTTGAACATCAATATAAATGATTATTCCTTTTTTTCTGAACTAGAACAAAAAGTCAATAATGAAAAGGAAAAAGAAAAATATGCCATTGAAAAAATACATATGTCTAATATTGGCAATAATAATAATAATATCTAAAATTTGATTTAAAAAACAATGTTCAAAGCTGGTCAGTAAATATGAACCATTTACAATAGGAGAAATACAATTCACAAACCAATAATTCAATAAAATGTTTAGCCTAATAATTAAAGAAGTCCAAATTGAAACAACTTTAAGAAGTCACCTCATCCATTGAGGTGGCAAAAAATAGTATAAAATCAAATGCAAACTCCAAGTTGCCGATGTTTTAGAAGAACAAGGCCTCTCATACTATGATGATGAGATGAAAATCATAAAATCTTTTTAAAAAGCAATGACCATAAACCCCAAGTACTTTGTGGTTTATAAAATGTGTTCCTCACAACAACTACAAGATGTAAATGTCTTAAGTATTATCTACATTTTACAGAGAATACAAATGGAAAAACTGAGGCTGTTAGAGTTGTGGTTACTTGGCCATGTTTGCCTAATTAGTATTAGAGCTGAGACATCATGGGTCTTCTGACTTTAAATTCAATACTCTTTCCATTACCCCACACTGCCTCTCTAAGCTGTCCCTGCATAAACATAATACTAAGTACAGTCTGAAGCGGCAGGCGAGATAAAAATAATCATATTTGAGCTCACATTGAAGGAAAGAAGGATTATTTCCTTCTGGGGAGAAGTAGAAAATGCTACATTGGACAAAGCAATGATATCTGGGCTGGGATCAGAAGGTATTATAGCATATAACTAGATGCCAAGATGAAAGATTTTCACCATTTTTATAATATATCATTACTTCTGCTCAAAATCATTATATTTTATGCCCCATTATCTAGAATCTTTTGCCTCCAATCTGGGATTCTATCTGATTTATCTATTAGGCCATGCTTCAGGTCCCTGTTGGAGACCATGATTTCCCTAGGATTATAAATTAGAGTTATCTCAATCAGTAAAAACTGTCTTGAAAGCACTTTCTCTGTATAGTTTGGTACCCTCAGGAGGATGAAACCTAAGGTTCTGCCTTGTACCTTGATCACTGGTCCTACAGCCTTAAATTGCTACTACCATGTAAACATAGAGTGTCTGTCTTCCCTACTCCACTTCCTCTGATTCACAGTGCTGTGCCCCTTCAGGTGGCTCCCCCAGGGCCTAGGGGAGTTGTTGGAGCCACAAATACTTAAAGCCTATCTTCTGAGTGCTTCTGAGCCTCTACTGATGTGTTTACTTTAATAGTTAACCAGAGCACACAATTCAAAGCAAAGGGAACTAATGAAAGGCATAGATGGTAGCCAGGAAAATAACAATTAAATATTTTCCCACAAACTTGTGGGAGACATTTTGTTGTTGTTCAGTCATTTCACAGTCATGTCTGAGTCTTTGTGACCCTTGTGGAATTTTCTTGGTAAAGATATTGGAGTATTTTACCATTTCCTTTTCCAGCTCACTTTACAGATGAGGAAACTGAGACAAATGGGGTAGTGACTTGGCCAGGGTCACACAACCAGTAAATGTCTAAGGCTGGATTAAAAATAAGGAAAATGAGGCTTCCTGACTCCAGGCCCAGCACTCTGTGCCTTGAGCCACCTAGTTGCCCAAATACTTATATTTATTAGTAGGAAAACTGGATACCCATTAGAAATATGCTAAGAAAGGTCTACACATAGACAATATGTTGTTGCCAGAGAACAAATGTGGAAGGGCACACATGTAAGAAACACGTGTAGCCAGGGAAATGTGTGAAGAGACAGCTCCTGTTGTGTGGTCTCTGAAGTCATTTAATGATATCATTGTGTTTTGTTCCCACTAGACCTGCCCTTTGCTGGTCTCTGGTGAATGAACTACTTCTGGATGTTGTTGCATTAGGCATGAAGCTTCTGCTTGGAATATTGTCTCTGCCAGATGCTGCTCTCCTGGGCTTGTGACTATGGAGCATTTTCCTGCTTCAAATTCTGGATTCATTTGAAGTCTCTGCTTCTGAAAGATGGATACTGTTATCCTCTTCCCAATTCAAAAGCCAGAGCCTTTTTAAAAAATAGTCTTTTATAAAAGCAGTCCATGAATCAACATCCATAAATCAACAATAGCCCTGGGGGAAAAGAAGCCTTCTTAGATTTTTTTTTTAATGGAGTGACATATCCTGTTTCCTTCCTCTAGCCTGGCCCAGAAAGTCTTTCATTTCCAGCATGAGAATCTCAGCCCCAAGAATCAAGCTCTTTAACTTAAGAAATTGCAGAGAACTGGAAACTAACAGGGTGACCATTAATTGGGTTATGGATGAACAAGTTATGGAATATGATTATAAGGAAATACAATTGTGTTGTAAGAAATCATGACAGGGACAGCTTCAGAGGAACCTGAGAAGATTTGTATACAGTGAAGTGAGCAGAATCAATAGAACAAGTGATACAATAACAACATTATTGTAAAAATAAACAATTCTGAAAAACGTAAAAATAGCGATCAGTGCAATGAGCAACCACAAGTCCAGGATGCCTATGATGATGTTTTATACTCACCTATTGACAGAGATAATTAGTTGAAGAGACAGAATAAGATACATTGTTGGAAATTGCCAAGGAAAAATTCATTTTGCTTGACTGTTTTTTTTTTTTTTTGTTACAAAAGTTGTTTGTTGTTGTTGTTGTTGTTTTTTAGTATTAAGAGTTACAGGTACAAAGGAAAGAAAATTAGTTTGTTATTTTAAAAAGTATAATATTTTTAAAAGAAAGTATATTTTTGAGGTCAAGAACTATCATTATTTTTGTACTTGTTTCCCTAGCACCTAGCACAATGCTTGGCATTACAATTATTTAACAAATAAACAATTGTTTAATAAATGCCTTTTACTTAAAAAAATAACAAGAAGCAGGGATATTCCTAAATAAGGAGCTAACACAGTCTCAAATATCTTTTTTCTTTGGACTCCACTTCGTGGATCTCTGAGACTGGATAACTAGTCATTTTGTAAGCCATATGCTTATATAAGCACATACAGAAAGGAACGCTAATTTTTGTCTTTGTATTCCTGTCATTTAGATAATGTTTGGCATATTAATTGATGTTTAATAAAAGCTTATTGATTCATTGATCAAAAATCAGGGAAGTCAACATAGACTCAAGAAGAATATAGTCCTTAGGGAAACAGCAAGCATCAATGATATGATGACTTATCTCATGCAATTTGGATCCATTTCAGGTCTCCCAACCTTTGGCTTGTGTTTAGAATGTGATTTCTGCTTCTTCATATCACTTAGAGTTCTCATCTTTTTTTCTTTTATTATTATTATTATTATTATTACTATAGATTTTTATTTGCACTTTTCCTTTCCTTCCCCTCACCCTCTCCCCTAGATGGCAGGTAGTTAATAACATGTTAAATATGTTAAAGTATATGCAAACAATAACAAAGAGTGGAAAAGCTATGTTGTGGTCCACACTCATTTTCCATGGTTCTCTCTCTTTCGGATGTAGCTGATTCTCTTCATTACTGGAATTCTCATCTTTTAACATGCAATTCAAGCACTACCTTCTACACAAAGCCTTTCCTTCTCCTCCAATTACTAATGTACCTCTCCTAAACTACTTTGTTTTTACCTAGTATATATGTATGTATTTTTGTATTTGCACTCATTCACTTTATATTGATGCTACATATACATATGTGGGCAACTAAGTGACATAGTGGATAAAGCACTGGTCCTAGAGTCAGAAAAACTCAACCCACTGAGTTCAAATCTTATCTCAGACATTTACTAGCTGGGTGACCTTGGGCAAGTCACTTAACCTTTTTATTTCAGTGTTCTCATCTGTAAAAATGAGCTGGAGAAGAAAATGACAAACTACTCCAGTATCTGTGCCAAGAAAACCCCCAAAAGGCTCACAAAGAGTTGGACACAATTAAAAACAGCTGAACAACACAAAATAAACATATGTGTATATATGAGCAGGAATGCATAGGTGTATATCTATATATTCATACACATATGCATGCACATAGTTCACACACATGTTTGTGCACAAACATAGATATAGACACATTATATTAGCACACATATGTATGTATATATGCATGCATGTATATATGTATATTTTGTTGGTCAGCTGTTTTCAGTCCAATTCTTTGTGACCCTTTTTGAGGCTATATATGTACACACCCCCCACACACACACACATACAAACACAGACACTTTTATCTCTCCTTCTTTTCCCACCCTCCAATTAAAATGTAAGTTTTTTGGGAATAGGAATTGTTTTTTAATTTGTATTTGAATCCCTCAGCACCTACCACACAGACTGGCACACATAGAAGGCATTTAAATTTCTTGTTAACTGACAGGTTGCCCAAGAGCTACCTTTTATGGTAAGTGTTAGTTTTCCCTTTTTTGCCTCACTGTATGAGGATTGCAATGGCCATAAAATTTTCTCCTACCTGAAATGCTTCTTTCCTCACTCCCTCCCCTCCATCCCTCTTCAATTTGCTTGTAGATATTGTACTCTTCCTTTGTGGCCCCTATTCTTTTCTGATAATACCAGGTCATATAAGATTCTTGTTTCTCTAATTACTTGCTCCTATTGTCTGTTTACTATTATTGCTTAAGTCCCCCTTAGTTGTCAGGTCTCTTTTCCTTCAGGAAAACTCCTCTTTTATAGGAGATTTTAAGGATCCTTCCTTCTTCTCATGGAGGTCTTGGAGAAATAAGACAATGAAGGTGGAATTGTTCTGAAGTGCCTTGTTTTAATTTTCCATTTAAAGGAGGAGATGAAATTGTTTTATTGCTCATTATGAATTAACCTAGGAAGGGGGGCGGGAATCTCTTAAACAGCAATCCTAAATCCTTGGATGAAGGCATGGCAAAGCCATTCCCACAGAAGAAGGCTCTTTAGCAGAGACCTGTAAGGAACAAAAATTTGGTGTTATTGCTGCCTCCCCATCCTCCCCACCACCAAGATACTCTCATGTAGGAGGAAATTTTGGCTGGTGACCCAGGGAGCATAGGCTGTAGTCAGAGCTTCTGTATCTCCTTGGATCCTCAACAAGTTGCATTCTGACCTCTTAGTCACTTTATGATATGATCCTCTGCCACTGTGAAAAATTAGTGACATATCATTATATATATCATCATCTATGCTGTGTCTTTTATATTCCTGGTGCATCCTACACTCAGAAATCAAACATGTTGCTAAAACAGAAGTCTATCCATATCATCACTACTTCCTATTCAGTAAACTCCAGTGGCTTACTTTTACCTTCAGGATGAAATATAAAAATTTCTATTTGGCTTTCAAAGTCTTTCATAAATTTGTCCCCTTCCTACCTTTCACTTTTCTTATATCTTATCCTTATCCACATGTGCTATGACCCATAACACTGGCCTCCTTACTGTTTGTCATCCCATCTCTGGACACTCAGTGTTTTCACTGTTTCCCATGCTGGAAACGCTCTTCTTCCTCATCCTCACTTCCTGGCTTGTCTGGTTTCCTTCAGATTTCTGTTTAAGTTCCACTTTATGCAAGAACCTTCTTCCAGTCCCTCTTAATCATAATACTTTCTCTCTGAATTTATTTCAAATTTATCCTGTGTAATAAGACTATAAAATGTTAAGAAAAGACACTTCTTATTTGGATTTTTTCTTTGGAGGGAGATGTAGCAGAGTGCCTAGTATATAGAAGGCATTTAATAAATGCTACGTGACTGTGGTGCTGCTCCTTCCAATAATCACGCCTAATATCACTGTGAACTGCAAAGATTTGGCATTATCTCCCACACAGACCAATCATCGAGATTTAGTCCTTCCAAAGGGGAGAAGTAAAGTCTAGGATTTCTGGTTTTCATTCTCTTATACATTTGATTACTTTAGAGACTGTCATTTATTTGAACAAGTCATTTTTTAAAAAGTATTTTTGATTTGTTTTGCTTTTGCAACTTTTTAGCTTAGATTTTTTTCTTCTTTTTCCTCCAGTACTGCCTATGTCAAAGTTCATCATATCCTTGAGATTACAGCTGTCCAATAATTCCACTAAAGCCATTTATCTACTAGAAGATCCTTAAGAAGATTTTTAAAACCTGTCATCAAAGGGTGGGGTTTAATAGGAGCAATGTCTATCAGAACTTTTTCCCCTCTCCACCCTATACTTTATACCAGTTCTTTTTCTAAAAGGCAAAGAAGCATCCTCAATGATTGGCCTAGGGGCTAAAACTAAAGCCAGATTGCTGTTCTTTAGTTAACCGTAGTTTTCTGCTGGTAGTGGTTTCTATTCACATAAACTCCCCAAATGGCCTGCCCATGTTCAATCAGGGTCTTTCAAACTTTACAAAGCATAGCAAGTCACCACACTCTGCCTTGCTCTGCTGATCAGATCCCTTTTTATAAATGTAGAAGAAGTTGGGCTTGGGAAAGCTTCATCTCCCCAAGTGTTATATCCTTCCTATGCTAGACTAAATACATGTTCTGTTAACTGTAGAATGGTCTATGAGTATTTCATTTCAGCATCAGATCAAAACTCCTTGGGGACCAGCCTGAATCACCTGCCATGTTGATATCAGCTCATATCCACCGTGCACCTCTCCATTGCCCTCTAAGTAAAATTCATTCCTGATTTTTTCTAGTCTATTGTGTTCCATCTCTCACAGACATACACCACCGCCACTGGTAGAATACTGGTTCTAAAAAGATGGGCCTTTGTTTCTGAGAGGAGTTTGGGATAATTAAAGGAGTTTTGCAATTTCCTAAAGGCTACTCAGCCTTCTCTTTCTTCCTGATTAATCTTGGGTCCAATGGTCTTATGAATAATAATTTCTTATTCACTAATTGTTTTATGTGCTAAACTAATTGTTGTATGACTTCTTTCTCCAATTAAACCGAAAAGTTCCTGCGGGTGTTAGGATCATCAGATTTAGCATCAGATGAAATTTTAGAGATCTTCTGGCCCCAAGTAGTCTCCTCAGAATGTTTTTAATTGCATAAGATTAAAAACACAGGATTATAAATAAAAATAGTTATGTTGAAATTTATTCACATTTTTTAAAAAGTTCATGAATCTTGAGTTAAATCTCTTTAAGTCCAACTCCCTCATTTTGCAGAGGAAGAAAGTGAGGTTTTACCAAAGAGGTAAAGTGATTTACCTAGAGTCACATATTAGCAGAGTCAAATTTCAAGCTCAGATCCTTCAATTCCAAATTCATTGTGCTTTACATGCTTTACATTTAGCTATCTTTGCCTCTATTATTTTGTTATTGTTATTGTTGCTTGTTTGTTTCAGTCATATTTGACTCTCTATGTTCCTTTTGGGGGTTTTCTTGGCTAAGATATTTAAAGTGGTTTACCATTTCCTTCTCCAACTCACTTTACAGATGAGGAAACTGAAGCAAATAGGGCTAAGTGACTTACCCAGATACTTACTTGTCAGATACTAAGACAGTAAGCATCTGAGGTCTGGATTTGAACTCAGGTCTTTCTGACTCCAGGTCACTCTAAGAGAGAGAGAGAGAGAGAGAGAGAGAGAGAGAGAGAGAGAGAAAAGGATGCACACACATATACACAGAGAGACAGAGACAGAGAGATGGATAGATTAGATAGATAGATAGATAGATAGATATGATGAGGTGCAAAATAGAGAGAAAAAGATCCCCTAACAGCAAGGGGAATCCCCTTAGCTGGTGGCAGGCTTTGTGAAAGAATTTGCAAATCCCAATGAATACAGACATGAGGTTTGTGACAGAGAATAGGATTTAATTATACTAAGAAGCCAGCTTGCTAGAAAGATATAAAGAATATAGTAAAGGTGGGTTATATTGAGAAGAAAATATCTTCAGCAGCGGGCAAGGTCCTGTTAGGTTTGACCAACCCTTGGTTATATCAGGTACACCTTGGCCTGGGGCTGGGAAACAGTTTGAGCCACTCAATATAGAACTATTGACTATAAGATCTCCAATTGAATGAGATCACTTAACTGGGAGTTTGAGCCACTGGAAGTGGTTCTGAGGGACTTAATCTTCAATTCAATAGAGGGTGGTGATTATGTCCCTGGCCAAAATTTCCAATTGAATGAGATTACTTGGATGTTTCCCTTATGGGCAGAAGGGTGTGCTCCTCCCAGGAGAGAGCTTGAGACCTCGAATCACCCTTCTCTCACAGATTAAAGGGAACAGTTTCAAGCCCCCCAAAGGTTAAAGGGGTCACAATTTACAACAGATGGATAGATAGGTAGATTGATAGATTAGACAGACAGACAGATAGATAAATTAATAGGCAGATAAGCACATAGCAGGTGATTGAGTAATCATTGCTGGTTGGTGATTGTATCATTCTCACTATCTTCTATAATAAAATTAATAAAAGGCAGTCCTCCCCCTTTTTTCCCCCTAAGCAAGCCTACTTCTAGAAAATTGTGAAGAAGATTTAATATCCAATGATACTTTGCCTTTCCTCTATAGCTCTTGTACTATGAAAAAAAAAGCTCCTTTTCCTTATAAAAAAAAACAAAACAAAACAATCTCACATTGAGGTATTAGGTCCTGATAAAGTTTAGATTTAGGGAACCAAAATGAAATTAGGGTTTCTGGTGGTCAGGGAGTTAAATGATAAAGTCTAGTGGCAGGTTTGGGGTTCAGGAAACCAAATGGAGAGATTTGGCATCCCTGAAACCTCTTGGGATTCGGCACAAGGGTAGGGAGTTTTGGGGACTCCCTTCTGGCGGCATGGAGGTTCTCTGTAAAAGAATTTACAGACCCAAAAACCTAGATTGATAAAAGAGGTTTATTATGGGGATTGGAAGTAAGGTTAGAAATTGTGACAGAGGTATAAAGAGAGGATGGCACTGGAAAGAGTATTCCAGTGGACAGAGGTTCCTTGGCATAGCATGGCATAGCTGGCATGTTTGGAACCTCTGCAAAGAGAGGGTTTTAGTTTGGCTCTTTCATAATGGGAGCTTTAGCTGAAGGGAACTCGTGGGTGGAGTCCCAAGTTGGCTCCTCCCTGGGTTTCAGCTTGAGCTGGAAGTTGAATTGAATTCAATGGGTTTCCGAACTGAGCCAGCTCCACTCAGATAACAAGGATGAAACAGTTTGTCCCTTGGGGTGGGGTCCCTCACTGAGGCAGAGTTGAAAGAGATTTTCTTCTTTAAGGATTTTTAGAGTTTAAGGAGTTCCTCTTCAGTCTTACTAGATTATCTCTCTCAGAAATGTTGAGAAGTATAAGAAAGAAAAGACATAATTTTTCAAGAACAAGAGAAGTTCAGTTTTCATAGATCATCTCCACCCTAACTTCTTAGCTTAGCACCTCTAGTCTTAAGAATTTCTGTGCTGTGCTCAACTCCTTAGGAACTTGTCTCAAAGTAAGCAGACCTTGGCATCTTTCACAACCTTGATCCAGGACCAGAAGTTTCCTCAAAAATTACTACCAAATGTCTTCTCTCATAGAATTCTTGCATTCCATGGTTCCTTATTTGGATTCTTTGGTCTCTAATCATCTTTTAGCAAAGCTCTCCATCTGTCTGCCTTTAGGGATCCCCAAGAAGATCAGGAATCATGAGATTCTGAGATAGAAAAGAGCTTAGAGATCTACATGACCCAATCCTCTCATTTTATAATGAAACAAAACATAGAGCAGTCCTATGATCATAGACCTAAAGGTTGGCTAGCCTAAGTAACTCTTTACTTTACTCACTTTACAGATGAGGAAAGAGCAGTCAAAAGAACCTACAGTTAGAATAAAGGAGACTCCAGCTATCATCTAATGCAGCCCTCTTATCCTACAGATGAGAAAAACTTAGGTTGAAACTTTCCTAATATCAGGTTGGACAATGACAGAGCTGATATTCAAAATCCAATTCCTTGGACTTTAACTGCAATTTTCAGCCATACAGTCCAACTTGGACAAAGGGCTATCAGTCCCCATAACTGCATGTGGAACTTGAAGATGGAGAGTTAAATCCTTTGTGCCAAGGAGGCACAGGAAATCCTTTGTGCCAGAGGAAAAGGAGACACCAGTTCATTCCGAGGACTGAAGGAAGCAGAGTTGGGTCAGTCAAAAGAGCTGATCAGCTTTCAGATAAATAAGCAAACCTGAACGTACCAGGAGACGTCGGTTGTGGGGTAAAAGAAGAAAAATTTGACATGGAAATGTCAATTTCAATAAAAACATTTTGGGTGGCAGGGAAGTGGGGAGAACACTTAGCAAGTTCACAGACAAGCTAAGATAAGCCTCAGCAAAGACCACAACAGATCAACAGAAAAGACCACGAAGGAAAAACAGCTAGTAATGTGGTTAAAGCCCAGATGGCCCTGAATTATTATTAGTCAATGCACCATTACATCAGGCTACATTTTCATATCAGTTCTCATCTAAATGATTAAAGTTATATGGCATGAAATGTCTCTCCAAAAAGGTGAAATCATCAGCCTTAAGAAATTTTAAAAATATTTTTTCACCCATTTCATTCAGCTTTTAAAAAGTGCTAATTTAAGACAAACTAAACTTTGAAGAGTTCATGAGAAAAGTTCTGTGGAATTCTGGTAGGCAAATAAACAAGAAACACACATGTCAGGGAACTAGTGAGGCTTAGAGGAAGAAAGCAAAGAAAATAAGCATTTATAGAGAGCCTCCTATGCACCAAGCACCTTTTATACTTATTATTTCATTTGATCCTCACAGCAATTTTGTATCATCATTTTACAGTTGAAAAAACTTGGTCAAACAGAGAATGATTGACAGCTAGTTATCTGAGGCTACATTTGAACTCAGGTTTTCCTGATTCCAGCACTGTGCTTCCAGATGTCCAAGCAGGATGATATGGATCTTGGAAAACTTTAACATATTTTTTTCCCCTTCACTAGTGTTACCTGATTTTCTAATATTTTTCCAGATCTCTGTGCAGCTCCTGTAGGGAAGGAAATCAAGAAAGGGAAAGAGGGGAAATAAAAAATGTTTCTAGCACGATATAGTGGAAAGAGCATAATACTTAAGAATGAGAAGATATGGGTTAGAGTATCAATTCTGCCACTTTGGAGAAGGAGATAGAATTCCTCACTGGAATTAGCACATTCTGGTGTACCTGCATCTATTCTTTCAGCTATACAGTCCAACTTGGATAGAGGGCTTTCAGTCTCCATAATTGCATGGGGAACTTGAAGATGGAGATCAGAGATTGAGAGACACTTGTGATTGGTTGCTAGAGCATAGAGCCTGCTCCGAGCATCATTTGCCCAAGGAGCTTCAGTAACCAAAAAGTAGGAGAGACAGAAGCAAGTTCCATGTCCTAGAGCCAGAAATCATCACATAGAATTCAAGAAAATAATACTTTTATACAGTTGTTAATTGTGTGATTTTAGGCAAGATACTTAGCCTCACCAATACTCACCAATATAAATGAGTTTTCTCATTTGTAAAGATAAGGAAAATAATACTTGGATTATCCATCTCACCAACATATCAGGAAAAAGTGCTTTTGTCAAGCTATATTGGAAGGTAGCTATGTAAAAGGAGGAGAAAATTAGTTCCATTTGCATGGAATAAAGTAGAATTATCAAATTCTTGAATTTTAGATCTAAAGAGTAACTTAAAAACAATCTAGTCCAATCCCTCATTTTTAAAATAAGGAAACTGATGTTCAGAAATAGTAACTTTATAATAACAACAAAGATGAGGGAGGGAGGTTTACAAAGGAAAAGACCAAAAACAGGCCTGATTCTCAGTGCCTTATGGCTCTGAAGGAAAAAAAAAAACCCTAAGACTTTTTACAAGATGCCTTTAGTGAAAGAGAAATTGAATGAAGAAGAGAAGCAACAGAAGTTGATTGTTTGAAGTTGTGGTCTTTTTGAAGGTTTTGGTTACTAGACAGTCAGAAAGAGCTCCTTCCAACCCTGTTGTTAACAAACCAGAACCAGTCTCTACAAGGGAATTTCCTCCCAAATAATTACTATTCTCTTGGATGCAAGCACTAGCATCCTTCTGCTGGAGAGGTTGCATCAGGCAAGCAAAGTGAAGGGGTCTGTGCATACAGCAGACCACTATTATGACATGAAAAGAAATAATATGCAATAATGCTAGAAAGTAGGTTGGAGGAAGGTTGTAAAACATTTAAATATCAGACAAAAGAGTTCATAAATGATCCTAGAGATAACTTTGAGTAACTGAATTACTGGAATGGAGAATAACATGATAAGACCTTTTACTTTGGGAAATTCACTTTGAGAGTTGAATAGAGTCTGGATAGGAGCTGAAAGAGACTTGAGGGTAGGAGACCAATTAAAAAGCTATTTCAATAATCAATAACCAAGAGGTTACAAGGGTCTCAAATAGAAAAGTAGCCCTGTGAATGGGAAGAAGGAATCAAATTTAAGAGATGTTGTAAAGACCTCTTGCCTTTACAACAAGAGGCAAGATCTGACAATTGATTAAATAGGTGAAATGAGTAAGAGATCTCAACTTTTTGTGGTGGCAAAGAATTGGAAAATGAATGGATTGCCCAACAATGCTTCATGAGTAGTTGAATAAGTTATGATATATGAAATTAATGGGATATTATTGTTCTATGAGAAATGATAAGCAAGCCTGGAATAAGAAAAGCCTGGAAAGACTTACATGAATTGATACTAAGTAACCTAAGTAGAATAGAGCAAACATTGTACCAGCAAGAGCAAGATTGTATGATGATCAACTATGATAGTCTCAGCTCTTCCTAGTAATTTAGTGATCCAAAGCAATTCCAATAAATTTTGAATGGAAAATGCCATCTGCATCCAAAGACACAACTATGGAGACTAAATACAAATCAAAGCATACTATTCTCACCTCTTTTTTTATCTGTATTTTTTTCTCCTGATTTTTCCCTTTTGTTCTGATTTTTCTTTCCCAACATGATTTGTATGGAAATATGTTTAAAAAATGAATATACATGTGTAATTCAAAATTTTAAAAAGAAACAAAAAAAGAAGGAAAGAAACAAGCAGGAAAAAAATGAGAACTCAAGAATGATGGCAAGGTTCTACAGCTTGCTATCTATGAAACTTTGAATAAAGCCAGTTTTTCCTCATCTACAAAATGAAGGGACTAGACCAAATTACTTTTATGGGCTTATTCACACTGGTCTTCAACATTCTCCAAGCTCCAAATCCCTTCAAACTTCGAGGGCAGTATCTTGCTATATACAGAGACTAATAAAATGCCATTCAAATATGGTGAACATCAGATATGTCATTACTGTTTCTAAATGCTAAGATGACTAGTGGAAGGCTCTATGAACAGCACATATTTAATTTTACCAGTTGGATGCACCAGTTGGGAATGTGCCTGCCTCCATGTACCACCTTAATCTTTATTCATTTTTGCTATAAAGATAAAAAAAAAAAAGGAATCAACAACCAAACTTTTGAGGATATTACCCCCTTATAGACTCAAATTGCTAAAAAAAATAACTTAGTAGACAGATCAGTATAGCAGAAACAGCATCATTGATGCTGGAGTCAGAGAATGTGTGTTAAATCTCATCTCTAATGTTTTGCTACCTGGATCACTGTAGGCAAGTTACTTCATTGCGTATCAATTTCTTCATCTGTTAGGTGCCTCTGGGATATTTCTTCACTCTAGAACGGATCTAGATGAACCCTTCTCCCTAAACCCAAATCCAAACACAAACATAGTTAGCTTGGGCAAGCTCATCTTCAGCTACTGCACTGACTGCCAGAGTCAGGAGAAAGCAGATTGAACCTTTATAACAACAGTTGGCATCTTCAATCCCTCCTTTTCCTTGCTCCTTCAGACATCAAAGCTGTTCTGGCTATACCACCTGGTCTGAATCCCTATTCCTAGATTTGTGTGGCTCTCTAACAGGACCAAATTCCTTTCACTTGGAATAAACATGAATAGAAACTTAATGTATTTAATAGTGATTTAGCTGCTATCTCTTTAGTCTATCATACTTCACATTCTGCCTTGCTTTTGACTGAACTATCCAGTATAAATTACTTATTGAAATCCTAACCATTCTTCAAAGTCCAATTAAAATCCCATTTTCTCTAGGAACACTTCTCTGACCATTCCCAGTTAGGAATTCTCTTCCTCTTCTGAATTTCTCTAGCACTCGTCTAGATGTAACAATGGGATTGCTCTTCCTAGTACAGTAGCTGTTTATGTAATTTCTCCAGCTTGAATGCAAATTTCTTTGGGGCAGGAACTATGTCCCATACTTCTGCCCTCTTCAGTGCCTAGCCCTGTGCCTTACTATATATAGGAAGTTAATCCACACAATTCCCTTAGAGTCAAGCAAATAAAAATGCTGGTCCATGCTGCCCTGGAAGTCATACAAGCAGGCCATAGAGAAGACTGGTCAAATCTGTTGTCTGTTGCTGCCAAGGTTTGCATAAACAGACTCTTTGTTCCTAAGCATACCACCTCCTCATGTTGTTGGCACTTGATAAATGTCAAGTCATGAGATTTTCCAAAAAAAAAGATTCATTAAAAAAATGGACAAAATGCTTTCTTTTTTTCAGTTTCTTACCAGCCAATCAAATCTGTAACTCAACCCATCTGCTCCACTATGCCTTTAAGATAAGCAAAAAGACAAAAAGAAAGAAGAGAACCATTCCAAATACTCTGAATTATGTAAATCATTTAATCTATATTGCTTAATCTAGTCATGTAGATTCAAATCCAAATTTGACAGATATTTATTAAATAACCACTATACTATTTGCGTAGTAAGAAAATAATTTCAATATCCCCATCCAATCTATGATTTCACCAGTGTGACTATTCCACAGGTAAGAATTATAATTTCTTCTTTACACTAACAACCTGCATCAGTTTTACAGGTTCATAGGATCAAATCTAACCCCCTTGTTTTGCAGAGAATATAAGTAACTTTTGCTCAAAATTATATCTTATATTAGGTCTCATAAATGGCACCTAGAGCCTACTGACTTCAAGGCTAGTGCCCTATTTACTGTCTTTTAACATGGCTTTAAAAATTAATAACTTTCTGACCAACCTTTTAATACTAAGTATTGATGAAGTTAGCTAACTGCTTTCAGCAGCAGATACACAATACATCATCAGATTTGTCCTATATTCTAAACTTTCCCAGTGTAGGATGACCTGTCAGCACTTCAGTGTTAGACTGAGGAGAGTAGGACTCTAGTCATTAAAACACATTTCCTGCCCTCAAAGAGCTTACTTTTTTTAAGCGTGGGAGAAGCCATAGCAAATATGCAAATCATTATCATGCAAAATAGAATTTTGTGTTTAAGAAAGGTGCAAACAAAATGCTGTTTGAGTTCCAAGGAAGGAAAGATAATTTCCAATTGGAGGATGGGAAGAAGGACTTTATGAAGGAGGTAGTATTTAAATTAGATCTCAAAGAAAAGGCAGGCCAAAGAAATGTGTCTGACTTCATCTTTAGGTCTTTGGGTTCCTTGTAGGAAGTCCAACTGGTAATTTCAGCCAAGATACAAGGGCATTTCTATTTGAGTCATAGAATGTTAAAATTGGAAATCATTCAACCCAATTCCTCTGTCCTCCACTTTACAGATTATCAAACTAAGACCCAGAGAGAATAAGTGACAATGACCCAAGGGTCTTAGTTTATGGCCCTGAGATTAGAAACTGGACATCCTGACTGTCAGCCCAATTTTCTTTTCAGTTCATCTCTCTGCCTTCTGCATTTTGTGCCTGAGGGTATAGTCTGTGCTCTTTCAGAAAATAAGACCCATGAGCCAGCCAAATCTTGAAGATGCTATGGAGCCAGAGGATGGTAATGACAGAACAGCGTCTCCCCACAGAGCGTCCTCCTGTGAGTCCATCTGGGAAGCCCCCTCCTGTGAGTCCATCTGGAGAGATTCTTTCCCCCCCAACTACACTTTACAAAAAGTCATGTAATTATGGCTCAGCAGCGGGAGCAGTCACCAGCTGAGCAGCACATCTGCATTTTTTTAAAGGCAGGCCCCAATTTCGCTAGGGAACCGAGAGCCTCTTGTGCCAAGTCAGCAACCTTACCTCTCCTTTTAAAAACTCTAATAGAGAAAGAACTGTAACATTTAGATATGGGATTTTCCCCAACTCTCGGGAAGCAATAACAGCAGAATATAAGCTGCCTTTGCCGCAAGGTCAATAAGCTTTGAAGAAGGTGTGGGGGTAGGAGTAGTGAATAGAACCCTGGATTTGAATCCAAGAAGAGCTGAGTTTGGAGCTTGAACCCTGTCCCAGACACTAGCCCTTCATTTAATTTCTGTGCTTCAGTTTTCTTATCTGTGAAATGAGAAGAATAGATTTGATGGTCTCTGGGGTCTCTTTCAGCTCTAAATCTATGATTCTAGTTAAGCAGTGAAACATTTGGACCATGTATTGATTCATTTTTCTTCACTATACTTATTTCTAGCAAGGGAAGGATAGGGGGGATTACTTAGTGTAAAGTGGTGAAAGCAAGAAGGATGGAAAAGGAAGAAAGGAAGGAAGTGAGGGGGAAGAAATGAAAAGAAAGAGAAGGAAAGAAAGAAAAAGAGAGAGAAAGAGAGAGAGAGAAGGAGGGAAGGAAGGAAAGAAGAAAGGAGAGAGGGAAGGGGGGAAAGAAGGAAGGAAAGAGAAGGAAGAGAAAAGGGAAGGCGGGAAGGGGAAAAAAAGAAAAAAGAAGGAAGGAAGAAGAGAGAAAGAAAGAAAGAAAAGGAAGAAGGAAGGAAGGGAGGGAAGAAGAGAGGGAGGAGAGAGAAAAGTCAACAAAACATTAAAAATACATAGAAGAATAAAAAAACAAAAAACAAGTTAAGGGGACACAGAGGATAACATTTTCCTACTGTAATAAAAGACAAAGCTCAAGTGCTACCTTCCACAGAAAACTCTTCCCAATCTCCCCAGATGTTACCACTTTCCCCTCTAGTTACCTTCATCAACTCTGTATGTATCATTCTATTTAATTACATGTTGTCTCGCTCACTAGAATATTAATTCTTGAGGACAGGGACAATATTTTTTCCTTATCTTTGTAATCCCAGCATTCCAGACAATATCAAAAACACATATGGAATGACCAGTTGATGGACCTCTGTTATAATTTGGTCAGATTCAGTATATGTATACTATTTTACATAGCTATACATTAACAATAATTCCCAGCTTTGTATACAATTCTCTTTTTGCTCTTTGTATATTGTAATGCTTGTCTTTGTTGATGATGAAGTTCATAATAAAAATCAAAATATTAGAAATTTCAGGCTTGGGTACAAGGTGAACCATAGAGGAGTGAAGAAGGAGATAACAGAGCAGGGAATTGGATGCTTCAGAATCCAGAGATGATGGAGGACAGGGTTCAGGGAAGAGATGCCCATGTGCCCGAGCTCTCTTTGCAATCAATGCTGGGGGATCCTCTCACTGCCTTAGCCACTAACCTTAATGGAAGAGTAGAGCCAGTCAGGGAAGTAATAACTGCTCATAAGCCTCTTGCAGAGACAGCAACCTCAGGAAATAAAATGCTCACCATGAAAGGAATGTTTATGTAGCAAGGCTTATTAATAAATCAGCAGGGCTACAGAGCAGTTAGCTGAAGCTGTTCTCAGACTATAGGAGAAGGCAAGAGGGAAGGATTGGGACAGGAAGCCCCTGACTCTTATTTGTACAAGTTCCCTGGTGCCAGGCGACTCAGATTGTTCCTAGAAAAGATCGCTAAGGGTCTTAGTGGACTGTGGGAAATGCTTTCTGCCTTTCCCAGCTGTGAAAACAGGGAATAGAGTCCCAGTGGAAATCAGAATGCAGAATCAGAAAGACTTGGTTCGTTTTAGCTGGGCACCTTCTTTCTATGCATCCTCAGTCTCTTAGTCTGTGATAATTAAAGCAGCTCCTGTTTATGTCCTGATTCCTCCTTTTTTATTCCCGTGCTTATTTTGCTGTATTCCCTGCCTGATACTCTAAAGTCAAGATTTTTGTTTGGGGGATTTTTTTAGGACTAGAGGGTCAGGTTCAAATTTAAAGTATCGCTCATATAGCCAATTTGCCTCCAATTCTTTCCTTCTTCAAGTAACGGGAAACTGGTCAACCTAGCCCTTGTAGCATGCACCCTGTGCTCAGATGGGGTGATCTTCAGATGATCTCCCACTCTGTGTGAGTGATTAGTTCTGATCTGTAAACCAGATGGTGAGGAAAGATGCTTTTTCTCTGGCTTTGAAGCTAGATGTGTTTGTATGCAAAAGTTTCTAGTCTGAACATCTTCCTTCCTGGATGGCTCAAGTAAGGAACCTGCTATAAACTTCTAGGTAGAGAGATTCCTCAGGCCTTTCTTAATAAGCACGATCTCAGCACTCTTCACTCATTCAACATTTATTAAAGTACTTACTTTGTTAATCATAAGCATTTAATAATCACCTACTGTATGTCACACATTGTGCTAAGCACTAGGGATACAGGCAAAAATTAAGCAGAGGCCTCTGATTCCAAGCTCAATTATCACAAAACTCTAGGAATTGGGTATCCTTTTATTGACTGAACATTCCCACATCTGATGGTAGGAAACTTTCCAGTTACTACTTATTTTATTTGTATTCTCAATATCTATTGAAGCAAAAATCCTTTTCCCTTCTATTTCTCTCAATATTTTCATCTCTAGTGATTTCAAACCCACTCCTTTACAATTCACATCATCCTTTGCCTTTTTTTCCCATAACTTTATTTTCTTTAACCTAGAATTCTTAATTTCCAACTTTTTTCTTCTAGCAATAACAGAAACCTGGCTCTTTTTAGAAGGTTTCTGATCACTCCCTCACTAGCTGCTTTTCACATATCCAGCAAAGCCCTGGAGAAGCAGGTATACTCCTTGCTTCTTATTTCTACTTTTAGACCACTCTTTTGCCACCATCAATTCCTTCCTTTGAAGTTTATCCCATATATCTTTATCACCACACAGTTAATCAATCTCCAAGTCATAGCCTTCTTTCTCAAGTTCAGTGTCTCAATTTTAGTCTTTCTTTTCAGCAAAGTCCTTGTCCTAATTCTTAAAATCTTTAACATACATGTCAATGTTCCCTTAAATAACTTACCCTTCCAACTTCTTCATAATGCTATGGACTTCATCTCTGTTTTATATCATCCACACACAGAGATGGCCAAACTCTTGACCATCACCCATAATTATGCCCCAAAAGCCTTTCTCAATCATAATCTGGCCTTATGCTTTACCTTCCTGAATTTTTTTTTTTGTCTCTGTGACCTTTTATTACTCCTTGTTCTTCCAATGTAACTTTCTCATCTTTTCTTTCCCAATCTTGACTGCAAGGTTGATCAGTTCAGCCACACACTATTAGCGACTATTAAATACAGAGGAGACAGAGGAACAATTTATGGCTCTGATAATAGCACAGGAAAAAAGGATAATACATGGAAAAACATGGGAAGACTTGCATGAAATAATGAAGAACAAAATGAATAGAACCAGGAGAGCAATATATACAATAGCAATAATGTTGTTTTAAGAATGACTTTGAACAATAAGTTATTTTGACATTATAAATGATTTCTATTTCCTGTCATACCCTGACATACAAATCCAAACCTAAGTTATTTCCATGTATTATTTCTCCTTTATTATTCACATATTGTTGAATGCTCCCAGAAATTGTAATACAGTCATGACAATTCATTATAAATTTATGTTACCTAATCTTCTGGTAAGAGTAGCACATTTTACAGAGGTTGGGTTGGTTTCCTTTTAAAGGAATAAAGAGGCATCCTGGGATTTGGATGACCTAGAGGACCAGGACTTGAATTAGATTTGACTTCTTTTCCCATTGAGACCTAAATATCCACCTTAAGGAAATTGTTGGTCAATTAATGTAGAGCATAGGCTTGGAGTCAGAAAGAGTCATCTTCCTAAGTTCAAATCTGGCCTTAGACACTTACTGTGTGACCCTGGCCAAATCACTTAACCCTGTTTGCCTCAATTTCCTCATTTGACAAATGAACTGGAGACAGAAATGGCAAACCACTCCAGTGTCTTTGCCAAGAAAACCATAAACAGAGTCATGAAGAGGAGGACATGTTGAATAAGATGGAAGTTGTTACTGATGATGTTTTAATGGATGCTTTCCTAATCTGCTTACCAGTTGCAATGATGACAGTGAAAGCAGAGGGAAGCAGTGTTTTACTTGAGTTAAAATACTTTCCAAACTTTGGAAATTGTGTTTATTTTATCCTTCTCAGTATTGTAATTTCTACCATGTTTTATATTCCACAGGTACCTCATTGAACTATAACCCTGAGTTTTAAACACTACCTTCACCAAAGTTAGATTCATCCCAGGATACTGGCATAGTGAGCAGGTGCTGTTTGTAGTTTTTCTTTGTTTCTTTGTTTAGTTGTTTCTAGTATTTCTTCATGATGGAATTCATTGTTGAAGCAAGGGAAGTATGGTAGGGATGAGAGGGACCCTTAAGTAATGGGGTCAGTAGAGATGGGACTCTTTCACCCCATGACCACTATCAGCATTGTTATAGCATTTGGGGGGCAGCATATGGGGATCTTTCTCAGTGGTATAAGGAAGTGGTTTCTACTGACTCGTGAGGATTAGCACAATGGCTATTTCAGGAACTTGACTGGGAAAGTATTAGGATAACAACATTAAGCATCCCTTAGCTCTTATTAATAACTTTTCCAAAGTAAGGAAAAATTAAAGTTAATTGCACTTGATTATTTGGTAATTTGAAGCAGAGAAGAATGCCTTTTTTATTTTTATTTTTAAAGTCTGTACCTTGAAGGCAGAGGACCAACTTATGGCTCTAATAATAGCACAGGTAAAAAGATAATACATGGAAAAACAGGACAATTTGCATAAAATAATGAAGAACAAAAATGAGCAGAACCAAGAGAACAACATATACAGTAGGAGCAATGTTGTTTTGAGAATGATTCTGAGCAAATAAGTTATTTTGACATTATAAATACCCAAATTAACTCTTAAGGACATCAGAAGCAAGATGCTATCTGCTTCCAGAGAAAGAACTGATAAATAGAAATATGTAAAGAATAATTTTAGATATGTATATATACCTATTTATATTTTAATGATAGCCATCACTAAGGTGGGGAAAGGAAAAAGAAAAAAGAAATTTACATGATAATTTTGTTGAATATTTGAAAGGAATGGCAAATTATATTTAGTAGATTTGTAGTTTCATGTATAACCATCTTTTTTATTGTATAATGTTATAGAAATGCTTGTTTTATTTCATAAATTAAAAATAAGATATATAAATTAAAAGGTAATGTTAATAGGAATAAGGACTGATGGACTTCAAATGGGAAACATGATCTATGAGCCATAGGTTCTGCTGGTGAATGTGTTTGTTGTGCCACAGTTCTCTTTAATTGTCCTGACTCAGTTTCCCTAAACTGTTGTGCCTCAGTTTCCTTAACTGTTCTGCCTCTATCCCCTTAGTTGCAAAACCCTCCTCTGGTTCATTAAGAATGAGGGCCACTTGCTCTAAGGTTATAAACTGTTAATGTAAGACTCAAAATAAGGGGGAATTCAGACTTCCTGGCTCCTAACTCCTTCTGTCCTCAAGAATTTATGTCACTACCCCCCTCTAAATATCCCAAAAGATAAGACTATCCCGGATAATTCATTGACATCTTTACTTCTGTTTATTCAGATATCCTGACTCTGGCTTCCTAGTACAAATTTATAACCTTCCCCCATCCTACTAGAGCCAAATGGTTCTGAAAACTTCCTGCTCTTTTCTTTCTTTGTTTCAAAGTCATATAAAAGACTTGGGATTCTCACATTCGCCACTGGATACTTTGAGACAAGAGTTCTGTTCAATCAATTATACTCTCCAATTAATAAAATATTAAAAACTCTCTAATCTCTATCTTGCCTCAGTTTCTCTGGCATTACATGTTAAACCCTGCTTAGATTAGAGAAATAGGAGGAACAAATAGAAGGCAGAGTGAAAATGAGAATTGGAAACTGGTGCTGGTAGGAAGAGAAAACCTCTGGGTTATCCCATTACTATTATTTTGTGATACAACCTTCCAGGGAGTGATTTCCTCCAAAGAGAGGTTGCACAAGCTTTTGCTACCAGGAAATTTGGAAATTTATAGGTAAAGATCTAATAGTAAATCATTAAAACTAGCTAATGAGGGAGTCTAATGGGGACAACAGAGTTTTTCTCTAATGCAAAGTTCCATGGACTTGGAGAACTTATTAATAATCTGCACATCATGTATATTGGTGACTTGTGCAATAATAGTAATAATAATAATGCATTTATACAGCACTTTAAGGTTTGTGAAGTCTGTTACAAATACCTCAATTGTTTCTCACAACAACTTGGGGAGGTGAATGCTATTATCAGAGCTATAGGAAGGAGGGAGAAAAAGAGGGAGGAGGAAAAGAAGGAGGAATAGAAGAAGGAAGAAGAAGAAGAAGAAGAAGAAGAAGAAGAAGAAGAAGAAGAAGAAGAAGAAGAAGAAGAAGAAGAAGAGGAAGAAGAAGAAATGGAAGAGTAGAAAGAAGAGGAGGAAGAGGAGAAGGAAGAGAAGAGAGGGAGAAAGGAAAAGAGGAAGAAAGGGAACAAGAGAGAGAAAAGAAGAAAGGCAAGGAAGGAGAGAAAGAGGGAGGAGGGAAAGGGAGGTGGAAGAGAGAAAGAGGGAGAGAGCACCAAGGAAAGGAAAGAAAGAGGTGAGAGAAAGGGAAAAAAATAAAATGATGAGAGAAAAGAAGAAAGGAAGAAGGGAAGGAGGGAGAAGGAAGACAAGAGAGAGAGAGAGAGAGAGAGAGAGAGAGAGAGATTATAAAGGTGACAAAATTGAGGCAGACAGAGGTTAAATGATTTACCTAGGGTCACACAGCTAATAAGTATCTCAGGCTATATTTGAATTCAGGTCTTCCTGATTCCAATCTCATCACTCTAGCTAGCCATTATCCCATTTTACTGCCTCATATAAAAAGAAAGAGAACTAAGAAAAAGAGGCATTTGTTTACACTCCCCAGGACTACTGATTATAAACAAAGAAAGAAAAGATAGAAGATCATGAGGAAGATTAATTTCCCTCTGTTCATCAATCCAATCTGCTTCCCACCCGCTGGCCTTTTCTGCTAATCTGGAGGTTCTCTCCTTTCCTTGTGCTGGTCTCTTTGTCCCAGGATTGGAAACTCCTGCAGAGCTTACTTTCAGTTGTCACTCTCAAGGAATTATGTCTCTGGGTTAGTGCTAGTCATGTTTCTACATTTAATAATAATAATAGGTAGCACATATATAATGTTTACCATGTTCCAGGCACTGTGCTAAAATCTTTACGAATATTGTTTCATTTGATCCTCCCAACAACTCTGTGAGGTAGGTGATACTATCTCCATTTTATAGAAGTGACTTACCCAGTGTCACATAGATAGTAAAAATATGAGATGGGATCTGAGCTCAGGTCTCTCTGATCCAGGACCAGTGCTCTATCCATCACGGTATTTTACTGCCTTCCTTGTGTAAATCCTTGTTATTGGCCATTCATTTCCCTGGCAGCCACAGCCACATTAGCTACAGTTTTGGCCTCTCCCAGCTTCCTCAGGCAGCTCAGAAGTTCAGGTCCCAAGACTGAGGGAAGAAATATAGGAAGCAAATATGGTCACTGAAAAGTACAAATTATGTCCTGATTTTTGAATTTTTTTTCCCTTAAGAAGTCCTGAAATCCTCTGAGGGAAGGCAATTATGTGCTGTGGGTTCTGACCAGAAACTATTCTACTAATCTCTCTCTATCTCTGTCTCTCTGTTGCTTCTCTCCGTGTCTCTTTGTTCTCTCTCTGTCTATCTCTGTTTCTATTTGTCTGTCTCTCTCTTCTCTCCATCTCTGTCTCTGTTTTTGTCTATCTCTCTCTGTCCATCTCTCTTTCTCTCTGTCTCTTTCTTCTCTCTTTTCTCTGTCTCTATTTCTGCCCAACTGTCTTTTTCTTTCCTATCTCTTCTCTGTCTCTGTCTTTTTTCTCTCTTTCTTCCGTCCATGTCTTTGTATCTGTTTCTCTGTCTCTATCACTCCCTCCCTCATCCCTCTCCCAGTTACTTAAACCCAGAGGAAAATGACAATTCAAAGAAATAGGAGGACAAGAAAGAACTTGTAAGAAAATGGAAGCAATCTGTTGTCTGTTATTATCTTCCTTTTTTCCTCCCTTGGTCTCTTCTTTGCTTTGAGCTTGGCAGTGGAGGTTTCTCTTTACTAAGGCTAAGCCTTCCACTTGTTCTCTTACTCCCCTCAATCTTTCCCTCTTGCTCACTCCTTTCAATCCCTCCCTTAGAAAAAATCATTTATTTATTTGATATTTTTCCCCAATTACATTCAAAAAATTTTTTACATTTGTTTTTGAAACCTTTAAGTTCCAGATTCTCTACTTTATCCCCACTCCAACTCCTATTAAGAAACCATATGTAAAGTTTTGCAAAACATTTTCATAAAAGTTATGTTATAAAAGAAGATATAGATCTTCTACCCTAAAACAAACAAACAAAACCCTCAAGGGGAAAGAAAAAGTTTAAGAGAAAGAAAAACCTCAGAGACAAAGAGACAGAGAAAGAAACAGAAAGCGAGCACATGCTTCAATCTGTATTCAGACACAAATCAGTTCCTTCTCTGGATATGGATAGGATTTTCCATCATAAATGCTTCAGAATAGTCATGGAGCATTGTACTTCTGAGATTAGTAAAGCCATCCCAGAACATTGTTATAACTTTGTACACTGTACATTTCACTTTGCTTGAGTTCATGGAGAACTTTTCAGGTATTTTTTCTGAGAGCAACCTGCTCATCATTTGCCGTAAAACAAAAATATTCCATCATAATCACAATTTATTTAGCCATTCCCCAATTGATGGACATTCCCTCAATTTCCATTTTTTTCCCTGAGAAAATAACTGCTATAAATATTTTTGTACATATAGTTGCTTTTCCTTTTTTAAATCTCTTTTGGATTCATGCCTAGTAGTGTTATCTTTAGGTCAAAGGATACGCATGAATTTGTAGCCCTTCAGCATAATTCATATCTTTTGATTATTTGGCAATTGGGGCATAGCTCTTATTTTTTAAAAAAAAAATAAACGACTCAGTTCTTTCTATGTCTGAGAAATGAAGCCTTACTCAAAAATAAAATAAAATACACACGCAAAATGGGTATAGAAATCTATCTTACTCTACAGAAAAATAAGAGGGTAATGGAATATGGGGAGGGTGGAAGGTGATAAAAGAGAGGACATATTGGGAGAGGGAATGGTCAGTAGCAAAGCACTTTTAAGGATAGACTGGATGAAAGGAAAGAGAGAAAATAGATAAAGGGAGGGAAATACAATTAGGACTGGTAATTGTAAAAAGAATTTTGAAACAAGTTTCTCTTATTAAAGGAGTTATTTAAGTTATTTAAGGACTTATTAAAGTCCTTATTTCTTAAACATAAAGGGAATTGAGTCAAATTGATTAAAAAAAAAAAAAAAAGAACTATGCCTCAGTTGATAAATGATCAAAAAATGTGCTCTGTGCCCAAAGGGCTATAAATTCATGCCTATCCTTTATCCTAGCAATACCACTGGTAGGCATGAATACCAGAAGAGATTTCTTTTTTAATTAGGAAAAGGACCTATATGAACAAAAATATTTGTAACAGCTCTCTTCTTGGTAAAAAAAAAAATTGGAAAGTGAGGGGATGTCCATCAATATATGTGGCTCAGAGAGGTGAATAACCACCATAAAAAAAATAAAAAAAAAACAACCCAGAGATATCTCTAGGAGCAAAAGAAAGGTTCATTATACATTAGAAGCGACTATCTCTCCAGTTGAGCAAGCAGTCAAAGAGAGGAGGCATTTCTGGAGACAGGTCAGCAGTTTAAATAGCCCTAACACAAATGCCCCTCCCACCACTGACCCTCGTCCTCATTGGCTGAGGGTTTTACATTCTAAATTGGGAACTACCCAGGAAATTTAACTTTGACCAATAAGTACATAGCTGCCCATATTTGTTGTAGGTACGAAAGATAGGATGTCATGGAGGAATAGCAGGAAGGGGAAGTAGGTATATCCTAGGGTCAATGCCCAAGGACTATCTTCAGGTCTACTCCAATTCTGGGGTAGATGAAGCCTTACTCGATTTTCACAACCATCTTTTAGAGATTTCACTTCGTCTCATTCAAATAGAATGGCTGAATAAATTGTGGTCTGTGATTATCACAGAATATTATTTATTCTATGGGAAATGATGAGCAAGATGCTCTCAGAAAAAAAACCTGGAAAGTCCTCCATGAATTCAAGCAAAATAAAATGTATTGTGTACAAAGTAATAGTAATATTCTGCAATGACCAGTTGAAAATAACTGCTATTCTCAGTAGTACAATGATCCTTGACTACTCTGAAGGAACTTATGATGAAAAATTTTATTCATACCAAGAAACTGATTATGTTTGAATACAGATTGAAGCATTCTCTCTTTCTGTCTCTGTCTCTGTCTCTCTTTAATTTTATTTTTCTTGAATAATTTTTAAATTAGTGTGGGGGATCTATGATTTCTTTCACAACATGTCTTTTATGGAAATATTTTGCATAACTTCACATGTGGTTTCCTAATGGGGGTTGGGGCTGGGAATAAGGAAGAGACTCTGGAACTCAAAAGTTTTAAAAACAAGTGTTAAAAAAAATTGTTTTAAATATAACTGGGGAGAAATATTAAATAAATCATAAAAAAATTTTAAAAGGGCAAATGAAATGAGGTCTTATTAGAGAAACTTGCTTTAAAATTTTTATAATTATTATTGCTAACTGTATTCTCCCCCCCCCCCATTTATTTTAATCTCTCTCTCATTTCGCTCTATCCTGTCTCAAAAGTGTTTTGCTACTAACTAAACCCTCCCCCAATATGCCCTCATTTTTATCATCTTCCCTCTCTCTCCATATCCCATTCCCCTCCTACTTTCATTCAAGGTAAGATAGATTTCTATACCCATATTGAGTTTGTATGTTATGTCTTCTTTGAGCCAATTCTGAAGAGAGTTAGATTCATTCACTCACTCTGTCTTTCCCCTTCCCTTCTTACTGTAAAAGCTTTTCCTTGCCTCTTGTTATGGCAAATAATTTGCACCATTCCATCTCGTCCCCCTTTTCCCAGTACATTCTCTCTCATCCCTTAATTTCATTTCTTTAGGAACTATCTCTTCATATTCAACTCACATCTATGCCCTCTGCCTATATATATATATATACTCCTAACTGCCATAATAATGAGAAAGTTCTAATGAGTTACAAATATAATCCTCCTGTGTAAGAATGTAAACAGATAAACCTTATTAAGTCCCTTATGATATCACTTTCCTGATTATCTCTTATGCTTCTCCTGAATTATTTATTTGGAAATCAGATTTTCTATTCAGCTCTGGTCTTTTTATCACAAATGCTTGAAAATCTTCTATTTCATTGAACTTCCACCTTTTTTCCCTGATGGATTATGTTCAGCTTTGCTGAGTAGGTGATTCTTGATTATAATCCTAGCTCCATTGCTCCAAAATATCATATTCCAAGTGCTCCAGTTTAATGTAGAAGCTGCTAAATCTTGTGTTATCTAGATTGTAGCTCTACTATACTTGAATTGTTTCTTTTTGGATACTGGCAATATTTTCTCCTTGTCCTGGGGATTCTGGAATTTGGTTATAATATTCCTGGGAATTTTCATTTTGGGATTTCTTTCAGGATTTGAGTGGTAGATTCATTCAATTTCTATTTTACCCTTTGCTTCTAGATCAGAATATCAGGACAATTTACCTTGATCATTTCTTGAAAGATCAGGCTCTTTTTTTGATCATGACTTTCAAACAGACCAATAATTTTTAAATTATCTCTCCTGGATCTATTTTTCAGATCAGTTGGTTTTTCCAATGAGATATTTTACTTTTTGTTGTTGTTATTTTGCTTTTTTGAGAAATCTTGATTTCTCATCAAGTCATTAGCTTCCATTTGTACAATTCTTAAGGAAGAGGAATTATTTGTTTCAGTGAGCCTTTGTGCCACCTTCCCCATCTGGCCAATTTTGCTTTTTAAGGCATTTTCCTCAATAGCTTTTTCTATTTCCTTTTGTACTATTTTCAATTCTAATTTTTCCTCTATCTCTCTTTCTTGATTTTCAAAATTCCATTTGAACTCTTCCATGGCATGAAACCAATTCTTATTTTTCTTGGAGGTTTTGGATATAGGAGCTTTGATTTTGTTCTTCTGAGTGTATATTTATCTTCCTCATCACTATAGTATATGTTTTTATCTTCCTTATCACTATAGTAACTGTCTATGGTCAGAAACTTTTTCTGTTGACTATTCATTTTCCCAGAGTATTACTCGGCTTGTAGCTCTTTGTTAAAGTAGAGATCTATTTCCAGAGTAGAGAGTGCTCTATCCCAAGTTTCAGGGGTTCTGTGCAGCTGTTTTCAGAAATCCTTGCAGGAACCTGAGCACAAATTCTCTTTTCTGCCCTGGAATTGTTAGGAGTGTCCCTGCCCCACTGTACTTGTAAGATCTAGTGTGCTAAAGCAACAGAGTTCTTCTTCAGTGTTAGTAAAGAGATTTCCTGTGAGCTGAGGCCTGTGGAAGCTGTCACACCATCACTGCCCACACCTGCTCTTGTTCACCCCTCTGACAAAGCTTTTCTGCTAACCTTCCAGGTCTTCTTTGGTGTTTCTGGTATGAGAGGTCCAGAAGTTTCAGAACTGGTGCTGAAACAATTAAAATACCAAGGTTGGGCTAGCTTGGGGTTGTGCTGGGTTAGAATGGCCCCCACCAGCACTACACACAAGACTCCCACTTTGGTACCATAACCTTTCCTGCTGACCTTCTAAGTCTATGGCTGGAAAATGTTCTATTCAGTCTTTTTGGGTGTTCTGATGCTTTAATATTTGTTTAGAGTCATCATTTAAAGGAATTTGGAACAGTTAGGGGAGAGGTTGTTCAAGTTCCTGTCTTTACTCCTCCATCTTGCTTTTGCTTCCCCATTCAATTCCTCCTTATCAAATAGTACCTTTCCTGCCTACAAAAATGCCCAAGATCCCTTGATCCACAAATAATCTTCACTTGACTCAGTCATTTCCTCAAACTATTACATTTGCTCTCTTCTTCCTTTCAAAGCTGCATCCAGAAAAAGAAGGGTCTTCGCTCATTGCCTCCATTTCCTTGCTTCTCACTCACTTGATTCCCTCCACAACTCAAACCAAACTTTTCTTAATTCTTGACCTTCTCCACCTAGACTTCCGTGGATGGGAAGATCTGACTTTAAATTTGGCCTAAGACACTTACTAGCTGTATGACCCAGGGTAGATTCTGTCTATCTCAGTCTTCGCACCTGTAAAGTGGGGATAATAATAGTACCTACTTTCCAAGGTTGTTATAAGGATCAAACAAGATAAGATTGGTAAAGCATTTAGCAAAACACCGGGTAAATAGTAGATGTTTAATTAATTTTGAAGGCAAAGGGAAATAATTCCAATGAAGAAGAAAAATGGGACTAGTCTGAAAATACCAATATGGGAACAGGCAGAACTCAAGAAATTAATTTTAAAGAAGAATTAATTTTAATCAGTTAATCTAATTAATTTTAAAGAAAGAATATGGAAGGAAAGTCAAATAACAGTCTAACATGGTAGTATGACAGAAGATTAGATCTAGTATTAAGAAGACCTGAGTTCAAATACTGCCTTAAACATTCACTAGTTGTATGACCTTGGGCAAGTCACATAACTTTTATCTGTCTCAGTTTACTCAGCTAAAATGGGGATAATATTAATACCTACCTTTCAAGTTTGCTTTATTCCTCCATTTTGGTAGATCAGATCAGATCATATATGTAAAGAGTGTGGCACATGATGCTTCATAATTGCTTATTTCCTGGAAAATCTTGTTAGGAATGCTAAAGTTAATGAAGGAAAGCTAACAGCAACAAAATAAGTTGATTGGGTTAAGCTTTCTTTTTTTTTTTAACTATTGGAAGAAAATAGACAATCAAAAAAAGGAATAGGTTTAGCATGGTGATTAATAGTTCTCTGGTTCAGTATGATTGATTTAATCTTACCACAAATAATGGTTCCCTAGTGATATAATGATTGGTTTATACTCAGTATATTGTAAATGATCTATTTATAATAGAGAATATAAGCTGGAACAAACTTATCCAGGATCAGACTTAGAAAAGACAGAAGACTGGAAGCAGGAACTCAAGCTCTTGGAGCCAAGGAGAGAGATTCACTTCAACTCACACCACCATGATGGCTGGCCTGTTCCCCTGCATTTCCTCCACTGAGACCTAACTAACCCAGGCCCCAGGCAAGGAGACAATAAAGAAATTGGACTTTAACACTTGGCTATTCTTGTGGTGATTACTCTACTAAAAGAAGGCTTGTCCCAGAGACCTCCAGAAAACCAACAGGACACTACAACTTTGGATTTGAAAATATTCCTTTTTTTCGACATTTAAGTTCAGAATAATAAAAAAAAAATCAGGGTCTAATGAACAATATACAAAAATACAAGTGAAATAAATTTTGACTCGAAACAAAATTGGCCAAATATGTCAATGTTAATGTCACACTATCAAAGATAAAGAACATATTTCTAATTTGGGGGGAGGTAGAAGAGGGAAATTGGGGTTAAGTGACATGCCCAGCATCACAATCTAAGGATTATTGGACTCCCTGAAAAAAGAGCCTAGACACTACTTTTCAGGAAATCATCAAAGAGAACTGTCTGAATGTTATAAAAATCAGAAGGTAAAATAACCATTGAAAGAATTCACTGAACACCTCCTGAAAGAGACCCCAAAATTAAAATTGCAAGGAATAGTGCAGCTAAATTTCAGAATTATAGGATCAAAGAAAAAAATCACAAGCAGCCAGAAAAAAACAATTAAAATATCAAGGAGCCACAATAAGGGTTACCCAGTGTAATGCTGGAGAAACTGAAGCAAGATAGAGATTAGAGAGTTTTCAATATTTTATTTGGATTTCTGAGAGGGAGAGATTGTGTTGGGGTTATGATGCCCCCAGGGGCTGAGGTCCAAAGCATCCAGCAACCAAAGTGAGTTCTCTATGATATATATACAGGTGGCTCAGCTACAGGGGTAGACCGAGGCAGGGGCGGAGTCAGAGCACTGAGAGCGGGAACGGACAATCAATCCGATTCTGATGGGGTGGGGGAAGGAGGGGAGGCGGCACTGGACATTCTGGTAAATTGGAATAAAGAAGAACAATGACAGGATAGGAGGTAGAACTATAAATTCTAACAAACTGGGAGTTAAGGAGATGTCCAGCTTAGAGCCAGGAAGTCTAGACTCCCCCTTATCCTGAGTTTACACATTGACAATTTATAACCTTAGAGTTAGTAGCCCTGAGTTATATCAGTCTTAATGAACTGGAGGGTGGGTTTGCAATGAAGGGAATTGAGGCAGAACAATTAAGGGAAACCAAGGCAGAACAATTGGGGAAACTGAAGCAGGACAATTAGGGAAACTGAAGCAGGACCTATTTAGGGAAACTGGACAATTAGGGAAATTGAGTCAGGACAATAAAAGGGAACCGTGGCACAATATCCAGGACCTAGCAGCTTCCACTTTAAAGGATGGAAGGGCCTGGAATCTGATATCCCCAAAGGCAAGGAACTTGGAATGCAGCCAAGAATAAATTACCCAGCTAGGTCATATTTGAACTCAGGTGCTCCTGATTCCAGGCTACCCCACAGCTCTTATTTTTATCATTACTCTCTTAACTCATCTCTTTTGGGCAAATGTAGCTCTTAGGGGATAGAACTGATTAGATATTTGTTAGGAAGTGTTATCAAAAAATGTATCAACAAATTATTTGAAAACAGTAATGTGTGATTACATCCTCCTTCCTATAGCAATTACTTTTCTATGTAGGTCAAAATTTTTGCTATTTTTCTTTTGTTTTTGAAGAGGATCAGTGGCATCATGGGGTGATTGATGTGTTGACTTGAACATGAATTGGTTTTAAATGATCAGAGCTGCACAAAATCATCAGGCTTTTTCTCTTTCAGAGTCACCAAAAGTTCAGTGTCAAGGAAAAAGTCAAGATTACTGGTGATGGCATGGGATGCAATTGATGACCTTTGCATCATTGATGTCGAACCAAGATCTAAGCACTCCACAGAACCTGTTTTCAGTCATTTTCATGACCAATGGAACAAACTGTTCTCATCTACCTATTCCATTGAGGGAAATGAATTAATAGGAAAGGCCCTAGTCTATCTGTGTTTTCCTTAGTAGTTTACACAAGAGAGCATCAATAATTCTAGGAAAGATGTTTTTTTTTTTCACATTTTTGAAGCACAACAGAGCTAAATAGAGGACAACAAAAGTGCTCTCCAGTTTCTGGTGAAGTCAGATTGTCTTTGCTGGACACTTGTCCAGGGCTTACGTTCTAATCACTCAAAAATTATCATTTAGTCATTATGTCAGTCAATAAACATTTATTAAACACCTTCTAAACTATTAGAAAAGTTAATTTCTAAGTGGGGCAATTAGGTGGTACAAGGGATAGAATGCTAGAACTGAAGTCAGGAAGACTCATTCTCTTAAGTTCAAAGCCTGCCTTAGATATTTAATAGCTGTGTGACTCAGGGCATGTCAATTAACCTTATCTGCCTTCGTTTCCTCATCTATACAATGAACTGGAGAAGGAAATGACAAATTATTCCATTATCTTTGCTAAGAAACCTCAAATAGGTCACAAATAGTCTCACAAATGACTCAACAACAATAATGTGACAGGTATTACAAAAGCATTGTGTACACAACAAAAGGCAAAAGCCAAAGATCCCTCTCAAGAAGCTCACAACCTAATCAGGGAGACAATATGCAAAGAAATAGAAACTATATATAAGATAAATTCAAGGGAAGATATTATCATTGAGAGGATCAGGAAATGCTTCTTGTAGAAGGTGGGATTTTAGTTGAGACCTGAAGTAAGTCACAGAAGCTAGCAAGTAGATATGAGGACAAAAATTCCAGACTTGGGGAACATCCAATGAAAATACCTGAAATGTGGAGGCAGAATGTGTTGTGGGAGAAACATGGAGGAGGCTGGTGTTTACAAAACACTGAGTATGTAGTGGGGGAAAAGGAGAGGGAGGAGGTAAAGTATGAGATGATTGAAAAGGTTGGAGTGGGGAGGAGGGAGGGGGATGGACAGGTTTTAAATAACTGGAAGATAAAGGATATATTTTATTCTGGAGGTAATAGGGAATTTAAGAGTTGGGGGTTGGAGTGGGGGACATTTTCAGTTCAATTCAATACCCATTAAGTGCCTACTATGTGCCTGGTACTATGTTAAGCACTGAGGATACAAATAGAAAAAGAAAGACAATCCCTGTTCCCTGAAGAGTTTATAATTTAAGGAGGGAAAGACAGTACTCAAAATGAAGCTGAAATGGGGGGTGTACCACGGTGTGCCCAATGCAGGGGTAGGGAAGGTTGAGAACAAGCAATAACTATTGATGGAAAATAGAGAGGTATTTGGAGAGTTCTGATCTGAGCCCTCAATAAAGGACAGAGGACATTATGGCTCCGTTCTCCAGCCCCCAATCAGAGGAAAGACAACTGGGTGATCTGAGAAAGTGTTGAAAATCAAAAACAGAGTCAATCAGTTTAGAGAGGAGAGATTACTGATCAGTTTTATCTTGAAGAGGCGGATGTTCCTTGGAGTCCAAACAAGGCTAATGATGGGAAATGGAGTTATGTGGTCACACCCCAGCTTTAAGTAGATCCCTCTGGCAGCTGAATGGAGAATGAATGGCAGTGGGGAAAGGCTGGGAGCCCAGAAGCTGAGATCACCCATCACAGGATACAAACTGTGCTTGTCTTCTGTGAAATTCAAGCACTTCCCCCAGGACAGTGTCACCATGGAAACTAAAGAAGGACAACGTCCTCGCCCCAAACCCTTCTCTTTTCTCACCTCCAGATGGTAAGTCAGGAGGAAAAAATCTCCATGAACGTCTCAGAGACTCACTTCCTGCCACTGGTCAGAGGGTTGCTGCCTCCAGTAATTAGCCCCACTTCGAGCTTCCACTCACCTTGTCCCAGAGGATTCAGGGAAATAGCTTCTTCCTGGAGGGGAAATGTAGAGAGGAGACTGCATTTAAGGTAACAGGATCTGGATTCAAGTCCAAGCTCTGACTATTACTGCTGGTGTGACTTTGGTCTCAGTTTCCTCAACTGTAAAATGGGAAAGGAGAGATGGATATTTCCACCATCCCTTTCAAATATGAAGTCTATAATTCTATGAGTGCCAACACTTATTAGAGCCTCAGTGAGCACCAGAGTCAATGTGAGGCGAAAAAGCATCTTCCCCAAAGCCACTGTTGTTCTCTGGAGCCTTCCCAATGATTGGCAGTCCCAGAGGAGTCCCCTGTGACAGATTGGTTCTCATGACTGGAGGAAAAGCTAAAAGAATACCTCTGAGGCCATTACTGGACCCCGAGGGAGGAAAAAAGAAAGCCCAGGCTCTAGTTTCTGTACCGCTCCAATCACAGTACATCTCACATGAATTGAAGCTGAAGATACTGGGAAAGGTGTGCATGAATCAAACTCTTGTAGTAATTAAATTGTATTCTTAAATATTCAGGGAACATTCACCATGAAAAATAAGCCTGAAATGAATCCTTTTATGTGTATCTCTCTGGCTGACTTAAGCTCAGATTTCTGAACTGTATTAATATCTGGATAAGCAATTTAATATTTGCAAAGTCCATTATACATTCCATCTCATGAAACTCACAACAGTCCTGTGAGATAGATACATCAGGATTATTTTACAATTTTTTTCCCCTATCTTACAAATTCCCATTTTACAAATGGGACACTTAAGAGGATCAGAGCTTTAGAGCTGGAAGGGAATCTCAGAGACCATATGATCCCTCCCTCCTCATTTCATGCTGCTATTGTTCAGGCTTGTTGGACAGCTAGGATAGCCATATAGTGAATAGAGTGGAGAATGCCAGACCTGAGGTCAGAGTCATCTTTCTAGTTAAAATCCAGCCTCAGACACTTACTAGCTGTGTGAACCTGAGCAAGTCACTAAATCCTGTTTGCCTCAGTTTCCTCATCTATAAAATAAACTGGAGAAGAAAATGGTGAACTGCTCCACTATTTTTGCCTAGAAAACCCCAAATAGGATAAGAAAGAGTTAGACAAAATTCGACAATAACAACAATTCCTGACGCCAGACCTGCTCTATCCATTTTGCCACTTTCCTTCAGTCATAGTCTTCTTTTGCAGGAGTCCTCAAACTTTTTAAATAGGGGGCCGGTGCACTCTCCCTCAGACTGTTGAGGGCTGGACTATAGTAAAAACAAAAACTTTGTTTTGTGGGCCTTTAAATAAAGAAACTTCATAGCCCTGGGTGAGGGGATAAATATCCTCAGCTGCCGCATCTGGCCCACAGGCCATAGTTTGAGGACCCCTGTTAGAGGACAAACAATAACCTGTGAATTGTATTAGGTACTTTATTGGGAATCCTAACAATCAGTTGCAGTTGAGCAATGCAGCTCCTTCCCTCTTCCCTCTCTTCCTTCCTTTTAATGAGGTCAAATGATGAGGTTAGTGGTAGTTGTGATGAGATTCGAGAATTGCAAAAGCATTCATAAACCCAAAATCCGTGTGGCAAAAAGGGATTTATTGGCACTGAGAGCCAGCTTGCTAGGAAGACAAACTTCTTAATGGGCAAAAGGTCCTGTTAGGAAGATATCAAAGGTTAACACTGAAAAGAGAATATCTTCACCTGTGGGCAAAAAGTCCTGGCAGGACAGCTTGCTAAGAACATAACTTCCTTGGCAAGTATAATCCTGTTTAGGACTTCTGCAAAGATATCTGGGAATGTAGCCCTAGATATATTGGGGCTTGCTTTAATCTTTGGCCTGGAGAGATGGGGGTGTAAAGAGGGCAACTCCTGAGAGACTGATTTTTAATTCAATTTAAAATTGAATGAGATTATTTATTTGGGAGTTTGAGCCACTGAGAGTTGTTTGTACCAATTCAATGGAGGGTGATTGACCAAGATCTCCAATAGAATGAAACCACTTAACTGGAAATTTGCAGGCTTCTCTGGACCCCCAAAAGAACTCAGTTTATGTTACTTCCTCCCTCCTTCCCTTCCTTCCTTCCTTCTTTCCTTCTTTTCCTTCTTCCCTCTTTTCCTTCCTTCCTTTCTTCCTCCTTTCTTTTCTTCCTTCCTTCTTTCCTTCTTTTCTTCCTCCTTTCCTTTGTGACCTTTTGTTCAATCTAATACAATGATCTTAAATTAAAAATAAATTTATTATGTAATAAAAAATAATAATGAATAAGGGGGAATCTTCATGCTTCTTCTTGGAACTGTAACATTATTATTAAATATTTATATGTAGTAACACATAACAAAACCAAAGGAATATCTAACTCTTAGGCAGCAGTTCAGATTTTAGGGTATCCAACAGGAGTTGCATAGTCGTTAAAATATCATGTCAAAGATCCTTACCTGACTTTTACCCTTTTATATTTCTTTTTCACTCTCTGAATGGTCACCTTCTACAGGAAGTTTCACTCATAGCTCTCATTCTTCTCTTGGGAGTTCCATTAATTTTTTAATATATATTTTAAAAAGTATTTTTTGATATAATTAGTTTCATTTATAATCTTATGTAGTTTATATATTTAAAAATATTATCCTTACAAGGACACCAATCTGCCAAGAGGTCTATGACAAAAAAAAAGGTCAAAACCCCCTGCTATAGTTTTTAATGTTCTTCCTTTCCTCAATTTGTCATGTATTTACCTATTTACATATTATATCTATGATATCAGTCATTCAGTTAAAAAAATATTCCTTCCTTCCTTCTTTCCTTTTTTCTTTCTTTCCATCTCTCCCTCCTTCCTCTCCCTTTGTCCATATGGATATCATATCATTATTTGTGGGGGCTCTGCCCAAAAGAATGTAAATTTGGATCACTGAAACTTCCACAAGATATCTTGGAGTTTGGGGGCTAGATTTATTTCTTAAGGACCATACCTTAAACCCAAATCATTCTGACTCTTATTGACTGACCAATAAAATGAGCCTAAGCCTCATTTGGTCATTATTTGGACCCTGAGGACTCAGAGTGAGTGTAAGTAGCAGTTGTTGCTGTTTTGTCCAGAAACAGTCCCTGTTTGGGTCTTACTTCAATCAAACTGGGACCTGGGAAAAACCTTAATATAAAAAGGCTAAAGTCTCCCACTGCATCTACATCTGTCTCCAGTTGTCCTGATCTGTATCTTGCCAGTGGACCCAGGTGGCTCCAGAGGAGAGAGTAAGGCTGATGACTTTGCACAGCTCTGCTTCACTTAAATCAAATGCATTGAAAGTCATGGAATCACCTTCCTGATGTCATGATCCTCTTTTAGAATTAAGAAAAAACACAACAGTGCATTTGGCCATTTAGCTATCCCTTAACTATTAGCATTTCTTGTATTTAATCATTGTGTATATTTTTATTTATTTATTTTGCCTTTATTTATGGACTTTTTAATTTGTGTATTTTATATGTACTTGTCTCTTTCATTGGAATAAAAGCTCTTTAAGAAGAGTGACTTCCACTTTTTGTACTTTATCCCCAACACTTTGTATTTGTTTGTTCTTGGACTGGAAACTTTTGAATAATGACTACAAAATAATTCTCCTGTCCTCACCCAGATTTTCACTCTATCCCTACATTGTAATCAACCTAATCTCCCAGCTCATCTGGGAGCCTAGACCCTGCAAAATGTCCAAAGACTCTAAAAATCCAGGAAGTTGATGAAATAAGACAATGGGTTTTCTGTCTCAATTGTGTCATCTTTGATCATTAGAATGATTCATTCCCTTCCTGTATGTCACTAAAACACAAGATGAGGTCTATACCACTCTTTGCTAGATCTCTTTTTTTAGCCTTCTTCCATCAATGCTATCTGCCCTATAATCATAGCACCTGCATTTCTCAGAATTACCTGCACTTTCTCTTCCTAGAAAGGATTCAAAACAATGTGCCCCAGAAGAGACTTCCCCAACCCACTTTAAAACTGCTAACCTTTTCACCTGCTTGGCAAAATGCTACTACCTCACTACTGGCCCTCCAAGACAAAATCAGGCTTTTGGCTGGTAGATCTCAGCACCAATTTACAGCCAGTTCTTGACTCATTTTTATCTTCTAAGTTCTTCTTTCCACAAAGGGAGACCCCTTTGTGGGGTCTGATTTTCTAATTAATCCTTTTCTAATTAACTTGCATTTTTCCCAGTTGAATCACATTTTATTCTTTTCTTTCCAAGTCTACCTCCCCCATCCCTTCTTTAAATTTCTTTGTGCTCCTCTATTTATTGGGATCTTCAACCCCTCCCTCCAGTAATACCACAAGTTTCTGAAAATCTGTCCAGGTGCCTCATAAGCAAGACAGCTCAGCTTTCTCTAAAGAAAGAAGGGGAGAAAATCCTTTAAAGACCAATTTTTGGTCTAATCAATACAGACAGGCATAAGGTACCAGTAGTCAGTGCCAACATAATGGCATAGTCCTAGGCTTAACGTGGAGTCAAGATTTTGTATTTTCTTCTAATATATTTTGGATCTACTTATATGAGGATATAAAGTTTACTCTGATGGCAAATAAGTTCCTCCAGGACAGAGACTGGTTTATCTTTATACCCCCAGTGTCTAACACAGTAAACAACAAATGTTTGATAGATTGATTGAAATCTAATCATTCCCTGTTAATGAATTATCTACAATAATTTTTCTGGAAACTCAGTTACCTGTACTTTTTTCAACTTTTGTAGAGCTGGAAAGGGAAATACATTGACCTGCTAACTCCCTAATATCATAGTAATTAGCCCTAAATCTGCTCTGTGGAGATCATTTTACCCTAGGATCATGATAATTGATCTATAAGTCCTGGCCTTCACTGAGAATCTAAACATGTCAACAAAGAATGGTCCGAGTTCTTAACTTAGGGTCCATAGAAGTCATTTAGAAATATTATTGTAAGAAAAGACCCATAGGTTTCACTAGGTTATCAAGAGGGTCCATAACTCAAAAAGGTTAAGAACTTATGATTTATAGAATTGCGTTCTTGTTTCTAAACTATGCAGAGGATGAGGAGAATATGGTGGAGGGGATGGGAACGAGAGTGAGAATACTGGGACGACTGGAGCTACAAAAAAAATAAGATGTGGTTCTTGACCTCAAGGATCTTTCAATGTCACTCAAAAGACAAGATAATAAAATAATATATTTCATTTATTTATTATAAATATAAAATAATATAATAAAATAATAAAAAAACAAACAAGCAAACAAAATCAACCCTATTAGAGAACAATACCAGATAGTATGTAATTAGTTACAATCAGTCTTCCCTCATGGTTTAGAAAACTATGTCCTGGAAGGAATGTGAGATTTAACATCATAATCCATCTTCCAAAAAATAAGTGTATTCAGGTCAGGAAACAATGTCCCAATAGGTAGAGCCATAGGCCTATGCTCTATTATTATGATTTTAGCACTTATACATTTCTCCTATGGGAAATCTCACAGGAGTGAATGGTTATACATAAAACATTCATATAAATATTTGCTTTCTACACTGTTTTTGTTCATTTCACTTGCCTGGAGTGGGAGACCAAACAATATTTAGCCTTCTCTAGCACTGAAGTCCTAGAATCAACTTTAGAGAGAAATGATGAGGGAAGAGGTAAAGAGAGAAATATAAAATGTGGCCCAGTTCTCAGGTTCAGTGAAAGGAGGAGAGAAGGAAGTAGGGAGTATCAGAATTGTGTAAATATGGCTCAAATCCTTATTTAGTGCATTGTCTACTGATAGCAAAAACTATCCAAGCATTTAATTAAGACAGAATTGCCATGTTAAAAACAACAGCAAAACAGAGATAACCAAATAATAGAATTATTCTCAGTCCCAAAATGAGGTGGTTCAGTAGAGAGAGCACTGAACCTCAAGTCAGAAAACTCTGAGTTCAAATCTAGTTCCAGTCACTTCTTAACTGTGCAAACCTGATTGTCTATCAAAAGAATCCAGTAGATAAGGAAATGGTAAACCATTTCAATATCTTTGCCAAAAAGGCCTCAAGAATACCTTTGGTCCATGGGATCATGAAGATTTGGACACAAGTATAGGACTGAAGAGCAACAATTCTAATACACAAAAAGATAGGGTCTTCCAAGGACTATTCATCCCAGGGGAAGGAAAAGAATATTTTCTACACAACTCACACTCCAAGGTAATTGTATCATGAATAAAATACTTTGCAACCTTATCTTTACTAAACCATTAGCTTCAATGCTTTTCAGCCTTTTCTGTCCAAGTTTGATTGACATGGTTTTGAAGTGTCCCAAGACAGTAGCACTTCATCCTAGCTCCAGAGCCATCATCCACTGAAAGGCTATTCTCTCCCTTTGCTGGTAAGCATCTAAGGATGAATTTGAATTCAAATCTGAAGTCTTCAAAAATTAAAGGTCTGGAGCTCTCTGCAATGCAAAAGCTAGACTTCCCTCATTTTTTTGTTTGTTTGTTTTATCTAACCCAACTTTTCTGACAAAATGCTACTGTCATCTGCTAGAGTTGTCATATACTATTGGGGCTTCTTCTTCCACTAGGAAAATATTAAAGCTTCTTAGTGAAACTTGGTTTCCTGAACCATCATGCCTGGGGATTAATCAGCATATCATTTCTTTTATTAGAAGAAGCATGCTATACTTAACAGACACACAAAGGCATAATTTAAGCAATCTTTTTTCTTTCTTTTTAAAAAAATTTTTTGGTAACCAAATATATTATTTCTCTTTTTATGTTAAATGCTATTTTTCTGATTACATGTAAAGATATGTAAACATTTATATTTTTGTAAGATTTTGTGTTTCAAATTTTTTTTCCTTTCTTTCCTCTCATTCCTCCCTCCTCAAGATAGCAAGCAATCTAATATAGATTATACATGTGAAATTATGTAAACATATTTCCACATTAATCATGTTGTAAAGGAAGAAACAGAATAAAAGACACATACACACACACAATAAGTAAATAGAGTTAGAATAATATGCTTCAATTTGCATTCAAACTCCATAGTTCTTTCTCTGGATGTGGATAACATTCCATGGTGAGTCTTTTGGAATTGTCTTGGATCGTTATTGCTGTACTGGGGAAAAAAGCTAAATCAATCATAGTTGATCATCACATAATGTTGCTATTACTATACACAATGTCCTCCTGGTTCTGCTTACTTCAGCATCAGTTCAATATAAGTTCTTCCAGGCTTTTCTGGAATCTACCTGCCCATCATTTCTTACAGCACAATAATATTACATTACATTCATAAACCACGATTTATTCAGCCTTCCTCAATTGATGGAAATCTACTTAATTTCCAGTTCTTTGCCACCACAAGAAAAACTGCTACAAATATTTTTTATACATGTAAGTCCTGTTCCATTTTTATGGGATACAGATGCAGTAGTGACATTGCAGGATCAAAGAGTATGACCAGTTTTATAACCTTTTCTGAATTGCTCTCCAGAATGACCGGATCAGTTCACAATTCCAATAATGCATTAATGTCCCAATCTCCAGCATTTGTCATTTTCCTTTCTGTCTTACTAGCCAATCTAATAGGCATGAGGTAGTGCCTTAAAGTTCTTTTAATTTTCATTTCTCTAATCAATAGTGATTTAGGACATTTTTTTCATGATTCTAAATAGCCTTGATTTCTTCATCTGAAAACTGCCCTAAGAAATCTTTTTTTCAAGCAATCAGAAGTCAAGAAATTTGTTGTTGTTGTTGACTTTCTTTTTAGTTACCAAGATATCACAACTGGCTGTTTTTTGTTGTTATTCTTTAGTAATTTCAGTTGTGTACAACTCTTTGTGACTTTATTTGGGGTTTTCTTAGCAAAGATACAGGACTGTTTTGCCATTTCCTTCTCCAGCCCATTTTTAGAGATGAGGAACTGAGGCTTGCTCCCCTATAGTTGGTTATCCATCCAAGATGATTTCTTTTCTCCTTTTTTCCTTTTCCCTTCTTTCCCTGATCCATCTGTCCCTGAACACAGGCATAATTTCCAAAAGGTCTAGAAGCAGAACTAGTATATTAGAGTTCCTAAAATTGTAGGCACACTTCAAAATTTACATAATCTCTGATTATTCCCCCCAGAGACTCCCCACTTTTCAAAAATTATTTAGGCAATGGCTAAAAAAATAGGTATAGCAAGCTCCAGATACTGACTAGCTATATGTATTTGATAAGTCACTTAACTTCTATTTGCCTCAGTTTCCTCATCTGTAAACTAAAAATAGTGCCTACCTTCCAGGATTGCTGTAAAGATCAAATGAGATAATAATTAAAAGGCTTAGCAAGTGCACATAGTAAGAGCTCTATAAATGTTAGAGTTTTTTTATCATTATTTAAAAACCTAAGCAGTTGAATAATAAGGATCTTAATATATTAAAATTATATGTGCATATATAACATATAAATATATAGTTAAAAGCTAATTTTATTTGCAGAGAGGAAATATCGAAAGCTTTTCCAGTAAATGCAAGGGCAAAGAGAGGATGATGTCTTGCAATGCTATTATCTGATATAGTTCTAGAAATCCTAGTGACAGTAATAACAAGAGAAATAGAACAAAAGGGATAAATGTGGCTAAAAAGAGTCAAAATTATTCCCATTTACAGATGACCATTGGTGGAAAACCCCTGAGAATCAGCAAAAAAAAACCCAAACAAATTCTACTTAAGATAACTATTGCTTCTGTAAAGCAGGATAAAAAAAATGCATACTTAAATTCAATTTCCATGTGCTTCTTGCTGCCAAAGTATTGAAATGATAGCCAACCATGATAATATATACTTCTTCTAATCTAAACTCCCAGAGCCAGAGGGGATCTACTTCTTATGATCCGTAGGAAAGTATATTTTGTGTTCATCATTTAGATACTATTGGTGAACAATGGGGGAGAAAAGACTAGATTTGGAATCAGGGAGTTAGATTCAAGTTCCAGCTCTGGGGCAGTCACTTCTCATCCTGGGCCTTATGTTCCTCCACTGTCAAATGAAGAAATTACAAAAGATGGTCTAAGAAGGTGATTCAGTACAGTGAAAAGGGTACTAGCTCTGAAATGAGACAAGCTAATTGTTGAATCTAGGATCTAACGCTCATTATCTATGCATGTTTGAAAAAACTCATTTGCCCTCTCTAGTTCTCATTTTCCTCATCTTTAAAAATTTATTATTATATGATATGACCGCCAAGGTCCTTTTCAATGCTAAAACAAAGATCATTCCATGTCTAAAGTCTTTTTAACTCTCTCTCTATAACTCTGTTGGTAAATTTTGTCTTGAAATATTTCTCAAAGAGTATTATCTCAAGGATATTTCCGTGCTTCAAAATATCTCTAAGATATTTCTCAAACAATGCCCCATAAAAATGACAGTCACAATCATTATATTCAATTACATTTATATATCATAATTTGTTTAGGCATTTCCTAGTCATATATATATTTTGTTTCCAGCTTTTTTGTTATCACAAATAATACTGCTATAAACATTTTGTACATATGGATCTTTTTTTTGCTATTAATAATCCCCTTAGAGAAATAAAATCAACAATGGGATTTCTCAGTCAAGTATGAACAATTTAATAAACTTTGCATTATTTGAAATTGTTTTCTAGAATTGATAAACTGATTCACAACAATAATGAATTCATGTGTCTCTTTTCCCATAGCTCTGCCAAAAGTAAAATTTCTCATCTACTATCTTTTCTAGCTTGAGAGATTTGGATTGATATAGCATAGTGATTTTTAAAAATTGTTAATGACTTTCAATATTTTTCCAGGTGATTGTTGTTAATATTTAATTTAATATCTAGCATTCAGAAGATCCTGGTATTTTTTTCTTTTTAACAAAGGAAGGGAATAAGCATTTATATAGCACTTACTATGTGCCAGACACTATGCTAAAAACTTTTTACATATATTACCTCATTTGATCTTGGAGTGTAATCCTGAGGGTAAGTGCTATTATAACTCTTATTTTATAGTTAAGGAAACAGATTAAGTGAATTGTCTAGTGTTATATAACTAGAAAGTGTCTAAGGTAGGATTTGAACTCAGATCTTCCTGATTCCAGACACAAGAATCTCTGCACTGTACTACCAAAGCCAAATACTGGGTTAAGTGTTAGGGATAGAAAGAAATCAATAAAATAATCTCAGAGACCTTACATTCAATGATGTAAAATATTGTGGACATAAGGATATATATATATGTATGTGGGTATGTGTATGTGTATTTATATACATACACACATACATATATGTATATATATATATATATATATATATATATATATATATATATATATATATATATATAAAGTAATGGAATATCTAGGTGGCATACTGGATAACACATCAATCCTAGAGTCATTTTTCTGAGTTCAAATCTGAACTTAGATACTTAACTTATGTGCCTCAGTTTGCTCATCTACAAAATGAGCTGGAAAAGGAAATGATAAACTTCCATCAAGAAAACATCAAACGAGTCACAAAAAGGCATTCACTACTGAAAAACAGCTGAACAACAAATGGGCAGGGTATTAGCAGCTGGAGGTATCAGGAAATGCCTCATGTAAGAGGTAGCATTTGAACCAGTGGTCCTCAAAGTATAGTCCAAAGAATTGTTGGGGTCTCTGAAACCCTTTCAAAGGGTCTACAAATTCAAAATTATTTTTTATTTCTAATATAGTAAATTGCTATAAATATAACCCATGTGAACAAAAACTCTTTGAGCAGATCCTCAATAGTTTTTTAACAACATGAAGATACTGAGAACAAAAGTTTGAGAATCACTGATTTGAACTATGAAGGGAATTAGAGATGCTAAGAGGTAGGAATGAAAAGAACATTTATTCCATTTACAAGAGACAAACTGTACAGAGATATAAAGATAGGAAATGAAATGGCATGTGCAAAGACTAGTAAGAAGACTAACTTGGCTGAAAATTATGTGAAAAGAAATAAAATGCAATATAGCTGGAAAGATTAATGGAGGCAGATTGTGAAAGGCTTTGAATACCAACCTGAGAAGTTTGCATTGGACAATGGGGCTTATAGAACAGGAGGATTTGGAGTACCTGTGTTTTAGGAATATATGCAGACTATTATTGCTAAATGGATTCAAGTTAGGCAATTAAGATTTATATTTTTTTCATATCATCCAGAATCTAGCTATTTCTAAAATGTGGCCACAGTCAAGGATATGGGTGCAACTATTGACTCCTGGTGGAGAATTATCTCTGCCTTTTGTACCACAATGGACAGCAGCTATGTCCGAATCCTTTAAATCACAAATTATGAAATGAGACCTTGACATCCCTATAACAAATAACCTTTGAGGCATTTGCTTGAACCTAGTAATGGCTAACATTCTTCATCCTAAAGAATCCTGATAATTTAAGTGAGAAAATAAAAGCGAGAAAAACAGTCCATCATCCAGGAGTAGACATGTAGATTCATAGCATGTCAGAGTCGGAAGGGGCCAGATATATTATCTAAACCAAGGATTCATAACTCAGAGCCTATGAATTTCTCTGTGTGTGCATGTGTGTGTATTTAGTAATTATTTTAATATACTTGATTTCTTTTGTAATTATATTGTATGTTATGCATTTAAGAATATCACTATGATAAGAGGTTCATTAACTTCACCAGACTACCAAAGAAATCCATGGCATACAACAATAAGATTAGGGATCCATTTAGACACTCAATCAACCCCTTCATTTTACAACTGCTAAAACTGAGGTCCCTAGAGCAAGGATGAGCAAACTCAGAGAAAATTCCTCCTGCAGACTGTTTTTGTACAGGCTTTTAGAGAAGAATGTTTTGGGTTTTTTTTTTCACATTTTAAAATACAATAAAACATTATTTTAAAAGATAAAAACTGAGCTTAGCTCTCAGCAGTACAAAAACAGGTCTGGCTGTGGCTTGCTGGCCTTCTGCTCTAGACGAAATTCCAGTCATTAACTATATTTCTTGGAATAGAGGAGAAAAGAAAAAAGGAGGGGGGGGGAACCATTCTCTCTTATGACCATATTAAGGATAATTAGAATACATTTGATGCTGTCACTAGGTTATCTAAAAGCTTCAGGGGGTTCAAGGTCCTGAAAGAAACAGGAATAGGTAACCTCAGAAGGTTTAATGGAGAAAACCCTGTGACACAGAACTAGGTCTGGGTTTGAAGCTTAGCTCCAACACTTACTTATGGCTTTGCAACCATAGCCAAGTTACTTTTTTTGACTCTTTTTCTTCATCTGGAAAGTGGGGATACAGTATTTTTATTAATTGTGCCACAAAACTGTTATGAGGACACCTTTTGCTTATAAATGTGAATTTAAAGATAACAGAATTCAAAAGACACTATTTCATTAGCAGGTATGGCTAGCTACCTAAGGTAGGCTAGGTGAAGATGAAGAGTTGAACTCTTGCACTTAGGTCTGTTAAAGTTCTTTATTCTTATGTCAGTCAAACATTTAAATGCTTACTATGAGCCAGGCAGTGTGAAAAGAGCTGGGGAGATACAGAAAAGTAAGAGTCCCTGTTTTTAGGGAGTTTACAAACTAAAAAAGGAGACAACTACACACAAATAGGCAGAATATAAAATAAATTAAAAATAATCAATAGAAGAAAAGCACTAGAATTAAAAGGGATCAGAAAAGTTTTCCTGGGAAGAACCACTCTTCCTCCCTTTTTTTGTCCCTTCTTTCCTTCCTTCCTTCCTTTCTTCTTTCTTTCCTCTGTCCCTTCCTTTCTTCCTTCCTTCTTTCCTCTGTCTCCTCCTCCCTTCCTTCATTTCATCCTTTATCCTTTCCTTCCTCCCTTTCTTCTTTCTTATTCCTTTGTCCCTTCCTTCCTTCTTTCCTCCATTCCTTCCTCCCTCTCTTCCTTCCTTCCTCTCTTTTTTCTTTCCTTCCTTTCCTTTTTATTGAGTCTTCTTGCACAAAATGACTAATATGGAAATGTTTCACATGATTACACACATATAATCTATATCAAATTGCCATCTCAGGGAAGGAAGATGGAAAAGAGGGAAGAATAGATTTTGAAACTCAAAACTTTAAAAAAATGTTAAAAGTAGTGTTTTGCATGTAGTTGGAAGGAAAAAAAAATATTTTTTTAAAAGAAAGAAAGAAAAGGCTTCCTGTAGAAGGTGGAATTTTACCTTGGACTTAAAAGAATCCAAGAGTTAGAAACGAGAAGGGAGGATATTCCAGACATAGGGCACTTTCAATGAAACTACCTGGAGTCCAGAGATGGAGTCTTGTTTGATAAACAACAAGGAGACCAGTGTTTTTGGATTAAACAGCACCCTGTGAAAAGGGGATGAAAGTATAAGACAACTGTAAAGGGGGAGGGAGGGGGGGAGAAACACCAGTTAGAATTTTTTTTTCATCCTGGAGGCAATAAGGAGACCTTGGAGTTTATTATTGTGGGAGAGGGGTGAAACACGATCAGATCTATTCTTTAGGAAAATCGCTCTAACAGATGAGTGGAGGATGAATTGGATTGGGGTAAAATTTGTGGCAGGCAAAGCAATTGGCAGGCTATTGCAGGTATGAGGCAATGAGCCTGCACTGCAATGTACAAGAGAAGAAAACAATTATGAGAGATGGAGTGTGAAAAACATGATAGTAAAATAAACAGGCTTTGATAATAGATTAGATTTGGGAGATGACAGAGACAAAGAGACAAAAAGAGAGAAAGTTGAGGATAACACCTAGATTGCCAAAGATGAAGACCTCTTTGGTCCTTATTTTGGAGGATGGTGGAGAACCAGACAATAAGAAGGTGGGGTCTCAGGTGCCAAGAGTATGGCACCTGTGAGAAGTAGTCCATGCTGGAGTGAGCTCCTATATTTCCTATAGAAATCAGTTAGCATGGGGAACTCTGAATGGGAGGGACAGGAAGTAGGAGGAATCTTAGAAAGCTCTGATCTAGGAATGTCAAACTCAAATAGAAACAGGGACCACTAAATGAACAGAAGGATACCTGCAGGGATATTTTGACTTTAAAAATAACATATTATGTTTAAAAGGATTGCACTATGTCAGATTGCTTGCTGTCTTGAGGAGGGGAGAGGGCAGAGAGAGAAGGAGAAAATTTTAGAACACAAACTCATTAAAATTTATGTTGAAAACTATATACATATTTAGAAAAAAATACTATTGAAATGAAAAAAAGAAAAATGACATTAACTTTAGTTTCTATTATATTTCCATTTATTTTGTTAAATACTTTCCAATTACATTTTAATCAAGAGACACGTAGGTCTGCTCTAGTTCAACTCTATCATTTTGCAGATGAGAAAACTGAAGTCCAGAGAGATCAAGTAATTTGTTTAAGGTCACACAGGAAACAAATAAAACACTCTGAATTCAAATTCAGTACTCTTTCTGCAACACCAGGCAGCCAGCCTCTCTTTCTGGTGTAACAAACAATCCTGACAAATTTTCTCTAAGTCACTCTGACGAAAGCCCCTGACAATGTGTGCTTGCACAGGATGAAGAAGTGTGCTCTCTACCTTACCTTGCATGGGACTGACATCAAGTTTTCCATCACTAGAACTATCTTAAATGTAAATTTTCCCTTTCACACAAGTTTAGAGAAGAATTCAGAGGGACAGCAGAGCTGTGTCCTCTTGGTGGTACCCCAATCCTAAGGGGAGGATTGGTCCTAAAACAATTCATAGCTAAATTTGGAGGGAGAGGAAAAAGAGGAAGTCACGATTTAGGATTGCAAGAATTCAATTAAATTACTGAATGTGTCCTCTGACCCTGCACAAGGTTCTGGATATACAAAGACAAAACAAAAATAAACAAAAAACCTTACTTGATCCCCAAAGAGCTCCCATATATGCACAATAATCAGAATGGAGAACTTCCTAGACTAACAAAGATTGCCAGTGCCTTCATAGTCCTCATTCTTAGAATGTTAAGTGATTTGTCCATGATCACACAGCTAGAATCCATCAGAATCTCATGCTGCTGCTTCACAGATAAACTAGAATTTCCAGAATATGGAACATAAAAGATTTTTTAAAATTAAAGCTTTTTATTTTAAAAACATATGCATGAATAATTTTTCAACATTAACCCTTGTAAAATCTTGTGTTTCAATCTTTCCTCCCTTTCTCCCACCTCTTTCCCTAGATGGCAAGTAATCCAATATATGTTAAACATGATAAAAATATATATTAAATACAATATGTGCATACATATTTATACAATTATCTTGCTGCATAAGAAAACTCAAATCAAAAAGAACCAAAAAACAAAGGATGCAAGTATAAACAACAACAAAAAGAGTGAAAATGCTATGTTGTGATGCACACTTACTTCCCACAGTTCTCTCTCTGGGTGTAGATGGTTCTCTTCATCAAAAGATCATTGGAACAGGCCTGAATCACTTCATTGTTGAAAAGAGATACGTCCATCAGATTTAATCATCATATAATCATCTTGTTGCCATGTACAATGATCTAGTTTTGCTCATTTCACTTAGCATCGGAAACATAAAGTTTTTAAAAATTAAGAGCCTAAAATTCTGGAAACCATATCTAAGTACAGCCTTTATGATAACTTAACTAATGGTTATAGACATAGACCAATCTTCTCTAGAGTCTGTTTAAACCCAATAAAATAGCACATGTCAGCCAGTCAAGAGCCATTTGTTAGAGAATATTGTACACAGTAACATCATTGTGTGATAATCAACTATGACAGACTAAGCTTTTAGCAATATAGTGATCCAAGACAATTCCAATAGATTTGGGAGAGAAAATGCTATCTGCATCCAGAGAAAGAACTATGGAAATTAAATGCAAATCAAAACATACTATTTTCACTTTTTTTCTTGTGATTTTTCCCTTTTGTTTTGATTCTTTTTTCACATGACTAATATGAAAATATATTTAATATGATTATAACCTGTATCAAACTGCTTGCTTCTTAAGCAGATGGGAGGAAAAAAAGAGAGGGGAAAAAAATTGGAACTCAAAACTTACAAAAGTGAATGTTAAAAACAAACTTAGAAAAAATAAAATAATATCAAATAAAAAAAATATTTTTAAAAAGAGTCATTTATGCCATTTGGTACTGGCTAAGAAATAGAATAGCCAATCAGTGGAATAGGTTAGGTTCACAGGATGAAATAGTCAATAACTATAGAAATCTAGTGTTTGACAAACCTAAAGATTCCAGCTTTTGGGATAAGAATTCATTATTTTACAAAAACTGTTGGGAAAATTGGAAACCTGTGTTTTAGAAACTAGGCCCTGACCCACACTTAACACCATACACCAAGATAAGATCAAAATGGGTTCATGAATCGGACATAAAGAGTTATATTTTAAGCAAATTAGAAGAACATGGGATAGTTTACTGTTGTGTCCTGCTTTCTAGAGCCTCCAACTTGGGGTGACAAAACATACCATTGCTTTCTAAAGCCCCCGCTTTCCTAATGGAGAAGTGATGAGGCGGGACTCCCGAGGATGATGGGAAAATGGAATTCATTTATTTCAAGTGCTTTCCCTTTTATATAATGAAACAAAAACAACATTGCGCATGTGGGATCACATGAACAACTTGCTAATGTATGTAGTTTGCCACTGGGTATCATGCTTCCACCTGGTATCACTCTGCTTTAATCACAACACAGGCTGTCACTGCCCCCTGACTTCTCAGGGAGGCCGAGAGCCCTTAGGGGAGATGGGTAGCTGGACCAGACATTGTCAGCAGGTTCCCTCTGGGCTAAAGGCTCTTATGCCTCACCCAGAGTTCCCCCACTGACTGTGACTCTCTACAGTTTACCTCTCAGATCTGTGGAGAAGGAAGGAATTTGTGACCAAAGAAAAACTGGAACTCATTATTAAACACCAAAGAGATCATTTTGATTATATTAAGTTAAAAAGTTTTTGTAGAAACAAAACTAATGCAGACAAGATTAAAAGGGAAGCGATAAATTGGGAAAACATTTTTATATTTAAGGGTTCTGATAAAGGCCTCATTTCCAAAATATATAGAGAACTGACTCAAATTTATAAGAATTCAAGCCATTCTCCAAATGATAAATGATCAAAGAATATGAACAGACAATTCTCAGATGAAGAAATTAAAGCCATTTCTAGAGATGTGAAAAGATGTCCTAAATCACTATTGATCAGAGAAATGCAAATTAAGACAACTCTGAGATACCACTGCACACCTGTCAGATTGGCTAAAATGATAGGAAAAAGATAATGATGAATGTTGGGAGGGAATATGGGAAAACTAAAACCACTAATATATTGTTGGTGGAATTGTGAACGGATTCAACCATTCTGGAGAGCAGTTTGGAATTATGCTCAAAAAGTTATGAAACTATGCATACCTTTGATCCAGCAGTGTTTCTACTGGGCTTATATCCCAAAGAGACCTTAAAGAAGGAAAAGGGACCCATATGTGCAAAAATGTTTGTGGCAGCCCTCTTTATAGGGGCAAGAAACTGGAAACTGAGTGGATGCCCATCAGTTGGAGAATGACTGAATAAGTTATAGTATATGGATGTTATGGAATATTACTGTTGTATAAGAAACAATCAGCAGGATAATTTCAGAAAGACCTGGAGAGACTTACATGAACTGATGCTGAGTGAAATGAGCAGGACCAGGAGATCATTGTATACGGCAACAGCAAGATTATGTCATGATCAATTCTGATGGACATGGCTCTTTCCAACAATGAGATGATTCAGGCACAATGCTCTTGTGATGAAGAGAGCCATCTGCACCCAGAGAGAGGACTGTGGGAACTGAGTGTATATCACAACATAACATTCTCACTCTTTTTGTTGCTGTTTGCTTGCATTTTGTTTTCCTTCTCATTTTTTCCTCTTTGATCTGATTTTTCTTGTGTAGCAAGATAATTGTATAAACACGTATACATATATTGGATTTAACATATATTTTAACATGTTTAATATATATTGGATTACCTGCCATCTAGGGGAAAGGGTGGAGGGAAAGGAGGGGAAAATTTGTAACACAAGGTTTTACAAGAGTTGGTGTTGCAAAATTATCCATGCATATATTTTGAAAATAAAAAGCTTTAATAAAAAAAAGAGAACCATTTATTAAGCACCTGAGGTTCATGGGTTAGGTAACATTGTTAGTTAGTTAGTTGTCTACCCCAAGCATGTGAAAATGTCCCTGAAGGAATGAGTGGATAAGAATAATTTGTTCCAACCACCCTGAAGGCAACTGAAGCAGACACCACAAAGACACATGAATCCTGGGCCATGGCAGACATGTTGATTGTTATCTTGTCACTGAACTTTAATGACTGGAAGAGAGAGTGAAGCCGATAACTTTGTGCAATTTTGCCTCACTTAAATCCAATTCCTGAGCAAGTTAAAATCTCATAATATTATCGGTCTTCTTCAAAAACATTAAGCACTTATTATGTGTGCCAGGTTAAGTGCTGAGGACACAATTAAGTTAAAAACATCCCTTCTCTCAAAGAGGAGAGGAGATAGGGAAGAGAAGAAGCAAACAAGTAGGTATAAACAAGTTACATACCAGATAAATAGGAAATAGTCAACATACGGAAAACACTAGAATTTAGACAAGTTGGGAAAGGCTTCCTAAAGAGCATGAAATTTTAATTGGTACTTGAAGGAAGCTGGGATGGGAATATGAGGAGCAAGAGCATTTCAGACATGGGTGACAGGTAGGGAAAATTCTGAGAGCTGAGAATTGGGGTATATTTATTAGGAAAGTTTTCTATGCTCCTTGTAATATATGCTTAAGAAAGGCAGGAGCACTTAAATTCAACTAGCTTCTCAGTTTCTAAATCAAATCTAAATGTGATACGGGGGAAAAGGTGCCGATATAGGAGATACCATGTAACATTAGGAAAGATACAACTTTCACAGCCTTTTTTTTCTCAGATAGAAAAATAGAAGGATTAGACTTAAATGACTTCTGAGGTCCTTTTTAATTCCTGATATATAATCCTTAAATGCAGGAATTATTTTGTAGATGTATTTGTAGCACCTACCACAGTCCCTGGGACAATATAACATTACAAACTCATTTTCTGGACCTTCCTGCTTTTCCAGTCTTCTCACATTTTTTCTTTCCCCTCCTCCTGGAAAACATAAGCTATTATCTTTCATCCCAGAGCTGTTTTTGATTACCTATATGATCTTGGGCAAATTATTTAACCTTTCTGGTCTTGTTTCTTCAACTCTAAAATAAGAGGTTTAGACTTAATGACCTTTAAGATCCCTTCCTGCTGTGATTCTTTGGTCCTATACAAGGTATCTTAGTAACCAATTTAAATAATGGCAACCTAATAAAAGTAAAAACCAAACAAAAATTAAAACATTAAATAATTCAATTCCATAGGTTATAAACACAACAACCAAAAATCTACTAATTGGGTGATCAAGTATTGATCAATTAAAAAAAAGTATTTACAGAGCATCTATTCCGTGTTCAGAATTATGTTACAGAAAAAAGAGTGGAAGGAGAAAGACCTGTGGCATTGTCATTTCTCTTCTAGTCTTTGTCTTCTACCATCTCCATGGCATTCTTTGAGACTAATGTCCTCTATTTGGAATTGGGGGGAGGGAGATGAGGGAGAGAACAAAACTAAGGAAGAAAGCTCTTTTGAAAAGTCTCTAAACTAAAGCAGATTCCATTCCCACTACAGACTGAAGCCTTTTAACCCAAGAAGCATTGACTGGGGCACAGCATTCAAAAGACCTCTCTCCTTCGCGTTATAGGCTATTCTCACCTTCATGCCTTTAAGAAACGTTTGAACCATTTTCTTCAATTGGGCTTGATTTTCTTTCCCTTCTGAGAAATGCAATCGTAACAGAGTTGAAATTTGTACATTTAGCCATTGAGAGTTGAGAATCAAGGGGGGGAAAACACCCCTCCCCCTAAAAAAAAACCTTTTGAGATGTTTTTTATTATCTCTCTCTGTGTGCATTTCAATAGAAGCTATTACCAGAGTAGCTAGCTACCTGCTTTTCCTCTCTCATAACTGTCACTATGAAGCAAACTTCTTCAAGGCAGCCAAGACCATAGTCTAATCACACAAGCTCTTAAGGGTCAGGGCTCTTTGCTTTAATGGAAGGAAAATCTGATATATAACATCTCCAATCAGCATATAGCAAACTGGGAACAGAGGAGAATACTGTGGAGTAAGGGATCATCCAGTATTATAGCTCAAGAAAATAAGATCTAATAAAGGTTGGAGGGAAGTAAATAGAAACCCTGATCTTCCCCATAATGAATCTTGCTTGCCTATTAATTGCCTACTTTTCAAAATACAAACTGAGTTCTTTCCAAAACAGCAAATGTAATTTCTTATATGACAGATTCATTTCAATTTCAGAGAGTCTCTCTCTAATACTAATCTTGATGACTAGGGCCTCCCAAAGGGTCCTTATCTCCCCCATGAGCACTCAGACTAACAAAGGAATTAGCACAGAACAAGTTTATTTAATAAAATAGAAAAGGTTGCTGGAATGAGCTCTTAGGGAAGTTCTGGGAGTCATAAACTTCATTGGATCGGTTCAGTTTCTACACTCGGTGCTGCAGCACTCAGTGAAGTCTCTGCTTCACGAATGGACTATAGGCTACACAGGCAGCATAATGTTCTATCTTTCACTTCTTCTCAGCCTTGGTTGGGACTGTGTCAATCCAATGGTCAGTCAGCTTGACTAACAAAGGCATCTTCACCGTCACACTCTCTTGGCATGGAACTCTAGCTGATAATGGGTGCCCTGTCTCTTTTGCATAATGTCCCAAGTTTCTCTCTACCCAACATAGGTGGGAAAAGGATTTTCTTTCCATTCAGTGCTATCTGATATGCTCATTTTATCATCTTCAGACCCTGTAAAATGGGAGTTGTCTAGAATTGTGGAGATTTGATATCTACTTGCTTGATTGAGTACATTGTATCACACACATACACACACTATAGACTTTAACTTGCTTGAGGTCAGAGACTTTTTCCTTTGTGCTCCCGGCACCTAATATATAAGAAGCATTCATAAGAAATTGCTGAATTGAATTCAATGGAAAGACTGAAGTATTCAAAGGCCCTGGATTCTAATTCTGGAGCTGCTTCTTGCTACCTATGTGTGTCCTTGAGCAAGGCACTTAATAACTTTGGGTCTCCATGGACCCGCACTTAACACCTTATACCAAGATAAGATCAAAATGGGTCCATGATTTAGGCATAAAGAACGAGATTATAAATAAATTAGAGGAACATAGGATAGTTTACCTCTCAGACTTGTAGAGGAGGAAGGAATTTGTGACCAAAGATGTACTAGAGACCATTATTGATCACAAAATAGAAAATTTTGATGACATCAAATTAAAAAGCCTTTGTATAAACAAAACTAATGCAAACAAGATTAGAAGGGAAGCAACAAACTGGGAAAACATCTTCACAGTTAAAGGTTGTGATAAAGGCCTCATTTCCTAGAGAGCCATTCTCCAATTGATAAACGGTCAAAGGATATGAACAGACATTTTTCAGATGATGAAATTGAAACTATCTCCACTTATATGAAAAAGTGTTCCAAATTACACTTGATCAGAGAAATGCAAATTAAGACAACTTTGAGATACCACTACACACCTGTCAGATTGGCTAAGATGACAGGAAAAAATAATGATGACTGTAGGAGGGGATGCGGGAAAAGTGGGACACTGATGCATTGTTGGTGGAGTTGTGAACGAATCCAACCATTCTGGAGCGCAATCTGGAATTATGCCCAAAAAGTTATCAAACTGTGCATACTCTTTGATCCAGCAGTGTTTCTACTGGGCTTATACCCCAAAGAGATACTAAAGAAGGGAAAGGGACCTGTATGTGCCAAAATGTTTGTGGCAGCCCTGTTTGTAGTGGCTAGAAGTTGGAAAATGAATGGATGCCCATCAATTGGAGAATGGTTGGGTACATTGTGGTATATGAATGTTATGGAATATTATTGTTCTGTAAGAAATGACCAGCAGGATGAATACAGAGAGGCTTGGAGAGACTTACATGAACTGATGCTAAGTGAAATGAGCAGAACCAGGAGATCATTATACACTTCAACAATGATACTGTATGAGGATGTATTCTGATGGAAGTGGATTTCTTTGACAAAGAGAAGATCTAACTCAGTTTCAATTGATCAATGATGGACAGAAGCAGCTACACCCAAAAAAAGAACACTGGGAAATGAGTGTAAACTGTTTGCATTTTTGTTTTTCTTTCCGGGTTATTTCTACCTTCTGAATCCAATTCTCCCTGTGCAACAAGAGAACTGTTCAGTTCGGCACACATATATTGTATCTATACTATGACATATTTAACATGTATAGAACTGCTTGCCATCTGGGGGAGGGGGTGGAGGGAGGGAGGGGAAAGATTGGAACAGAAGTGAGTGCAAGGGATAATGTTGTAAAAAATTACCTTGGCATGGGTTCTGTCAATAAAAAATTATTTAAAAAAATAAATAACTTTGGATCTCAGTTTCCTTATCTGTAAATAAGGAAGCTGTACTAGGTAGGCTATAAAATCCATTCTGATTCTGATTCTATGATGTGAGGATTGAAAGGGAACAAGAATCCAGAAATATATTTCATCTTGGACACTTAACCAAGTCACATTTTCACCTTTTTTAGAATGCTGTTCTAGAAATTTCACTATAGACCTTTCTGAGAAATAAAATACATTCTTTGAAAGGACTGGCCATTATTCTGCAAAAGCCCATCAGGAGTTCTCCTGAACATTTTGAATCTAAAGTTGTATTGCAAAGGTTAAGTGGAAATTTGAGGTACCATTGTGGGTTACTTTGATGAGGGGGAAAACAAATATGCATCCAATTGGAATAAAAATATTTTCAGATAATCTGTCTTATGTTTTGAGTTCTGTTTGCTAGTGAGAAGTTGACCAAAGATTGAAATAAACAAATTAAAACAAGATTCCCACCAACTCAAAGCTATTTAGAAGTATGTACAGGCAAATTTCTGTTAACCTTTCTTTGTTTACTCTTTTGGTTACAAACAGAATACAGGTAAATATAATGTTAGATTCAGATTGGGCCTGAAAGAAATGCAGATGATTTCCTCAGGAATATGAATTCCAGTTCATAGACTCCTGAGATCTATAGATCTCAGATCTTGAAGTAATACAACATTCAATAGCCCAAGAAAGCAGCAATAGTATCAGAAAAGTAATAGACCCAGCTCTAATATCAAGATTGAAGTAGGTGGGGAAAAAAAATTAAGAACCCTACTATAAGGAGCTATTATGGTGGCAGGGACACTGAAGACACAAATGCAGAAAGAGATTCCAAAACATCAACAAGCAATTCCTCAGAGAAAAACTTACCTTAATCACAAATTCAACAAGAATTCCTGGAGGAGATAAAGCAAGAGTTTAAAAGTATCTTCATAAACTGGAAACCGAATGGATGCCCATTAATTGGAGAATGGCTGAATAAATTATAGTATATGAATGTTATGGAATATTACTGTTCTGTAAGAAATGACCAACAGGATGATTTCAGAGAGACCTGGAGAAACTTACACAAATTGATGCTGAGTGAAATGAGCAGAGCCAGGAGATCACTGTACACAGCAACAAGAAGACTATGATTATTAGTTCTGATGGACATGGCTCTCTTCAACAAGGAGATGATTCAAACCATTTCTATTTGTTCAGTAATGAAGAGAGTCACCTACACCCAGAGAAGGGACTGCAGGAACTGAGTTTGGACCACAACATAGCATTTTCACTCTTTCTGTTTTTGTTTGCTTGCATTTTTGTTTTCCTTCTCCTTTTTTTTTCTTTCTAGATCCGATTTTTTTTGTGCAGCAAGATGACTGTAAAAATATGTATACATATATTGGATTTAACATATATTTTAACATATTTAACATGTATTGGACTACCTGCCATCTAGGGGAGAGGGTGGGGGGAGGGAGGGGAAAATTTGGAACCGAAGGTTTTGCTAAGGTCAATGCTGAAAAATTACCCTTGCATTTGTTTTGTAAATAAAAAGCTATAATAATAATAAAAAAGTATCTTCATAAATGAATTCAGAGTGCTTAATGGGGAGCAGGGTTGGACAAGAAATTAAAATTATGGAAGAAAGAAATGGAAAAGAAATGAACAGATTGGCACAAGAAATTCAAAATCTTTTCCAAGCAACATGCTCTCTGAAAATTAGAGTGGACCACATAGAAGCCAATGACCTCATGAAAAAACAAGAAATATTAAAAATGAAATCAAAAGGCTGAAAAAAAATAAGAGAGAATGTATGGTATCTCATAACAATTGGCCTAGCAACAATTCAGGGAGAAAGAATTTAAGAATCACTGGACTATCTGAATGCCATGATCAAAAGAGAAAGACAGAGAGACAGAGAGAGAAAGACAGAGACAGAGACAGAAAGACAGAGACAGAGACAGAGAGACAGAGAGAAACAGAGACAGAAACAGAGACAGAGACAGAAAGACACAAGAGTGGGCCTAGTCATCCTATTTCAAGGAATACTAAAAGAAAACTGTTCAGATCTCCTAGAACAGAGGACATAACTGTCAGGAAGATGAGTTCAGAAATCTAACCTCAGATAATAGCTATGTCTATGGCTGTCTGCCTCAGGTTCCTCAACTATAAAATAGCACCTGCCTCATGATGTTGTTGTGAGGATCAAATGGGATAATACTATAAAGGACTTAATTTATGTTGAGTTGAACTGAATAGTAAATATACATTTGTTGGATGAATCTCTAGAGATTAGAGTTCCATTACAATCCTTTGTCATTGCTTAATCACTCATATAAACCTACAAGTAAACTTCTCTTCAGTCATAGGAGGGATTTCTACCAAATTAAACAATATCTTGGACTAGTTGAATCACACTAGAACATGATTTGGTCACTATGATAGCTCAGCACATCAAACAGGCTAGTTGGTGATTTATCTGAAAAGAAATCGTACTCCTAGCCATGAGTTATGTTCTGTGGTAGAAGCTTTGAAGCCAAACAGTAAATTCTGAAAAACTAATTCCCACTGTAGGTGGTACTTGGCTTCTCGCTGTTTGATCATTTGTCTAAGCAAGGTAACAAAGGAAGGGGGGGAAAAAGACCAGTGTCGATACAACTAGGTTAGTCCAGAGGAAAGTTCACCTCCTTTGTGAAAAATAATATCATCTCTTTCAAACCTGCCTCAGAATGGGAGAGAAGAATAAATTTGCTTTCTTCCTCTCTTCTTCCCCTCCTCTTCTCCATCATTACCAGCTCCTGAATTACTGTCTTTTCTATACTTCTCCAGACAAGGTAAGGAGCCACGTGGCAACATAACTAGAAGGACCTTGTATCTAGAGAGACTTAATTTTGAATCCTTAAAACACTTTAGACATAGTGAGGCACAGTGATTAGAGACCTGAACCTGGAGCCAAGATTCCTGAGTTCAAATACTGCCTCTGACCTGTTATGATGTAAAATCTTGGGCAAGACACAATCTCTCCATCCTTTAGACAATTATATGAGAGAAAGTGCAGAGTTACATTAGTAAAGAAAGTTTCCTTTTCTAGTAGTCCCCTACAGCAATGAAATCCAGACTCAAGCCTCATCTAATCTCAGACACTTATTGGATATACTCTAATGGGTAAGTTATTTAAGCTCACAGCCTCATTTTTCTCATCTTTAAAATGGGGCTGATTATATATATGTATAAATATAATACTTCACTGTAGTACTATGCGTACATAAAAGTGCTTTGCCAACCTGAAAGTATTGTGCTAATGTTAGCTATATAATGTGATTTGAAGGAATACCTAAAAATATCTTATTTCACCATCATAACTTCATTCCTTTGGGTCTCTGATAGCTTTGCAAATGACTTTGGGAACACATTGGTGATCAGCCATCTGAGACCAATAATAATAGTAGCTGGCATTTTATATATAGTACTTTAAGGTTTGCAAAAGCCTTTGGATACATTGTCTCATGAAATGGAAAGAACTACAGGGAAAACTTTGTCAGAAAATGAGCAAAGAGGATCTAACTGACAGAATAGAACCAAAGACAAGCTATCTGCTTCAGGATTTTTCACAGGGTTGCTAAAATTGAAACAATCTATGTAAATTCCCTTTACTATCATGTACCTTTCTCACATATAGTAGAGACTCCCCAAAATCTACCCTACGTTCATGGTATTCTGTAGGTTCATATCTACTCAAAGCTATAATTCACGAGCCCCCACTGGTATATTTATATTTACTAATCAGCCAGAGAACACAATTAGTTCCAAGCAAAGGCATTTAGTGAAATAGCATAGAAAGAATAATAGTCATAAAATTCCCCCACGAACCTAGAATAAACTGTCCCTACACATACTATGTGGAATCAGTGGTCTTTCATAGAGCTCATTCTTATGATACACAAATAGCATGGTAGGTATAGATAGAAAGCAACAGGATCAAATTAATTTAATTGAATCCAAAATTGATTAGCCATCTACTCTACAGTAAGATTTGAAGTGGAATAGTACATAGAGAGACAAGAGAACTGGCCTCTCTAGGCTCTGGAAGGCTTTTTGCCTCTAATACTAATCAGCTCTGGGCAAGTCATTTAACTTAGAATTCTCTTAAAAAAAGGTTCTGTCATTTTTCTTTTCCTTTTCTTTCCTTTCTCTACCACTGTCTTCATTTATAATCTTATAATGTCTTCAAAAATTAAGGTTAGTGGCACATGTTATGATTGTAAGAGTTCAATATTGGTGAGACTTTCCTTTGAGAGTTAATAGGCTCTGTTCCCACTTCTCTTAGGCTCTTTAAGGAAGGATAGTCAGGTGTTCCTTGCCTAATATATCTCTTGAGATAAAATCCTTTGTGTATCTTGAGGACTAGATATCTAGGAGGCAGTGGACATATCTAAGATGTGTCAAGTTCAAGAAAAATCCTTCATACCCATGTTTTCCACACAAGAGAAAGACTATGGGAAATCTAGGAGTGGATGATAAGGGTATAGCTAAGATAGGGCATATATATATATATATATATATTTTTTTTTTTTCTAATAATTCTAGTATAACAAGAGGAAGGAATTGATGGAGAAAAGCCAATGAGGTGCCCATGGCAGATTGGAAACATGATGACATGGAATTGTGGGGCACCAACTCAATTCAGAATTTGTTGTTATATTGTGTGATTGCTTCTTGCCTACTTTCTAAGAGGCTAATCAAAGCATTTTAATTGACTTCTGAGCCAGAACTGAGGGCATACAACCTAATTATGATCAAGAGAAGCCATACTGCAAGTCTTTGGATGGAAATTCCACAAGCTCACCTGTGCCACCTTGTGGCTACAAACACGTGGCTCTGGTGTTTGTCTTTTGTTGTTACTGTGCTTTCTGCTTTGGGATAAATAAGTTGAAGCTGAAAGAGAGAGTAGGCTACAACCTAGAAAACTTCACAAAGTCAGAAGAAGGACTAGGTCCAGGAACTGGAGCCCTTAACAGAGGCTTCTGTCAAACCCAGTGAAGATAATCCTGAGGAGCAACTTGTAGGATCCAACCTCTTAATAAAGCAGCCTAGTAGCCAAGATACTGTGTCCTGTGGTGGGGTGGGGAGTAGAAGAAGGGGGGAGGAATGACTCCTGCAGAAGCTAACGTACATTCAGAAGTGAACTTTGTAGAATGTTTGTAGCAGCCACCTTAAGTTTGATGTTACTCTTTCCAAGGTCCAGTGTAGCAAAGGAAAGAGTATACCCCAATCCAGGTATACTTTGTACTTTGGTTCTGTTATAATTTTACAGTAAATATCCCTTGATAAAATTTAATTGATCTTAATTGGTTATATGATATTCAGGCAATAATCACTGGCAGTTAGTAGTGGTGGGAACTAAATAGAAAAACCACTATGTGCTCAGGATCACTCTTAGAACCCCAAGGGGGAAAATGTGGCCACACATGCTTTGATAACTTGACCTGCTAGTATACATGTAGGTTTGGAGAATAAGCCCAGAGGTTTGCATTTCAATTATTTGAGGAGATTCTGTATTCCTGGTCTATGCTCCTAATCTAAAAAAAAAAAAAAAATTAACATTAATTGATCAATAACTAAAGAGTATTTGTAAAACAAAACAAAGGCAACGGCTAAGATGACATAGTAAGAAAAGTAGGTACAAAAGGTCTTCTCCATAAACCTAGGATGATATTTTATAGATATGCATAGAGTCATTAGAAAAAATAGGCACAAACTTAGAGAACATTGGAAGTGAGGCACAAATGCAGGAAACATACATAGCCAAGGCAGTAAACATCTTCAGAACTGCAAAGTTCTAATGTCTTCTCAGGATCTTCATCCTGCTCCTCCCAAAATACAGGGTCTCTTCTAGATAGCTCACCTAACTAAGGTATCTGACCTGTTCCTCTCTACAACTCAACTCCCTGTGGCAGAGCTAATTTTCCTTTGAATCCATGTCTGGCTCTCTTCTCCGCTGCCACAGAATCATTTTCTTTGAAGTGTCCTCCTGCTATGACTTTTTCTGACTTGTTGCTGGATGCAATGTCTGCTACTAGTTGAGAAACTCCACTACAAAACACCATATTTGACTGAGGAAAACAAAATCTGATAGGAGGAAAGAGATATTCCCCCTTTTCATTCTCACCCCACTTCCAACCCCAACTTCTCTCTGGTAGAATTGTAAGGATCAAATTTTACAGAGCTGACCAGGAGCATGACCAATTTTCAGACAATCAAATGACAAGCTGCCTCTTTAATTCCATCAGGTAGAATTTTCTTTCACATTTCTTTTCCTAAAAGTTTTTGCATACATTAAGATTTCATATCTCAGTTATCTATACTTTCCATGATTTCATCAGCTGGGTTGAGGATGGGAGGAACCAACTCTTTGCTCAAATATCAATCAATCCCTCACCATGGACTCATTTTTTGCTTGAAGAAGGAAAATGTAGAAGAAAAATGACTGGTAAGGATTCTCTTTCCTTCAAAAGGCTTCTCTAGCTTATTAGCCATGTAACTGTGAGCAAGTCATTTAACTTGCCCGTCTCATCTGTAAAAATGGAAGTAGTGAAACACTATTTACCTCACAGACTTGTGAGGAAAATACTTCAGTGCTATAGAAATGTTATTTATTATTATTATTCCATGGGCTACAGAAAGACTATAAAAAATCCTCCCCTAGGAGCCAAAGTCTTTTGATGTATGAGCCTTTGAACATCTTCTTGGTTTCAAATTTCCTGTTAGCTTTTTGAGTCAGAAGACTGACTGCCTCTTGGCTTCCTTGAGGCTGACACACTATTCTGGGCTTCAGCACTCCCCTCATCCCTCGGGTGTCCCAACAACACCATGCAAGCAACATGGGGATGCTGCTTGCTGGTGCATAGGGAAATAGCCCAAGTAGAGCTAAAAGGGGGATTTAACTTCAGCCATTGTCAGAGATGAATTCAGGCATTGTCATTACAGTAATAGCCTCTGTGACTAAGAGGGCTAAACAGAAAATCAGTGAATGTCAAATATCTTGAAAAATCGGTTCACCATAAAGTCACCTTCTAAGGCCTCCTCAGAAAACAAAAACATCCATTTTCACCCTAGACACTCCTCTGGATGGTAAATAATATCATGAGGTGACTCTACCCTGTAAGCCCCAGAAATTGTTTCTAATTATTGTCAGAGGCACATCAATTACTAACAAAGCCTCTAGGCTACCCTCATCTGGCTCTGATTAGAAACATGTTTTACTTCCATTTCTTCTGTCAAATCACCCCAGCTCTCTCTCTATTTAATTGTTCTGCCTTGGCCCTATAAACTGCCTGCCTCACCCTATTCTCTGAGCCTCTTCCATCACCCTGGAGACAGCTTCATCTACCTCAGCTCTGCCATGAGCCTCACCTACCTTGTTAAGCTTCCTCTACCATTGTTAAGGTTTCAGACTTATTTTTCATACATGAAAATATTATTCTCTGTTAAACTTCCTTTAATCTCTGTTGGAGGTAAGGGATAGTGAAATGGTGAAGGAGCCAATCGGAGGCATTTGGGAACAAACATCCCTGTGCATCCTGATTTCCTCTGTCCCTTAGCTCCTCAGTTAAAAATCCCTTGTTTCTCTGCTTTATACTCCTAGGAGAATATAAACCCCTTGAAGGTCAGGATTGATGCCTTTTTGTCTTTGTTTCCTTCATCTGGAAGAGTGCCTTGCACATAATAAGTATTTAATGAGCACTTACTGAATAGCATTATATGTGAACCTGTCATTTGCTTTTCTTCCCCCTCCAGTAGAACCTAAACTACTTTAGAGCAGGCAGGGATGATATCCCCTGTACCTTTTATATCTTTTCCCTCCCTTTTTCTACTTATGAATTTACTACTATAGGAAACTCCTGAGAAAATACTTTCTACCAATACAGATCAGCACCTGCTTTGTAGTTCATAGTCTTAGGAGGTTAAATAATTTTCCAAGAGTCACGTAGCCCACATATATCAGGAGTGGAAGTGAAATTCAGGGTTTTTGACTCTGAGACCATTTCTATATTTACTACACAAGTTCCTCTTATTTCCTCCATCTGTTGTTGTTGAGTTATTTCAGCCATATTGATTCTCTATGACCCCATTTTGGATTTTCTTGGCAACGATACTGGAATGGTTTGCCATTTCCTTCTCCAGCTCATTTTACGGATGAGGAAACTAAGGTAAACAGGATTAAATGACTTGCTGAGGATCACCTATCTGGTAAGTGTCTGAGACTGGACTTGAACTTGTATCTTCTTGACTCTAGGCCCAGTGCTAGACCTTAGTTCACTATACCATCTAACTGCTCTTACTTTCAACATAATAAGGACTAATAAATGTTGGTTGAATTGAGTTGTATTACTCCTTTTCTCTCTTCACCTAACCTATCCTGTTGTGGTCTCATTCTCTGGTCATTGTCCTTTCATGAATATTTGATTTATAACCAACTTCATCCTTCAGAGGGATCCATTTAAGGCCTCTCCCTCTTTTGGAACTGATTACTTAATTCATACCTAATTTTTTTATGACTTCCCAGATAAAATCCCATGTGGTCATGGACTGGTACATGGCCTCTCTAACCTATTTCCTTATCAGGAACAAAAAGAATTAGAATGAGATGATCTTTAAGGATCTTCCAGCTCTATGATGTTAAAACAAATTATTATCCATCATTTTCTTTCTTTTTTTATTAGAATTTTTTCTAATTATATGTAAAGATAAATTTTCACATTCATTTAAAAATTTTAAGTGCCAAATTTTCTCTGCCTTACCTCCCCACTCGCTGAGACAATAAGCAATTTGTTACAGGTTATACATGTGCAATCATGTAAAAAAAAATCATATTAGTCATATTGTGAAAGAAGAAACAGACCAAAAGAAAAAAATAAAATAAAAATAGTGTGTTTCAATCTGCATTCAGACTCCATCAGTTCTTTCTCTTGATGTGAATAACAATTTTTCTCATGAGTCCTTTGTAATTGACTTGGATCATTGTTTTTCTGGTAAGAGCTAAATCATTCACAGTTGATCATCATACAATGTTGCTGCTACTTTGTCCAAAGTTCTCCACCATTTTTCAGTAAGCAGGTAATTGAAAGTTTAAGTGGTTTGCCCATGGGACTATTCCTTCTTAATCTTATAGCTAGGACAGGAATTTAGACATTACTCTTCCATGGGGAGAAAGGAGAATAAAAAAGAGGCAAACACAGTCTCCCTTTTCTAGGCAGCTAGATGGCAAAGAAGATAGAGGGCTGAGCTTAGAGTCAGGAAGTCCTGAGTTCAAATGTGACCTTACTAGGGGTAGGACCCTGGATAAATCAGTTTACTACTGTCTTCCTCAATTTCCTCAGCTGTAAAATGGGACTAATAATAGCACCCACCTTCAGGGATTGCTGTGAGAATCAAATGAGATTATATGTGTAAAGTGCTTATCACAGTTTTGGGCATATAATAGGTACTTAATCAATGTTTGTTTCCTTCCTTCTCCTAGCTCTTTAGCTTCTGAATCTTTAATATATATAATATAACATATTAATATATATGTCAACAGAGAACCCAGGACACAGAGCTGACAAGGTAGATTGTGTGCAGGACACTGTTGTGATAAACTGGTGTCACTATCATTCTTGTCCCTTTCAATCTAACTCCCACCTCCCACCATCTCATACCAATATATGCATTCAAGAAATATTTATTGAGCATAACCAATGTTCTAAGATTTATTGAGCATAACCCATGATATAGGTAAGGAAGAATACAGAGGGCAATAAAACATTATCCCTGCTGTTTTCAAACTTATAACCTAATGGAAAGAAAATCAGCATTTATTAAGCATCTATTCTGTGCCAGGCAATGGGTTAACTGCTTTACAAATCTTCTCATTTTATCTTTACCGCCTGTTATCCCCATTTTACAGCTAAAGAAATCGAATTAGAGAGAATTAAGTGACTTGCTCAAATACCTAGTGTCTGAGGCAAAATTTGAATTCAGGTTTTCCTGACTGCTTTATCCCTTGCTATCTGGCTGCTCTGTAGGTAGGTATAAGATGTGCAAAGTGACTGTATCACAAGTTACCCTTTAGTAACAGCCATGAAAGATCTACCAACGAGACTTCATAAAAGTTCAGAAGAGGGGGAGATCATTTCTTAAGAGAGTAATCAGGGAGGACTTTTGAAGCTGGTAGTGTTTGATGTGGGCCACGAAGGATGGCTACAGTTTGAGAGGGGGAAAGATGCAGTAAATTTGTATTCGGAGAAAATCCAGGTTCAAATGCTGGCATCATCACTAGCCTTAGATAATTTTCAGATTTTCTGATCCCTTACCTGTAAAATGAAACATGGATTAAAAGATTTGTATGGTCTCTTCTAGCTCCAAATCTATGAAATTGTGATTTCAAAGAGCAGAGGTGAAAGGGGAAACATCTTAAGAAGGAAGAAAGTTGAACAAAGCGTCAGAAGCAGAAAAGCACTAGGCATTTTCAGGGAGCAGTAAGTATTTCAAGACATATCTTAAACCATAGACCCAGAGCTTCAAGGGATCTCACAGCCCATATAGTCCAACTCCCTTATTTTATTGAAGAAGCCATCTAAGGTAGTGATTCAAATTCAGACCTCCTGATTCCAAAGCTAGTGTTCTTTCCACTACCCCAGGTACATGGAGTACAGGAGATAAATTTATAAAGGTAAACTGAGACTAGATTGTATAAGGCCTTGAAGGTCATGCTAAGGAGTTTGAACTTCACTTACCAGGCAAGAAGGAAGAAAATCCTATGACTCAACTAAACCCTATTAGAACTCAGAAAGGGGACAAATCCAACACCTATCTTGTAATGAGAAATATGCTATTCTATATCTCAATGCCCTGAGGCATGAATTAATCCAAAGCATAACCGACTCTACTTTATCAGAAAGCACTTCATGAGAGATTTCTTTTTTCCCCCTTTATATTCACCCATTCCCAATCCTGCTGTGAGGGGGCTCCAGGAACAATGCTTTCCTGATTCAAGAGCTACTACTTTACAGCAAAGAAAACTCAGCACACGTCTATTCATCCATCAATATCTGCCCACCAATATCTTTACCCATGCAAAGAAGGCCATCTCACACTTCTTAGGTGGTAAATGCTTTCATGGAGCCTCTCTGATCCCAGGCGCCATTGGAGCGTGGGAACATAGACACAGCTGGACTCAATCAAAACATGCATTGGCCCCATTGAAGCATTAGCTTCCCTATGGTGGCTTGCCTGAGATCATTGAGACAGAGGTGAGCAATCTTCTCTGATGTACCTCACCAATTGTGCCCTGTCCTGCATGAGCCAAGCACTCCTTTTGGATTCCTGTGGGGACCAGCTCATGCCTCCAAGCAGCTAATTTGATTACCCTGATCTTTGCCGTGGCTTCTGTTATTGCTGGCTTCCAAAAGACTCAAGCCCCCTTTTACTCTCCAGCTGTGGCTCCTGACTCCTTTCGACCTCCCGTGGCATTGCATTTAGCTTTAAAAAAATAACACCTCGAATGTCATTGAAGCAATTCTGCTTTTCTTCCTGATTCTTTAGGGTCTGGGGAAGGTGACAGGGAGGCAGTGGCAGGAGCTGGAGAATTGATGGTCCCCGTTATCCTCCCTAGAAAACATGTTATGTCTGGTCCCCATGCCCACGGTTTCTCATCTACAAAGCTTTGCTCCCTGCTGTTCCCCATCAGTCCGGGCAGTGCCCCAACGCAGTCTGCTGAGCCGCACTATAACTTATCGAGTGTATCCTTCCTGCCTCTCACCTCCAAGCCCGACATCCCCTTGTTGTCTTACTGTTCTCGTTCACTCAACCACTGACAGCTCTGACTCATCTGGAAATTGATCAAAGTAAGCCCCCACCCCCGATTCACCACCTCGCACTTAGGGATTGGTCAAGCGTTCGTCTGTGTTAAATATGAAGAGATTCTAATCGATTCTTTTCACCTCTGCTTCCTCCTCCTCCTCCTTCTCTCCCCCTTATCCCCCACCTCTTCTTCTCCCAGAAAATAAATAAATGAATCCTGGGTTGGCTGAAGATTTCAGCAATGTGACTGCTGTACAGATGGATTCTGATGAAGCTGCTGCTGGCTCTCTGGGGAGCAGCATGAAATGCTGGCTTTCAAAACCTGAGCAGCGTGTAAATGGCAGCTAAAAAGGAAATGCAGATTGGAACTGAGTGTTAATTGTCTCTTTCTCTCTTCCTCACACACTTCAGAGACTGTGCAGCGGCAGAGGACAGGAAAGCAGCCGTGCCCCCTCGTGGGGTAAGGTTTTTTTTTCTTTTTCTTTCTTTCTTTTTTTTCTTTCTTTCAAGCCGGACTGAGAGAATAACACCGAGAGTGTCCAAGTTGAAAAAGGGTTTGTGGCTTTTTTTTTAAGTTCGAGAGCACATCTGATGAAAGCAAGAGAGGTGGCATTGAGCTCATAATGAAAGCAAGTCTGCTGAGAAGGAGTCGATGAGATGAGACACTGAAAGGAGAAGCAGGATGTCTTTGTTTGGGAATGACAGGCGATAAGCTATGGGGGCGCATGGAGAGATTTTAGTCCATAACTAGGTAGCAACCTGTCAAAAGCAGGCCCCTTAAATGCAGTGCAACAATTCTCACTTGAGATGATTTCGTTTCTAACTCAATGCCTGTGTGCAGCAATACATAATTGGATGCCAAAAAGAAAAAAAGAAAAAGAAAAAAAATGTTCTGTCCTGTTAAGTCTGCAATTGTCATCACCCTCCAGCCAAACTACAGTCCCCACAAACTGCTTGCACTTTTGCTTAGGGTAAGGTCATACTTATGACTGCACCCCATGTTCAAGACCATTTATTTCCCTTTCTTAAAGGCTCTTCTTATTCTGCTCCCAGGACTTTAATGGAACAAGACCTTGATAGAATTAATATCTGTGTTGTTGTTGTTGGTAGGCAATGAAAAAACAGCTGGAAAATGTGCCAGTGTTAACACGGGGTATAGAAGCTTCAGGCACCTTTTTTTATTTACCATAAAATACCTGCCCCCTGCCTAAGCCTTTGTCACCAATGCACCTACTGGAGCTTCATCTCTCAGTGCTTCTGGAAAATAAGCAATGACTCAATGACTCCCTGCTGTCACTGCTGGAATCCTAACTTAATTCCAGCTGGCCAGCTGGAAACAGAGTGACAGCAATGTGGGAGGGCAATAACCAATTAAACCAGACTACTTATGATCCGGTCACTTCTTTATACCCACTAAGGTGAAGATGGGCTGTAGGATCAGGAGCAGCAAGCAAAGCCGGTCCCTCCTCCTTTCTAATACTCCATAGTATAACCAAAATGGGGTGCAGAGGGCATCTTCCTCAGAGGCAAAGGGAATTGACAGATCATAGAGCTGGAAGTGATCTTACAGGCCATTTCAGAGATGTCGAGGAAAAAAATAAAGGCCAAAGAGAGTCAGTGGCTTGCTCAGGATGACTTAGCTCATAAGAATTCCAAGTTGAGATTTAAATTCAGGTCTTCCTGAATGTGCCTAGGTACCTTTTGATTCAAAGGCATATTTCAAATATTGCAATGCTACTACTCCCTAAATCTTAAGTCCTAGGCACAGAATGCAGAAATGTTGCAAGCAGAATGAGAGGCTGAAATTTAAGACTAAGAGTAGGACACAAACATAATTCTCAGAAGTTGATCCAAGTATAAAATCACTTTTTTTGCCATGCTTCTGCTCATCATTTCTATACCAGGAGTCATGGGGTGGTGGTGCAGAGGGAGTTTCCAGGTGGGGGAAAGTGAATAGGCAGGAACCTAACCAGAAATCAGGTACAGTTCAGAGAATACCAAGCATCCTTATTACTCTTACCCTTTTTGAAATTCCCCCCAAAATAATTCCTTTTCAGCGTCCTATGGCTTAAAGTCATATTAATTCTAACAATTCTATCACTTCAGAGCTGGAAAGGACTTTAGGAATCATTTTGTTCAAACCTTTAAGAAGGTCACTTAACTGCTATTTACTTCAGTTTCCTCAACTGTAAAATGGAGATAGTAATAACAGCATCTATCTTTCAGAGTTGTTGAGAGTACCAAATGATTTATAAAGCACTTGGCACAATGCCTGACACATAGTAGGTGCCTTTTACACATTAGTTATAGTAATAATAATTACTGTTGCTGCTGCTGCTGCTACTACTACTATTACCACTATTGGTTCTACTGCTTTTGATGGTGTTGCTTGCTGCTGCCGCTACTACTAGTTCTATTGCTGCTATTTCTGCTGCTGCTACTACTACTATTGTTCCTGCAATTTTTGCTGCTGCTACTATTACTATTACTGCTGCTGCTTCTGCAGCTATTGTTGCTGCTACTGCTGATTCTACTACTACCACCATTGGTTCTACTGCTTTTGCTGGTGTTGCTTGCTTGCTGCTGCTACTACAGGTTCTATTGCTGTTGCTTCTGCTATTGCTACTACTACTACTGTTCCTGCAGTTATTGTTGCTGCTGCTGTTGCTACTATTACCATTTGCTGCTGCTGTTACTCTTCCTCTTCCTCCTACTGCTGCTACTATTACTACTGCTGCTGCTGGTCCTGTAGCTAGTGTTGCTTCTGCTTCTGTTACAATTACTACTTCTACTACCACTACTGCTTCTGTTGCTACTAATACTATTGTTACTACTGATGCTGCTGCTCCTGCTGCTCCTTGCTGCTGCTCCTGCAGCTATTGTTGCTGCTGCTGCTGCTACTATCACTACTTCTACTACTGGTACTGCTGCTGTTTCTACTACTACTATTACCACCATTGGTTCTACTGCTTCTGCTGCTGTTGCTGCTAGAACTATTATTGAGGAAACTTGGATGCTTGGATGTCCAAGATAACACAAAACTGGGATCTAAGCCCAAACTACCTTCCTTCAAATCTAATCTTCTTTTCACTGTCCCAAGATGGGACACAGGACTCTGTTGTGGATGATGAGACTGTTATATTCAGTTTTACAGGTATCATGCCAAGGGATGTAATTATGCCTTTATAACCTGTTATTCTTTCTCTCTATACAGAGCACAAGTGAGATTTCTATTTTATTTTGATATCCATTACAGAGGAAGTGTCTTATGAAAGAATGAATATTAAATAAGTCTTTTTTTTTCCCTTGAGACAAACAGGGATAAGTGACTTGCCCAGTGTCACACAGCCTGAGACCAGATTTGCACTCAAGTCCTCCTGATTCCAGAGCCAGTGCTCTATCCACTGAGCCACCCAGCTGTCCCTGAAGATGTCTCCATTCCTCAGTGTATAACATGTAGTAGGAGCTTATATGACTGAATATAGAAGACATGAGTTTGAGTTCTCTCTACCATTTTATATCCTATAGTTAAGAGAATTGGGAAAGGGAAGAAAGAATGAAATAAATGTTTATATAGCATCTAGTATGGGCTTGATGGAGGCAATAAGGTAGTGCAGTGGATAGAACACTGGGTCTAGAGTCAGGAAGATCTGATCCAGCCTCAGAAGCATACTAAAGTGTTATATGACTCTGGGCATGTCACTTAACCTATTTGCTTCAGTTTTCTCATCTGTAAAATGACCTGGAGAAGGAAATGGCAAACCACTCCAGTATCTTTGCCAAGAAAACCCCATGACTTGGCTCTTTTTCAACAATGAGGTGATTCAGGCCAGTTCCAATAGGTTTAGGATGGAGAGAGCCGTCTGCACCCAGAGTGGATGTGGGGACTGAGTGTGGATCAACAACAAGTATTTTTACCTTTTTGGTTGTTGTTTGCTTGCTTTTTTTCCCTTTCTTATTTTTTTTTCCTTTTTTGATATGATTTTTCTTGTGCAGCATGATAAGTGTTGAAATGTGTATAGAAGAATTGCACATGTTTAACACATATTGGATTACTTGCCGTGTAAGAAAGAGGGTGGAGGGAAGAGAGAGAGAATGAGGTGGGGGGAAGGGAAGTGAATGTTGAAAACTATTTTTGCAAGTATTTGGAAAATAAAAAGTTATTATTTTAAAAAAGAAAGAAAGAAAGAAAACCCCATGGACAGTATTGGCATGCTATGGTCCACAGAGTCACGAATTGTTGAATGACAAGACTGAAATTGAATGACAAGATTAATCACAAGACTGAATGACAATTCAGGCACTGTGCTAAGTACTTTACAAACAGTAATCTCATTTATCTCATTTGATCATCTAGTCCATCTCCCTTATTTTGTGAATGACAAATCTAAGGCTTGTAGTGGCTATGTGACATGACCAGCATCATAAGTGGTAGAGTCAAGATTCCAACCCACATCTTCCAAGTCCAGCTTTCTTTCTGTTTACCATGCTTCCTCACATGCTTCCTTGATAGCTTTGGACAAGTGACTTAGATTTATTGATTCTCAATGTCCTCATCTGTAAAAAAAAAAACTTGTATTATCTTCCTCACAATTTTGTGAAAACCAAGCAATACAATATATTTGAAAGCATTTTGTCATTATGAAATACCAAGTAAAAGTAAGATACTAGTATTATTGATTTAATGCCAATAGGGTACTTGATGAGAGTCAGTCATTGCTGGTTTCAGAATTGGGAAGGTTCAAATCCCACTTTTGACATGTACTGGTTAGATGATCCTGGTTAAATCACTTGATTTCTCAATTCCTATAAGTGTATAATTGCATAGCAGGTAGGCTTGCATAGGCATCTACATTGGTAGGAGTTTCCTTACTATACATTCCCCTTAGTAATGACAACACAGATCAAATCTGTCAGGGTCCAGCCCAGCTTGTCCACAAACTATAGTTTAAAGAGAGTGAACATGTATTTTAAATAGCAGCAAAAGCAATAGCTAGTTTGCTTTTTGCAAAAGCAAAAGCTTACATCTACTATTTCATTTAACCTCAAAACAATCCTGTGAGGAAAGTGTTCTCATTATCCCTATTTTAAATGATATATGTAATATGAACCTGCCTTACAGAGATTACCTCCTCCAACTGAGGGGTTTGCTGTAAGACCTGAACCCAGAATGCCTAACAATCTTGGGGGCTGCTCTTTTCAAGAAAGGGAATATTCATTCCCCTATTTTTTTAGGTCTACTGTCAGGATAGTGCTTTAGTTCAAACAGAATCTATGGAGTGATAGAATTTTCCAGTAGGGTCATTGATAGTCAGAGAATGTCATGAGACACTTGAAGAAAAAGGTTTATCTAATATGATAAAAAGAAAGAATGTCATCAGCAGCATTTTCATCATAATATGTCATGTATTACCATGAGATGTTATATTATAAGCATACTATCAATGATGACGTACACAAAAAAATATAAAAGACATGTAATGAATGTAAGCTTCTTAATTGCACATGTTAAACCTATATATTTAACCTATATATTAACCTTAATTGCACATGTATAACCTGACTAAAGTCTATGAAAGAAGGTAGGAGGGAGGGAGAAAAATTTGTAGCACAAGGTTTTGCAAAGTTGAATGTTGAAAACTCTCTTTGCATGTATTTGGAAAAATAAAAAGCTATTTTAAAAAAGAAAGCTTGGCAAGAGATGGAACTCAGAAGTATCCCAAGTTCATGTAATGAATATGGAACAAACATGTGATATACAAAGATTACTATTAAAAAACTAATCATTAAAGACATTGGTACCATTAAATCTTTAAAAAATAAGCTCCTTGAGGACAGACTTTGTTTTTTGTTGTTGTTGTTGTTGTTGTTGTTTTTGTCTTTGTATTGCCCAGTCTCTAGGGCAGTTAAGTGGAGAGAACACTGGGCTTAAAAATCAAGAAGAGTGTTCTTCATATCTCTGTCTGCCTTGGAGGCAGCTATGTGGCTCAGTTGAGAGAGTGTTAGGCTTGGGTCAGGAAGATCTGAATTCAAACATAGGCTCAGGCATTTTCTAGTTCTGTGACTTAGACCAGTTACTTAACCTTATTTGCATCAGTTCCTCAGCTGTAAAAATGAGCTGAAGAATGTAAGCTCCTTGCAGGGCAAGGACTGGGTATGTAATAAGGGGTGGCAATTCATGTTGTATAACTTCTGTAACATCCAATTAATGAGGAATCAAAGGAGGGGCTTGAGCTTCAGGATAGGAAATAAAATACCGCCTTTTCAGTTTTAAAAATGTGTCTACTAACCTAGGCACTCATTCTTGCAAAAATGTAAAATAAATCTTTCCTGCATTTGAACCAAAATGAGTTGGAGGAAGAGATGGCAAACCATTCCAGTGTTTTTGTCAAGAAATCTCCAAAAAGGGAATCACAAAGAGTCAGATTTAAAATGATAAAACAACAACATTCTCCACTTTATAAGTGAGTAGAATACTTGACATGGAATCAAGGAGATCTGAGTTCAAATGTGGCTTTAGACTCTTTCTAGCTATATAATCTTAAGTTTTCCTTCTCTTAGTTTCACTTTCCTCATTTTAAAAATGGGAATAATAATACTATCTTCTTTATTAGGTTGGTATGAGGTTCAACTAAGATTACACATATAAAGTACTTTACAATACTTGAAGTACTATATAAATATGAACTATTATTATCATATCTCTGTGTGGCAGGTGCTATATATAATATAAATGTTTATTGAGATTTCTTGAATTAACATATATGGCTAGAAGATAAAGTAGCGTAGTCCCAGTTGGAGAATGTGGGAGGACATGACAAGTGAACTGTTTGAGTATGGAATTGTTATATATTTGTACCAAACACTGACTTTCCCACATACCCACCAGCAGCTACTACAAGAGAAACTCATGTAGTTTGCAAAGCCTGTGGATTTTTATTTTCAGTATTTTTGAAACTGAAAATGGTTTAGAAACTGGCCTTGGAATCAGAAAGACCAGTGTCACATTAACTGTGTTTTCATCCTAAAAATTTCTTCTTCTGCAAAATGGGGGTCGGATAGTGATAATATACATAAAAGATCTCTAAATTGCTGGCCAGGTCCTCTTTGAAGGAATGCCTGAAAGACAATGGAAATAGGTTAAGGTCTGAATGGATTATAATCTATTTTTTAAATTTTCTATAGTATTTTATTTTTCCACATAAAAATAGAGTTCAGTATTCATTTTTATAAGCCTCTGTGTTCCAAATTTTTCTCCTTCTCTCCCTTACCTTCTCCATTCCCGAAAGTGCAAATAATCTGATATAGGTTAAATATATGCAAGGTGGATTATAATCTTTAAAAAAAAATTTCAATAGTATTTTATTTTTCCAAATACATGTAAAGGTAATTTACAACATTCATTTTTGTAAAACTTTGTGCTCCAAATGTTTTTCTCTTCCTCCCTTACCTTCCTTCCCCAAAACAGCAAGCAATCTGATACAGGTTGAATATGTATAAGTTACAATATTAACCAGCAGAGATAGCCTGCATATTAATAAGATCACAGAGCTTTTGAAGTATTGAAGCATTCAGAACATCTCATATGTACACAAAACCTTTTGGTTCTAGGAAAACATCCTGAGAAAATCAGGTAGAACAGGGTCCATTCCTTTCATTAGAGCCCTGAAAAGAGATCATTTGCCTTTTCAGTCACCTTTTCAGAGCCACATGAATACAAGAAATCAAAAAGTTCTCTCCCAGAACTCAGGACAGTTACACTGGATTTGCTCCTCATTCTCTTCAGACTGCATTTCAAACTTTTTGTACAATACCCCTGCAAGCTGGGGTCCTTCATCTCTTCTCACCCCAACTCCATTCTCAGCTTCCTGTTTTATATTGTCTTTTCCTAATAAAGTGTAAGTTTCTTGTGAGCAGAGACCCTTTTGTTGTGTGTCCCCAGAGCTTAGCAAATGCTTAATAAATAAGATAAAAGCTTAATAAATGCTTGCTGACTGACTACAAAAGCTACATAGAGTCATTTTAGCATATTTGTCAGAGTTATTTGTGTTTTCTACTAAGATATCCAACACCAGGCCATCTCCTTCAGTGCTGAAGGATTGAGCTAAATTGTAGCTCTCAGAATAAAACTATAGAATATTTTATAACTTCTCAAATTCCCATTTGAGTGTATTCTGTGTCATGATTGCTGAGTAGTACAAGAACTGATTGTAGACCACACAAGGCACCAGAGAAACACAGATATACTACAAGAAGATATTGTCTCCAAAGGACCACACAAACAGCCCTGAGGGAAATGAGAAAAAAGATCCCAGACTCTCACAGCCAAGGGGACCGCAACAAGCTCCTTAGAACCTAATCTGTACTCAATATGCAGAATGACTCATGTTTTTTGGGCAGAGCCAATAAGGGAATGTGTTTTGTTTGATAATGCATATTTGTTACAAGGATTTTGTTTTTCTTTTCTGTAGTGGGGGAGGGAACCATGAACTGGAGAGGGAAAATGTTTGATAACTGGTGTGTGTGTGTGTGTGTGTGTGTGCAGTTTTAAAGAACATTACCTCTGTTTCATTTTCTCCACTCTCACACATCACTAGAAACTTGAACAATCAGTTAATTAGTCAATCAAACAGCATTTATTGAACAATTTATGTGGCAGGATGTACTAAGTGCACAAATGATGGCTACTCTCACCAGACTACACCAGCATTGAACGAATACAAAGCTGGATTCAGTAATTCTTCCTTTCCCATAAAGTTGGGTAGAACACTATTTTTCTATGGTCCCATAAGCACTCTTCCATTCTGGTCCCCTTTACTAACAGTTTTAGGTTTAGTAGACATCAGAGGCTCCATGGGACCATCCACTGAAAAAAAAAATCACTCAGTTAAAGTATCCATCAATAAAATATCCATCATATATTTTAACATATTTAACATGTTTTGGACTACCTGCCATCTAGGGGAGGGGATGGGGGGAAGGAGGGGAAGAATTGAACAAAAAGTTTTGCAAGGGTCAATGTTGAAAAATTACCCATGTGTATGTTTTGTAAATAAAAAGCTATAATTAAAAAAATACATCCACATGTTCTAAATACTCATCTCAAAGCCCAGTGACATTGTGCAAGAATGGCTGCCAACTATATACTATCAACACAACAGCACAGGTTCTGGTATTGTAGGGGTCTGAAAACAGGCCAAACAGGGAATCAGATAATTGGGAATATGGCACTGGGGTTTCTGAGAAACCTCCATTGGGCTAGGTAGAAGCAAGGCAGAGGAGGAAGAATTCCTCTTATTTTCCATCCAGGTTTCTGCTAGAGTTACAAACACTTCCCTTAAGAGCATTAAAACTTTCTGTTTTTCTATCCTACTGGACAAGCACTGCTGAGTTCATAGCTGCAAGCCTTCCAGGATGGAGAAGGCCACTTCAGTGGCCAAAGCATATGGATTTGTTGTATCATCATTTAAGTCTATCAACAGTCACTGGACCATTAAATAAAAGGGGGGGAAGAGGGATTATAACTTCACAAATAATCTTTCCAAAAGAACTTGGAGAAATGGAAGGAACTTCATTCCAAGAAGTAAATAGTTAGATTATAAGCACCCTGAGGGTGTCAACCAGACAGAACCTTCCTGAACCAGCCTCTAACCTGTGGATAGCTGTTATTGTTGCTGTTGTTGCTTGTCCTATATTCTCCCTGAAGTCTGGGAGTTTCTCTGGCCCCCATTGCTGAAAAGCCAAGTGTGCTACATTTCACTTCTCCCTCAGGATTGCTTAGAACCCTTAAGGGACTTGCCTGTTAGAAGACTCTCCTCTCTGCCAAGTTCCCTCCAATTGTGTCCCCCCAATTTTAAGGAGACCTAAAGTACCTCAGTCCCATTTCACTTCTTAAAATAGCTCAATGGGATCATCCACTGCAAAAAAAAAAATCACTTGGTCAAACCAAGTATCCATCAATAAATAGGCAAACTTTAAACACATCCAATATTCTGACATACAAGTAACTTGGATTGAAGTGAGGGAGCTCTGTGCAAGATCACCTGTCTCACTTTCCCCTCCAGGGCCATCTGGGTCCAGTGGCCAAATATAGGTCAGCACAACTGGGGATGGCCTTGGATGCTGTGGGAAACCTTGACCTTTTTAAACTAAGTTCTTTAACAGATTTCAGTTTGAGGCAACTCACATTCAGTGATTGAGATTAGCAATTGAGGTAAAGAATCTCCTCTTTAGATTTAACATGTATTTTTACTACATTAAAAAAAAAAGAATCTCCATTATACACGGCAATAACAATATTATACTATGATCAATTCTAATGGACATGGCTATCTTCAACGATGAGATGATTCAAACCAGTCCCAATTGTTCAGTAATGAAGAAAGACATTTGACCCAGAGAAAGAACTATGGGAACTGAGTGTGAAACACAACATCGCATTTTCACTTTTTTTGTTGTTGTTTGCTTGCATTTTGTTTTGCTTCTCTTTTTTTCTTTTGCAGCAGGATAATTGTATAAATATGTATACATATATTGGATTTAACATGTATTTTTACCATGTTTAACATATATTGGACTACTTGCCATCTAGGGGAGGGCATGGGGGAAAGGGGAGAAATTGGAACATAGCGTTTTGCAAGGGCTAATGTTGAAGAATTGTCTATGTATGTGTTTTGAAAAATAAAAAGCTTTAATAAAAAAAGAATACCCTCTTTCATGTAGTCAAAAAAAAAATCTAAACAAATAAATAAATAAGTAAATCTAGAAGGAAAAGACCTAGCTATAGTTGAAGAACAGAGCAGGCTAGATAGAGAAAGAAGAGTCAGGAATTAAAGTTTAATTTCAAAGTGAGGGAAATGTCTTGCAAGTAAAGAGGGGAATAAGACACATGTTCTGGGGCTCTGTCCTTAATGAGCTTTGGTGTGGCCAAGCCTTGATTTATAGATATTTGTGGCTAGACAGAAACAAATCAAACAGCATAGTGTAGCAACAGCGGTGAGAAATAACAGCAGCAGGGAGGCAAAGTTGCCTAGAGACAAAAAGTTCATTCATCAGGGCTTCATATCTGGATCATTGGTGCTTGCCTGAGTGCAGGTTAGGTCAGTTCTGTGATTTAGTTGCAGTGCCTTTATGCAGAGGGTCAGTGCAAAGGATTGGTTGTTATGCTAAATTTAGGGCATGACTTGCTTGCTGGATCTTAGCTCTGGAAAAAAAGAGTTTCCTAATATCTTGACAAGACTGAACTATATTTTGCCTCTTTTTGCATTCCCAAATTTCAGCATATCCCTGTGCTATATATAAATACCCAGCATATATTTAAATATTAATTACTGATTGATTAGAGATCATAAGAAGCCATCAGGTGTTATTTTCTCTCCGAAGGGCATGTGATCTTATTCATTCAGATATTTGGAAAAACCCATTCAGATCACTACCATTTGTATGCTCCTCAGCAAATTATTTATTTATTTTTTAAATTAACCTTTTTAAAAATTATTATAGCTTTTTATTTACAAGTTATATGCATAGGCAATTTTACAGCATTGATAATTACCAAACCTTTTGTTCCAATTTTTCCCCTCCTTCCTCCCATCCCATCCCCCCAATGGCAGGTTGACCAATACTTGTTAAGTATAAATTAAATACAATATAAGCATAAATGTCCTAACAGTTATTTTCTCAGCAAATTATTTAACCTCTCGTGACCTCATCTGTATAATGAGGGAGCTGGAGTCTATGAATTCTAAGGCACCTGCCAGTTCAAAATCTGTGATTTCATGCTCCATCTCTGCCTGCCCATTCTCCCCAGTTCTAGTTCATGTCCTCCCATAAATCTAGTAATTTGGTAATTTGGGAAGGGGACTTCTCCCATATGCCTTGGTCTTTCTTTCTTTCTTTTTTTTTTTTACACAAAAAAGCAAAGTTTAATTTAATATGAAAATAAAAACATATAAGCATAACAAACTATAATAATAACAAAAACAATGAAATTTTGGTAATGAAAACAAAATTCTATGTAGAGGTAGAAACACTTTTTAAAAATAAAATATTTCCTTATACAGCATGATAATTGTGAAAATATGTATAGAACATTGCACAGGTTTAACATATATTGGATTACTTGCTGTCTAGGGGAGGGTATGAGAGAAGGAGGGAGAAAAAAAAATTAGAACACAGTTTTACAAGGGTGAATGTTGAAAACTATGTATATGTGAAAGATGTAGCACCCTCCAAAATCTATAAAGAAATAAAGGAGAAGGTCTAGGTGGATGGGGAAGCAAAAGGTGAGGAAAGAATACAAGGGAGGAATCTCTGGGTGTGTGTGTGTGTGTGTGTGTGTGTGTGTGTGTGTGTGTGTGTGATGCCTTGGTCTTTCCTCTAGCTCTCTTGATATTATCCAGATTCATGAAGCAAGGAAGCTATCCATTGAGTATCTCTTACATTTTCTGAATATATGGGTGGCCTGTATGTCGTTATTGTTCAGTCACTTAAGTTGTGTGTGACTCTTCATGACCCTATTCTCAGTTTTCTTGGCAAAAAATTCAGAGTGGGCATATGGGCATGTATACTTATATTGTATTTAATTTATACTTTAATACATTTTACATGTATTGGTCAAGCTGCCATCTAGAGGAGGAGGTGGGGGGAAGGAGGGGAAAAAATGGGACAAAAGGTTTGGCAATTGTCAATGCTGTAAAATTACCCATGCATATAACTTGTAAATAAAAAGCTATATAATAATTAAAAAATCAGAATGGTTTGCCATTTCCTTTTCCAGTTCATTTTACACATGAGTTACTGAGGCAAACAGGGTTAAGTAACCTTACTCAGGGTCACACTAGGAAGTGACTGAGGCCAGATTTGAGCTCATGAAGATGAGTCCTTCCTGACTATCCCCTAGACCATCTAGCCATCCATGGACCTGTTTAGTATGGTACATAATAAGCACTTGAAACAGTGGTTCTCTGTTGCTTGTCCTACATTCTCCCTGACATCTGGGAGTTTCTCTGGCCCCCATTGCTGAAAAGCCAAGTGTGCTACTTTTCACTCCTCCCTCAGGGTTCCTTAGAACCCTTGGAGGATTTGTCTGTGGGATGTCTCTCCTCTCTGCCATTAACTAGCTCAAGTTCCCTCCAATTGTGTCCTGGCAATTTTAAGGAGACCTAAAGTACTTCAGCTCCATTTCACCTCTTAAAATAGCTTTTACAGAGGAAAAAAAGTACTTCAAAAGTAATATCAAAAACATGAAAACATTTTCCCCAACAATTCAGGATCATAATCTCTCAAGAGGAGAAAGGGATGGTTCACAGTTTGCTTCAATTCCTACAAAATATAAGTTCCACCAAGTTCAAGTTCCAAGTCTAAAGCCTTTCCTCCATCTCAGACTTGCATCCTGGGTCCCTGACTTTTCAGGGTTTCCTTCCTGGGAAAATTGCAACAGCTGGTTTATAATCCTGGTTCCAAGATTGCTATGGTTCAAGGTCCTTGATCAGTACTCTACTAACTTCACCTAGAACGGAAAAAGAAACCAAACAGAACTCCAAGCCCATTTCTCAGGCCCACAAGATCTAAGGGAAAGGGAAGATGATTCTTATGTCCTACCTTTCCCAGCTTACTGCACAATGCCTCTTCTTTAAGGAAATGAATCCTTTACCTCTGAATGCCAAAAGACAGAGAGGCTGTCCAAGGGAGAAAGTCTACACCTTTGCCAATCCTGTCTCCCAAAAAGAGGTCTTAGGGGTCTCCCCATATAGTGGCCTCCATCTTAGGAGGCCAGTTATATGTAACACTTTTTATATATTGTACACTCACCCAACAGCATTCTGATTAATTTGATGTCACAGGTATATTTCCTTACTGGAGGCAGAAATTTCTTAATTCATACAGCCTGCATGGTTCCCTCCACACAGTCAACATTCAATCAATGCTGATAATTATGGTCAATTAGCCCTCAGGAGGAAAGTAAATTAGATTTGTCCTATTTGGCCCTAGGGTTAAAACCAGAAGCAATTGAGTAGACTTGGTAAAGAGGTAAGTTTATTCACTTTATTGAGTGAAAGACTATTGAACTGAAGTGGAATTCTGACAAAAAACAACTTTATGTGAATTCTGGAAGTTTGCTCCAGTGTTCTTCCCAATCCTAATTATCCAGTCATGTAGATTTTAACAAGACCAAAACCTGAAACACAAAAAGGTAACAACTTTGAAGTTCTTATCATCAATTTGTTTCTTTTCCAATTAATTTCCTCATGTAAACCCCATATAGAGTGAAAAAAACAAACATAACAGTTAACTTTTAAAAAGTGCTTTAAAGTTTGCAAAGCTTAATTACTTATATTATCTCACTGATTATCACAACAGCCCTATGAAATTATCCCCATTTTACAGATAGGAAACTCTGGCCAAGAAATATAAAACTATTTAGCGTGATCACACAGTTACTTAAGTTTCAGAGGTAGCCATTCAAAGTCAGATCTTCCTGACTCTGAATTAACTATGTGTATTCACACAGAGATATAACTGCTTACTGATGTCTATCCCCTTTTGAGGGAAATGACCAGCTCAATAAAGAAGGATTAAATAGTCAGTTCTGAGATGATTCTGAAGCAAATGCCATCACTGCTAAGATCTCTTTGATGAACTTGCATTGGGGCCCAGATATTAGAACCTGGAGAGGCTCAGATGGAAAGTTGTAATACCTGTGCTTCAGAGGCTGTTCCAGGATTCAACTTCAGCCAATTAATGGATCTCCTTAACCCTGATCCTGGATATCCTGGCTCATATTCATAAGTCATTCCTAACTACAGGCATGGAGCTCTATCCACTTCATCAGCTAGCCACCCAAGAGTCAGAGAGATCTGAATTCTAACACTTACTGGGTTAGAACTGTGTGACTATGGACACATCATTCAAAGTCTGCCTCAGTTTCCTCAACTATAAAATGAGAAAGCTATAACATCTTCCCAAGATTATTGTAAGGAGCACACGAGATCATATTTGTAAAGCACTTAGCATAGTGTCTGGTACACAGTAGCCATTTAATAAAGTCCCTCCTTTACTCCCCTCAAATGAAATAACGGAGCTGGAATGGGTGCCCTCTGAAGTCTATTTCTATGGCTAGGCTCTTAGCATTCTTAGGATCATAGATGGAGAGCTACAAGGGACCTTAGAGGTATTCTAGTCCTACCCCCTTATTTTACAGGTGAAGAATGGGGCTGGTGAAGCAGTTTGCCTAAAGTGACAAGTAGAAACTCAGATCTTCTGAAGCCAAATCCAGTCTGCTTTCACTTCACCAATGAGCTCCTTTAAGTTGCCTTTAAAGATTGTTTAGTTTAGAGACCCAGACAGAGATTGGTCCTAAGTAAGGTCTCAGTGATTCTCAACAGCTTATTGTGTTACCTTTTTCCTATAGGATCATTTTCAAAGACATGTGAGAAAAATTATTAAATTCTCCAGGCCCTTCGATTCAGTGATCACACTGAAAGAAATTTAAGGACAAGAAGAAAAGACCCATAAAAACATGGGGAGAGCGATTGAGTTTCCCTTTATCTTCTAGTTGATGTAATCCTAGAAAGTAATGGGCATATAACAGAAGTATTAAACTACAATGAAGGATAAAGATTTATCTAAGTCAATCATCCCTTCAGAAAACATAACATTGTTCTTTTTCTAAATGTAAGGGCAACTGGCTATTGATTGGGAAATCAATGTCATGCAATTATTCAACTAACAGAAAGGGACTGCTATCAACCACATGGTAAACAGATGCAGAATATTCACACCTTTGGAGTTAGTCATGTTTCTGTAGTTCTTTAAAAAGCTAAGCTTGACATAATTGTGAAGTATTCGTTGTAGTGGACTCTAAGGAAGATTAAATTATATTCAGTATCACTTTAGTATGAAATGTATTCTTTCTATTGTAATTTTTTTTGAAATGTGTTAATAAATGGTCACTCTTTAGCAACAGAGTATTTCATTCCCTGATACGTTTGATAATGGAGTTTATAATATGTTGTTAAGGAAAACCAATTAGCAAATTTGTCATTTAGATTCCATTTATATTTTGTGTCAGCTGTTGATTTTGGGTTTTTTTTGTTCTGAACTTAACCACCAAGTAGAATGAGCATGTCCTTATATAGAGTGGAGCAGAAAAGAATTATTGTACATAAAACTGCAGTCTCTGTGGTATACAGCTTGCTTTCCCTTTGAGTGTATAGCATATTCAATACATAACTTTCAAAAATAAAAATCTAAATCAGTCAAGCTTTGGAGTCAGTGAAATAGCTACTACTGTGGGAAGAAGGAACATTTGCCTCTTTTCCCTTTGACCATTATCCAGAAGGAGAATATATCCAACAAGAACAGTTTGGAGAATCAAGCTATTTGAATCTATGAGTAGATACAAATATTCTCCAAAGAGACAAAGGCAAAAAAAGAGTCAGGGGCAGGAAGCAGCTTCAAGAAATGTGATCTTTGGCAACAGAAAAGAGAGCTGACTATGATTTCAAATGAACTAGCCTTGGCCATTGAGAGTTGAGCTGCACAGAGGAGCAAACATAGGGAACCATCTGGGCAACCTATCCAACAGCACTATGTCCTAGAAGTAGGGACTAGGGGTAAGTGACAAGGTGGGATAGAGGATATAAAGAGGACATTGGATGTCAGAATTGTGAATTTCCTTGGCCATTTATATTAGCTACATGCACCCATCACTTATAGTGTTCTAGAAATTTAATCTCAATCTTCTTAACAGCACTATATATATTTATAGAAAAGATCTTCAGCTATAAGGAGGGAAAATTTGATTATCTGCTGCCATCTTAATGTAAATGTCTTTGCTCTAAATTAATTGTGCCTACTTGCTTACTCTTAAGAGTAAGCTTATTTATCAGTGCACCAGAGTTCCTCCAATTTTAGAAATACCTTTGAACTGAAGGTAATAGATACACCCATGGGAACCCAACCTGTAAATTTATGAGTGCCAACTGGGAAAAGGGGTAGTACCAAGGAAGTACTATGAAAACACGTACAAAAATGTTCATAACAGTATTGTTTGTAATGACAAAAACCAGGAAACAAAAAATGTACCTTATGATTGAATAATGCCTGAATAAATAATGCTACATGAATATAATGGAATATCATTGTACCATTAAGAATATCAAATATGAAGAATTCAGAACAGGCAGACTTGCATGAAATCATTAAAAAAAAAAATGACAGCAGAGCCAAAAAACAATATATGCAATGACTATTGGAAGTAAAGACAAAACTAAAAGGCAACAAGACTGAAGTCAAAGATAGCAGACAAATACTGGTATCAAATAATGAACAATAAAGCACATATCCTTCCTGTTAACAATTGGCAAACAACAAAAGTGGAAAATAACATGTGCTATTGGTTTAATCATCTTTTGATGATTTTTGTGATGTGATTTTTACTATCTGATTCTGCCTGTTTTCAGAAAATATACTTTGTGGGAAGTTTAAGAGTTTGTTACTTAATGATTGTTAAGTCAAAATTTATAGATAAAAATATAAGAATAAAACAAAATGCAAATTGTTTAAAGTTAAAAAAAAAAAAGAGTTGCTAGGTGGAATGATGCATAGAATGGCAGACCTGAAGTAGCAAGACCACAATTCAAATACAGCCTCAGACACTTACTATGCTACACTGGGCAAATCACTTACTTCTGCTTTCCTCAGTTTCCTCATCTGTAAAATGAGCTGGAGAAGGAAATGGCAAAACAGTATCTTTGCCAAAAAAAACCTAAATGGGATCATGAAGAATTGAAATACAATGGAAAGAACTGAAAAAACCTGAAAGGTTTCCCAGAGCCCAGGGAAATTAATCCAGATTGGTGGAATTTAAGACACTGTGTACATGACTGCGAGTAGTTGAAAATACAGAAGTCCTTCTCTAATTATCATCTCACAACAGAAGTGGTTAATCTATAGTTAGAGTAAGCTTTTGTCCCCAAGCAAGCTAAGCTAGCTTTTCTGTAAATAGCATTAAAATAACCCAAGACTAAATTTGCTCAGGACACTAGAGATTTAGACAATTACTATAGCTTCCTGGTAGCCTAAGTGCAAAAGCCAGGTTACCAGTAATCATGTCTCCTCCTTTAGTCTTCTGACCAGCACATTAAAAACATAACCAACAATAACATAGGATAAATAAATGGTACATCCTCACTGAATAAGTTTTCATTGCTCTAAATATCCTTCTGTGCTATATCTGAAAAACCATCCTTTGTCAACTGTCAAATATTCTATAAGAGTTTCATTTTATTCTATTTTTTTAACCTGAATTCCTAAAGTGGCCTGAGCCAGGACTGGCCTACTATACCATCTAACGCTAATATAAGACTAGCTCTCATTGACTATATAACAAAGTACATGCTCCCAGTCCTATAGGTGAAAGCTAATAAAATATTTACATCAACTCCAGCAACAAATGTCTAAAAAATTGCAGAAGTTTTGCAACCACTCTTAACTCCAGATATACCAAAGATCTCATACAGGTGATAAGTAAAAAGATTTCTTTATTCCATTGGGAATGGGAAATTAGATATCATTATTATTGGAGTGGGAAAATAGACACATAATGGGACCTCCTCTAGGAGACCTAAGATAGGGCTAAACCTTGGTTTCTGTAGTCATTGTTAGACAAAGAATCAAACAGTGTAGTGTAGGTGGCAAGGCAAAACAGCAACAGGGAAACAGCATTGTCCAGTGACAAAAAGTCCATTTGTAGCAGGGCCTCGTGTCTGGGCCTGTTGGTGCTTGCTCAGTCACAGGGACCATCATATCTGTAATTTAGTTATTCATCCAGAGGGTGAACACAAAGGACTATTGTTATATCAAGTTCAGAGTACTTGGGGCCTCTGCTCTAGAAAATAGAGTGTCTCCTAATAAGGAAGGAGAGGGAAAAGGGGGAAGAAAGAGACAGAGAGAGAGAGACAGACAGAGAAAGACAGTGAGAGAGAAACAGAAACAGAGAAAGGGAGGGAGAAAAGGAGGAGGAGAAAGAGAAGGAGGAGGAGAGGGAAAAGAGAAGAGGAGAGGAGAAGGAAAAAAAGAGGGGGAGAAAAAGAGAGAGATAGAAACAAACAGAGAAAGACAGTGAGTAACAGAGACAGAGAGAGGAGGGGAGAAAAGGAGGAGGAGGAGGAGGGGGAAAAGAGGAAAAGGAGGAAGAGAAGGAAAAAAGAGAGGGGGAGAAAAAGAGAGAGAGAGACAGAGAGAGAAAGATAGTGAAAGAGAAACAGAGACAGTGAGGGGTAGGGAGAAAAGGAAAAGGAAGAAGAGGAGGAGGAAAAAAGAGGAAGAGGAGGAGAAGGAGGAAGAAAAAGAGGAAGAGGAGGAGAGGAGGAGGAAGAGGAGAAAAAAGGAGAAGGAAGAGGAAGAGGAGGGGAGAAAGAGGAGAAGAAGGGGGCGGAGGAAGAAGAGGAGGAGGAGGAGGAGGAGGAAGAGGAGGAGGAGGAAGAGGAAAAAAGAGAGGGGGAGAAAAAGAGAGAGGGACAGAGAGAGAAAGATAGTGAAAGAGAAACAAAGACAGTGAGGGGTAGGGAGAAAAGGAAAAGGAAGAAGAGGAGGAGGAAAAAGAAGAAGAGGAGGAGAAGGAGGAGGAAGAGGAGAAAAAAGGAGAAGGAAGAGGAGGGGGAGAAAGAGGAGAAGAAGAGGGTGGAGGAAGAAGAGGAGGAAGAGGAGGAGGAGGAGGAAGAGGAAAAAAGAGAAGGGGAGAAAAAGAGAGAGAGTCAGAGACAGACAGAGAAAGACAGTGAGAAAAACAGAGAGAGAGAGGTGGTTTTTAGCATGGAGATTCTGACATTAATAATGACAACAATAGATATAGTACTTTTTATGGTTATCCAAGTATTACATATATATATATATATTTCATTATAATTTCAGCTGAGCTTCACAGCCCTGTGAGGTAGGCATGACAGACATTATTGAACCAGTTTTCTAATAAATGATATGCCCTTGGGTACCTTAATCATAGGTAAATATAAACTCTTTCTAACTCCATGGCCAATTAATCCTTTTTCTTCCTCCCCATGTTGATATTTAAATAGCACTTTAAGATTTACAAGCATTTTGATGGGCTATTTCATTTGATCCTTGCAACAACCCTATGAGGTATTATGATTATTATCATCATCATCCTCATCATCTGTGATTTACAGATGAGGCAGTTGAGGCTTAGATAGCTAAAATGACTTGCTAGTAAATCTTATAATAAACAAACGGGAAATTTCAGCTACAGGTACAGTATACTTTCTACTACATAGTATTGTCTCTATTCCAGTATACTGTCCCTGAATAAGGCAATAGCCACATAGCTGCTAACAGAACATGTTGAGGACTGTTGGAGAATCAGAGTTTGATAATTACCATTACCCAATCCACCTTATGTTATAAATATTTAGGCCAAGAATATTACAGGGAGTTCTTCAAGAGATGCATGGTCACTCAAAACATATTGCATGCATTATTCCATGCAATTGGATGTGCAGCTTGTTAAGTTATGGGTGTTCTATGGAGATTGATGGAGAGCCTGGACCAGAATTGAATATAAGGAAGCAAATGGACTAGATTATATTTGGGAAATTGCAATGCTTTCAAGCTGTTACAGAACCCCACCTTTGTAATGGAAATGTTTAACTCATAATCAGTCACTCGTATCAGTCACTTTTGCCTCACTGATTTTCTTTGATATGGGAGTAGGTTCAATATTGGAGGAGGAAGGTAAGAAGCAGTTATATCCAAAAATGTATGAAAAACAAAAAATAGGCCCAATAAAACTTATTTTTAAAATAAAAACAAAGTGGAATTTGGGGTACTTCTTACTTGGCAACATTTTGGTGACTTCTCCTGGTTTAATATATGTTCCTGAAAGTAACATGTTAATAGAGTTGCCAAAAAATGAAAGAAAGAAAGGAATATCATTGAAGCATTTTTCAAAAATGCATAGAAGAGAACAGAAGGGAGGCCAGAAGGAGACACAGACAAGCACGACAGCTCTGAAAGTTACATGTTGAATTTAATATTTACTTAAAAGGAAAATCAAGCTGAAAGTAATGGAGATTTGTGTACAGCCCTCTTCTGTTCTACTTTGAATATGGAAATACTCATTTTATTTGGCATTTGATAAGTTCAGAATAAAAAAAATTAAGAACAGAATGTCCTTCCTCCCCCTCTTCCCTCCATCTTGTCTTTCAAATGAATCATATTTGACAATAGAAATCTCAATTCTTGTCTTCCAATCAGATACAACTTGTGCACCCTCAGTATCCAGAGAGGAGAAACAATCTCCTTTCTTGCTACTCCTAAAAAAAACCCACAATAAATTCTTCCAAATTTACTTCCCTATACATAAAATTTTAGAGGGTCCTTCCTTTTACAGATCAACAATAGTTCCTACTTTGATTTGTGGAGCAGAGAATTTAAGCAATCATCTAAATATTTGTTATAATGGCATCCTAATTAAATAGCATAGATGGTATTGGTAGGTAGCAGGATATAATAAAAAGAACATTGAAAAGGAATTTTTAAAAGTATGGGGCAGTTAAGTGCATAGTGGATAGAATGCCAGCCCTAGAGTCTAAGGAACTGAGTTCAAATCCGACCTCAGATATTTACTGTGTGATCCTGGGCAAGTCACGTAACCCTGTGTGACTCAGTTTCCTCATTTGTAAAAACAAGCTGAAGAAGAAAATGACAAACTATTTCAGTAAATTTGCCAAGAAAAGCTCAAAAGGGGTCATGGTGAATTGAACATGACTAATCAACAAAACAAGAACACAAAGAAATCTAATATCTAGTCTTAGATCTGCCACTATCTGAATTTAGCAGCATAACCAAATCACTTACCTTCTCAGTACCTCAATATGCCCATCTGTAAAATGGAGGCAATATTTACCTTGCCTGATTCATAAGTACATGTAAGAATCATGAGATAAAGTAGTAAGAGAGAGGAAACAAGCATTTATTAAGCATCTTCTATGTGCTAGGCTTTAGCACTATGCTAAGGACTTTATAAATATCATCTTATTTGATCCTTCAAACAGCCCTCTGATGTAGATGCAGTTATTATTCCTATTTTATAATGAAAGAAACTGAAGCAGGCAAAAGTAGTAAGTTTATGATATCAGTTTTGCACTCAAATCTTCCTGATCACAGTTCGGTCCTCTCCATCCACTCTGTCCATTGTCCTACCTAGCTAACTTTGAAAGATCCTAAAAATAAGGAATATCAAAATTAGAAGGGATTATCCATTGACTGGAGAATGACTACTCAAATTGTGGGATCTGAATGGAATGGAATATTATTATGCAGTAGAAATGATGACTATAAAGAATTCAAAGAAACACAAAAATACTTGTATGGCCTGAGAAGGTAGTCCAGTCTTCTTTCCTGTAAAGAAAGTTTATAATACCCCTGGAAGGTAATTATCTGATTTCCATCTAACTAGTTTCTGTGGCGGGGAGCTCATTATTTTATAATTCCATTTTTGGAGAAGTATACTGTTAGGAAATTCTTCCTGGTTTTGAGCAGAATATTGCATGATAAGGACATCAAAAGTTGCAAACCAAAATGCTTCCCAGGAAATAAAGTTGTTAGTGACAAAAGATATCAAGGAATGTATCATGGAAAAAAGTGGATTTTGAGTTGGGTTGTTTTGGGATTGGATTTTGTGTGGTTCTTTTTTTGTTTTTTATTTGTTTTTTTTTTTTAGGCAGTCAGGTTTTAATTGAATTCAGGTTCTCCTGATTCCAAAGCATATGCTCTATTCACAGGGTCACCTACCTGCCCCAGAGATGGGTTTTAAAGAATGAGAATGAATTCTAGCATTGCACTTAAGGAATGCCTCTTTGTCACTTCTATCCAGGTCCTCCTCCTGCCCCTGTAGATGAACAGAAAGTGTACAACATGATCACCATCAAACTTCCCTTGTCTTCTCTTGCTTTGTTGCTATTCAGTGGTCTGACTTCATGACCCTGGAAAGCATACTATCCATGGGATTTTCTCTCAAATATACTGGAGTGATTTACCATTTTCTTCTCCAGTGGATTAAGACAAACAAAATTAAGTGATCTGCCCAGGGTCTCACAATTAGTAAGTGTCTAAGGCCAGATTTTAAGGCAATTCTTCCTAACTTCAAGCTTAGCATTTTATCCACTGAGCCATCTAGCTTCCTCTTCTCTTGCTTATATTTTCCCATTCCCTGATCTAGTCTTGATAGTCCACTCAACATCTTAGCAAATCTTTCAGAAGTTTGTCTATGTTCCTCTTGAAGTCTAGTGCCCAGACTGACATAGCTGTAGTCTGGCTGATACAGAATATAGAGGATGATTACCAGTATTGCCTGGACAGTCTAAAATTTAAAATTTAATTAGCTTTCTTAGTAGATGAGGTCTTCTATTAGCTTATGTTAAACTTGTAGTCAACTAAAACCCCAGAATTTTTCCACATGAACTGGTCTATGTCATTATGTCATTATATATTGATTTTTTTTTATTATTACTAATGGTAAGAACAAAGCTTTCATATTTTAACTTGTTAATTTCATTATGCTGGTATTAGACTATTTGAATGCTAATTCAGTCTTTTAGCATCTTAATTATCAAATTTTTTTGAATCACTTTAAGAGCATGTCTCCTACTCTTCATCCAAGTTACTGATGAATTTATAATAAAAACATTGATCACAAAAAGACAGGACCAGAGTAGCTCTGTGTCATACTTCTGGAGATTTCCCCCTAAATCAGGATTCTTAATGGTTTTGCTTAATCTATTTTGTCACTCTTGTGAGGCCTACAAACCCCTCCTCAAGAATATTGTTTTTAAATGAACAAAATAAATAAGATTACCAAAAAATTATGTTGAAATACAGTTATCAAAAAAATTAAAAAGAAAAATAAAATCAAGTTCATAGAAACCGGATTCAGAACTTCTCTCTTAAAATGAACTTGATTTGCTAACAATTCCTTGAGTATAGTTATTCAAACAGTTAAGAATCCACCTCACTAAATTATCCAACAGAGTATCTCAACAAAATACTGTGAGTCTGTCAGATGTCAATCTCAAATTAAGGCATTTCCCTGATTATCTAGCCTGGTAACCATAGCAAAAATGGAAATGAACTTTGTCTGGCATAGACTCTTTTAGTGAACTTGTACTAACTATGAATGGTGACTTCTAGTTTATCAGTGCCCCCAAACCATCTGTTTAATAGTCACTTCTAGAATTTTGCATGGGATTGAAATTAAAATCACTGTCCTAGAGTTTCTAGGAACTAAGATTTCCCCTTTTTTGAAAATTATAAGGAAGGAAGAGGAGGGGGGACACTTTCTATGTGCCAGGTTTTACTAACATACTAAGGGCTTTACAAATATTTTATCATTTGGCCTTCACAACTACCTAAAATGGGGATTGGAGAGGTATGTGCTATTATTATACCCATTTTACAGTTGAGTAAACTGAGTCAGAAAGAAGCTAAATGACCCTCCCTGGGTCACACAGCTGCAAGCACCTGAGGCCAGATTTTAAATATAGATCATCTTAACTCCAGGCCCAGCATTCTAACATATCTTCTCTGAATTTTTTTAAGTGTTCCTAAAGGTTAGTGGATGTATTGGACTATAACTTGCAATTCTATTCCTTTATTATTATAAATTTCAAGATGACATGGCCATTTTCTTCTAAAGTTTTATCATTTTTATGTCTTTGGTCAAATCTTTCTTGTGACCCAAAACAAACTCCAAAAAAGCATTTCCCTTTCTTTTATGTGCAATAATATCATCAGAAAAACAAGGTTAAAATTTAACAGAATAAGATCTGCAACAGATGTCTGGAGAGTTGACCCCATTGCCACTTCTATTGCCAATACCATTGCCAAATTTCTATGGACACAAGCTACATATAATCTATTTTTGTTCAGTCATTTCAGGTGTGTCCAACTCTTCATGACCCACCTGATTTGGGATTTTTTTTTTGACAAAGATATATAGTAGTTTGCCATTTCTTTATCCAGCTCATTTTATAGATGAGGAAAATGAGGCAAACAGGGTTAAGTAACTTGCCCAGAGTCACACCACTAGCAACTATCTGAGGCTGGATTTGAACTCATGAATACGCCTTCCTGATTCAAAGTCTAGTGATCTAGCTACTGTACCACCTATCTGCCTCACATCTAAGAGTTACCAGGCACTTTTCTATGATTCTTTTACATCATATCTTTATTTCCTACCATTAGTCCAGTCTTAGAGTTTTACCTAAGCATTTTTCTTTTTTTAAAGTTTATTTTATTCTGAACTTAAAAATAAAGCAAGCACTTCCATAACAAAGTGGGTTAGAAAAATAGGGGATTGCACCTGAAATTGCAGATCTATTATATACAACTGCTATTTCCTTCAAATATACAACAAAGTTATCATGTGACTTTTTTTTCCTCTCCCCCAAAAACTTTGAGGTGGCTACTGTCAAAACAGATATCTGTATGTGTGTGTGTGTGTATATGTGTGTATATATATCTATATATTTAATAGATATATAGATATATATACACATTATATATGTATATATAGTATATGTAAGCATATATTATACACATATATGTATATACACACATGCATATGTACATATATACATATACATATATCAGTTCTTCTGTGCTTTTTCAAACAGTATCTTCCTTCATAGAGGATGTTTGGGGTATATATAATAGAATGACTTGCTTGTTCATAGTTCTTAAAACAATACTGCTGTTACTTTATATAGTGTTCTTATGGCTCTGCTCCTTTTTTGCTCCTCATTATTTCATGGAGTTCTCTCCATGCTTTTCTAAAATTGTTAAGTTTGTTTCTTAATAGCAGAACATATACCACAATTTTTTAGCCTTTCTGCAATTGATGGGCATACCCACAATTTCCAATTCTTTACCACCATTATCTGAGCATTTTTCAAAATTTGTGAAAGCACTCATCACAGTGCCTGTCACATTATAGGTACTTAATAAATGCCTATTCCCTTCCCCTTATTCTCCCTACCTTCTCCAGTGAAAGCTTAAAGCCTTTATGATTATATTGATGAATCTCCTGCCAAATTTTGTTTTCCTCCATCTTCATGAGACACATTTTGTCCCTTACCAGGAACCCATTTTTTTTTTAAATCATAAGGCATGTTCTAGAAAGTGATTTTCTTTTTTTTTTTTTAATTTTTATTTAATAATTACTTTATATTGACAGAATCCATGCCAGGGTAATTTTTTTTTACAACATTATCCTTTGCACTTGTTTCTGTTCCAATTTTTTTCCCCTCCCTCCCTCCACCCCCTTCCCTAGATGGCAAGCAGTCCTTTATATGTTGGATATGTTGCAGTATATCCAAGATACAATATATGTTTGCAGAACCGAACAGTTCTCTTGTTGCATAGGGAGAATTGGATTCAGAAGGTATAAATAACCCGGGAAGAAAAACAAAAATGCAGATAGTTCACATTCGTTTCCCAGTGTTCCTTCTTTGGGTGTAGCCGTTTCTGTCCATCATTTATCCATTGAAACTCAGTTAGGTCTCTTTGTCATAGAAATCAACTTCCATCAGAATACATTCTCATACAATATCGTTGTCGAAGTGTATAATGATCTCCTGGTTCTGCTCATTTCACTTAGCATCAGTTCATGTACGTCTCGCCAGTCCTCTCTGTATTCATCCTTCTGGTCATTTCTTACAGAACAATAATATTCCATAACATTCATATACCACAATTTACCCAGCCATTCTCCAATTGATGGGCATCCATTCATTTTCCAGTTTCTAGCCACTACAAACAGGGCTGCTACAAACATTTTGGCACCTACAGGTCCCTTTCCCTTCTTTAGTATTTCTTTGGGATATAAGCCCAATAGAAACACTGCTGGATCAAAGGGTATGCACAATTTGATAATTTTTGGGGCATAATTCCAGATTGCTCTCCAGAATGGTTGGATTCGTTCACAACTCCACCGACAGTGCATTAGTGTCCCAGTTTTCCCGCATCCCCTCCAACATTCATCATTATTTTTTCCTGTCATTTTAGCCAATCTGACAGGTGTGTAGTGGTATTAGAAAGTGATTTTCAAAGTGTGATGCAGAGAATCTTGTGGATCTCTGAAACCCTTTCAGAGGATCTACACATTCAAAATTAGTTTTTTCTTTTTAATGTAGTAAATATCTATTAATATAAACCACATTCACAAAAACTCTTTGGATACTGAAAACAAAAGTTTGAGAACTACTGTTCTAGATTATCAGATATTATTCTTGGATACCATCTATGCAGTCAGTTATTTACTTCTCATATTCTCCTTTTTTTGCCAGCATCATGACCTTTTATATGAATGAGATAAAATTATCCAACATCCTTCAGTTACCTTGAAGGGTTAAGAAGTTTTTAGAGATTCATTCCATGTTTTTTTTTTCTTATTCTACCATTTATTCCCATATGAATCAGCAAAAGTGAATTAATATAAAGGTATTTTTAAAAATACAAGGTGCTCTATAAGTAGAGATTATTATTATCTGAAAACAGATATTTTATTCATTTGAAAAGACCATTGGCTATGATTACATAGTCAAATAACTTTATCCATTTGAAAAGGCCATTGCCCTCACCTTGTTACTATATGTAACAAAATTTATTCAAAAATAAAGGGAAAAATTTCTTTAAGGGACAAAAATCAAAACAGATAAATGGGGATATTTGAATCAGTCTGCAAGTTAAGTGATTGTTATTTCAGGAGAAGAGAGTAATTTTACTCCTCTTTCTCTAGAATTTATTTCTGTCCTATGTAATATTAAGAAAATTTGCTAAGATGATAGTTTTAGAGCTAGAAGGAACCTTAGCTATTATATCACTATCTGTGTTTCTTAGCTGGTTAAATAGTAGGTGGAGTATCCTAGAAATTTTCATCACAATTGGGGAGGTAGGGCAGAAGGACTGTGAGATCTGGAAAGCAGCTGCCAAGAGTTCCAACAAAGGTATATCTATCACTTTCTAGACAGCTAAAAAATTAAAGAATCAATCAATCAATAAATAATTATTAAATGCCTCCTATGTATCAAGCCCTGTACTAAGCACTGGAGATACAAAAAGAATCAAAAGACAGTCTCTGCCCTCAAAAAATGTTGACAATCTAATGGGGGAGGTAATATGCACACATGTATAAAAAGCAAGCTATATAAAGGATAAACAGGAAATAATAAAGAGAAAGTACTAGAATTAAGAGGGGTTCAGGAAGTCTTCTAGTAAAAGGGGGTATTTGGGGTGACAATGGAAGCTAGAGAGGTCAAGGCCAAGGAAAGGGAGCATTCCAAGAATGGAGGATAATTAGAGAAAAATCCAAAGCAAGGAAATGGAGTGTCTTGTTTATAGAGCAGCCAGGAGGTCAGTGACCAAATAAAAACAGGACCAGCCCTATCAGTGACCTGCTGTTTTGGAAACAATTCTTGAGTAGAATGTGTTGACCAAAGGAAAACTTAAAAAAAAAAGTTAAACCTCACAGGGCAGTTCTGGGGACTCATCTTATCTAAAAGGGCTGTTGTGGTTATACTTGTGTTCCCCTGTATTTTGTGTCTCTCAGATAAAAGTGTGATGCCTTAGATTGTGTTGCAAGCTAACTAAGATCTGACTCAGAATTAATTAAAAAGCATGGATGATGATGATGATGATGATGATGATGATGATGATGATGATGACGGTGACGATTTTGTGTCCTAAAGCATCAAAAGACAAATTCTTGAATATATGTTCAAAGCTACTGATCCCTGGGGCAAAATTGTGAGAAATCTTGAGACCCTGGCATTAACACTAATCAATTTATGAATACTTGGTCAAAATGGCTTAAAATTAATGTATTTATTTTATTGTATTTGTTGACTTAAGCAGAGATGGTCAAAGGTAAAATCTTATTTATTCAATTGTCATATTTTGGAAAGGATGCCCCTTATAAAACATATCTTCTTTCAATCACATTAATGCTGAATTGTTTGGGAAAGAGTATATTACATTCTCTTCCCCACCCCACCCTTCCCAATCTGCTACAAAATATTCAAAATCTTTTGCCTTAGACTTTAAATATTTTGCGTCTGCTTAGTCAGATTTTCAAAAGGAAGCTTACAACCATCAGCAACCACCCATCTTCCTTAAACCTTGCTTTTTACTTTTTGCCCTTCTCTCTCTCCAGCTCCCCACTGCCCCACTTTCCAAGCCTAAAATACTTGATAAGGCTTTGGCTCAGCCTCAAGTGAGTACTTTCGAAAGAAAACTACTGATGAGTAGATTAGAGTTGATTGGAGATTTCTGTCTGAGGAAATTTCCTGGGAATTGAAAGCAGACAAGACTCCTCCAAATGGAAACAATATTGTTTCTCCTTTTGTATTGATTATAAAAGGCAGATTTTGGTCATATTAGCATGGAATGATTCTGAAACAAGGGAAGAAATAGTCTTATTAGAAAGAGTGCTATCAGAAGAAAAGATAACTTCTTTACCTGCCATTCAGTGCCCTCCAGACTGTTGTACTACCTGAACCATTTTAGCTAGCCTTAGCCTTTAGCATTTTCCCTCCATACTTGATATTATCTAGATACAAGCTAGAATTGTGCCTTGCTCTTTTCTGACTGTGTTTGTCTTTACACTCTTTTCTATGTCTATCTTTTCTTTAAAAGCCAACTTAAATATTACCTTTTCCACCTCGGATGATCCTCTCTCAGCAAGGATTTTCCCCTCTGGGAAGCACTTTGCTTTCCAACTTTAATCCATTTATCATGAACTATTATTCCTGAGCTTTCCCAAAGACACAGGTTTAAAACTAAATGTATCTTTCAAGATCATATAGTCCAATCTTGTTTTTTTTTAATGAGGTTATTGAGGTTAAGAGATGCCCAAGTTTACAGAGGTAATAAATAGCAGACCTAGGATTTGAACCTTGGACCTCAGACTTACATTCCAAAATTATTTCCACTGTACCTGATCCTCCATTAGACTATAAGGTCTAGACAGCAGGAACACAATCTTCTCTAAACAACTACTTCTCCTCCTCCTCCTCCTCCTCCTCCTCTTCTTCTTCTCCCTCTTCCTCCTCCTCTTCTTCCTCCTCCTTTTCCTCCTCCTCCTCTTCCTCTTTCTTTTTCTTCTTTCTTTTTCTGAGGCAATTGGGATTGCCCCTTCTCTAAGCTTTTTATGTCCCCAACTTTTATTATTGAATTCTGCATACAGTAGCCATTTAGTAAATGTTTGTCAATATGATTGAATTCCTATTGTTTTTTGTTTTAGTGTAAGAGGGTCCTGGTACACATGAAATATGTCTTGTAACAGTTTGTTTATATAACATTTATTTCCCAGCATATTCTCTCCATCTCTGTTCCCTTTCAGGACCCAGAGCCGTCTCCTAGAACAAAGAATAAAAAAAGATCTTTAAAATTCAGCAAAACTAACCAACACATAAATCAAGTGATGGTTTGTACTGTGTTCTACCTGTAATCACCCTGTCTCCCTCTAGATGTCTTTTCTTCAAAACCATTGTAATTACAGTTTCAATTTTTATTGTTGGTCTTATTGTTTCCATTTACATTGACATATAGTCTGTGTATGTGTGGCTTTCCAGATTCCACTTACTTCATTTTGCTTCAATTCACATATGTATCTTCCCAGCCCTTCCTATATTCTTCATCTTCATCTGTATAGCAGTAAAATTCATCTACCATATGTTGCTTAACCATTTCCTGGGGTCAACAGACATTTAATACATTTTTTTTTACTGTAGCCTATCTCTCCCCCCCAGTCAAAAGATTAGAAACAACTTTTTTTAGACAAAAAATAATCTTGCCTTCCATATCTCATTACTGATGACTGATCTGATTTCAATCATTCATCCAAGGTGCTAAAGACAAAAAGCAAAGGAGAACAATTTATTAAATCCAAACCATTTATTTAGAATGATAAGACTGACAAAGGAATCTGCCAGAGGAGACCACATCATCTCCTCTTCTATCAACCTCAGTGATTTTCTATTGCTTTCCAAATCAAATATAAAATCCTCTGTTTGATTTTTACAATCCTTCCTAACCTGGCCCCCCTTTTCCTGTCTTCTTACCCCCTAAGCTATCTCTTCTTCTCCCTCTCCCACTCTCATTCCCACACTACTAGCTGTGATTCAGTGACCCTTATCTCTTGCAGTTTCACAAAACATTCCATGTCCCAACTAACTCCGGACATTTCCAATAGCTGTCCCCCATTCCTTCTTCATGTCCACATCCTGGCTTCCTTCAAGCCTCAGCTAATAATAGCCTTCCATAACAAACATATCCTCATCCTCCTTGATCTTAGTAACTTCCCTCTGAGATTATCTCCAATTTCCTAGATATATTGATAGATATAGAGATATACTATATATGTGTGTGGGTAAAGGTGCATGGGTATCTATGCATGTGTGTGTGGATATATGGATATACAAGCATATTTTATTTGTATGTTGTTCTCCATTCCCTCCAATTAGATGGGCAATTCCTCAACATTATTATTATTATTATTATTATTATTAATTATTTTGCTTCTTTTTGTATGAGGCCTTAACCTCAGTTGGCACATCATAGGTGCTTAATAAATGCCTGCTGTTGACTTTTAACAAATAACTAGACAGAATAAAACCCTAGTAGGGATTCAATCCAATGCAACAGAGAAAGTAATTAGAAAACAGAAAGAGATCACAAATCCAAACATTGCTTTTGTAATAGTAGACAGCAATCTTCCCTAAACTTGTTGCTCCTATATTCCCTGGCTAGATAGGCAAGGTAGTTTAGACTTTCATAAAGTGCTGAAAGATAGAGTAAGAAGTTTCAGATTCCATCTAGCAGAGTCAATAAAAAATGAAAAGGATATAAAAGAAGGATCAGGGAGCTCAAATTTGGGCAGCAAAACGGGTACAGAGTCATGAGGCTTTCCTTCAATGGTACCCAGCTCCAATATGTTTCTCTTATGTCACGTGGCAACAGAATTTGGTTTTGAAGGTGGAAATACATTTCAGGTCTATAAGTTTCTCATCAATAAGCTTCTGTACTTCTTCCTCTGAGAAGTCACATTTACTGGTGTTCATGCTTCTGGTACAGAGATGCAATACTTTTTTTTTTTTTAACATTTTAATTTATTATTTAAAAAAAAAAAAAAACATTCCTTTCTTTCTAAATTTTGAGATCCAAGTTCTCTTCCTCCCTCTTACTCCCTAACCCACTAAGAAGGTAAGCAATATGATATTCATGTGAAATCATGCAATATAAATTTCTATATTAGCCATTATTTTTTTTTAAAAGCAAGAAAAATAAAAATAAGAAACGTATACTTCAATTTCCACTCAAAGTTATCAGTTCTTTTTCTGGAGGTAGATAGAATTTTTCATCTTGAGTCCTTTGGAATTGTCTTGGATCATTGTATTGATCAGAATAGGCAAGTTTTTCACAGTTCATCATTATTATAACATTGTTGTTATTATGCAAATTATCTGATTCTTTTCCCTTCATTTTGCATTAGTTCATATAGGTCTTGCCATGTTTTTTTCTGAAACCACTTTCCTCGATTATATTTATGAGTGTCCATATTTTCTTTGCTTCTTTTGTAGATTATTCTTTTGTAATCTGCAGTATACTTTTTACTTTATTCTTTTTTCCCCTTTGTCCCCTAAGCAGCACCTAAAATAATATTAGTATGAATGACATATAATGTAATTTCTTTTAATTGAACCTTTAAGTTTGACTTTGTCTAAGATCAATGATTACTGGCCATACTTTTTTCCCCTAATAAATTGTACTCCTGATCCTTGTTGTAGCATTTGAGTCTTCTTTCTTATCCCTGCTAATTCTTCTGCTTTAATTCTGTTCCTTAACTTGTTTTGCTATTACTCAACCTCTTCCCACCCATGGATCCCTTCCTTATGTTCTTCCCCCTCACTTTGCTTCCCCCTCTGCCAATGCCTCCCCACTTATTTCTTTATAGATTTTGGAGGGTGCTGTACCCTTCAGATTAGTGTTACCTATTTAATTCATTCCTGATGTGAGTATGTTTTCAGAGCTAAGAACTCTCCTCCCCTTTCTAATGCCTCTGTGTCTATTCTTCCTCTGCACTTCATTTGTACACATAATTACTATTTTAAACTTTTTTTAGGAGGTTTTGCTTTTTAGAGTCAAATTATACTAAACTCTGCCCCAATCTTTCTTTTGAACTGCCCAATTGCTGATGTCAATCTTATTTATAATATATGTTTTCATGTAAAAAAACATAAATGATTTGCCCATGTTAAAAGTTTCTTGAAATTGATCTTTGATATTGACTTTTATATGTTAAGTTTTCTCTTGAGTTCAGGGTTGGTTGAAAGAAAGTCCTGAACTTGCAGATCATTGAATATCCATTTTTTTCATCCACTATTATGGATAATTTTGCTGGATATGATATTTTTGGCCACATGCCTAGTTCTTTCAATTGTCAGTAGATATGATTCCAGGACCTGTGGTTTTTTATTGGGCCTGCTGATAAGTCCTATACAATTCTAATTGTAGCTCCAGCATATTTGAATTTTTTTTCTTGTTTCTTGCAAAATTTTCTCTTTGATCTGGTTGTTTCAAAATTTGACAATAATATTCCTAAGTGTTTTCCATAAAAGATTTCTCTGAGATAGTGATTGGTAGATTTTTTTTTCTATTACTATTTCCCCTTCCTATTCTATCACTCTAGGACAATTTTCTTGGATTATTTCTTACATTATTGTTTCATGGTTCTTTTTTTAGTCATAGCTTTCAGGTAGTCCAATTATTCTTATATTTTCTCTTCAAGATCTTTTCTCCAGATCTATAGTTTTTCTTATGTTTCATACTCTGTTCTATTTTTTTTCATTCTTTATATAGTGTTTTGTTATTTCTTGATCTCTCATAACTTCACTGGTTTCCCCGTGTTCAATTCTAAAATCTTCATCTTTAAGACTCTGTAATCTCCTTTTATAGTGGGTTAACTTTTTTTTCATAATCTTCTTATTTTTCTTGGATGGCTTTTATTTATTTGTTAGCTTTTCCTCAATGTCTTTCACTTGATTTTTAAAATTTTTTTGAGTTCTATAAATTCTCTCTGGGAAGGGAGCCATTTCATACTGCCCTTTGGGATAGAAAAAGTTTTTTTTATTTCAATATCCTCTTCAGAAGATGAATTCTCATCTTTCTTATTCCAATAGTAAATTTCTATGGTTGGTTCTTTCTTCTTTGCCAGTTCATTTATTTAAAAAAAATGAGAAGCACAAAGTAAACACTTCTAATAGTAAGGTGGGGAAATGATATCCTTAAATACACTTCAGTTCTCCCTTCTGACCTGGAACCCCAAACGAAGATCTCTGCCCTACTTTAAGTACCCACAGCCAGCAGCAACCCTGCCACTGTCTCTTCACTTAGGGATGGACTGGTTCCTTCTAGCCCAGAGGTGAATCTCTACAGCATGGCTGGGCCTGACATTCCTGATCAGTCAAGATTTCCTCAGTCTTCCCAGATTCAGAATCCCTACTCTACATGATGTCTGGGAGATAAAGTTCCTCTGGTTTCTGCTGAGTCTACAGCCCCTGGGGTTCCCACTTGTGTTTGTGTTGAACTAGCCTGGAAATGTTTGCATTTCACACTAGTTAATGCCCAGTCTGGGGTCTTCCTAAGGATCTTCCTAGGTTGTATCTGGAGGACCCCAGTTCTACCCCAAGTCTTGATTTTTCACCAGTCTATGTTCACCCTGAGTTGACCCTCTTTTTCTGGCATAACTCTTGCTAACCCACACTCTCTCATGAATTGAAAACTAATAGGAAATAAAAGGGGGGAACCACCTTTTTTTTTAAACAAATAAGCATATTAAAGCAAAACAAATCAATATAGTATCCTGTCTAAAAATTTATATCTCTTCATTTTATATCTGTCAGAAGATGGGCAATCTGCATCTTTATCATTCCTCTGGAAACATAGTTGGTCAGTACTTTTATCAGAGTTCTTGAGTCTTTCAAAGTTTCTTTCTTCTTTACTATGTTTTTTGTACTTATATAATTTTTATCTGGTTCTTTTCACTTCACTCTGTCAATTCATACTACCTAGAATTCTCTGAAATCAATTTTTTTGTTATTTCTTGTGCCCCGAGAATATTCTGTTGGAATCATTTTTCACAATTTGGTTAATTATTTTCCAATTGCTTGTCATGCTATTATTTTCCGTTGTTCAGAGAAATTTCTGCTATCTAGCCTTTTCTAGATTCTTCTGTTTGTTTATAAAAGTTCCTATTCAGCTCTGGGCTTTTCATCAGAATTGGTGGAAAGTTCTCCATTTCACTAAAGATCTGCCTTTCCCCTTTGGGTTTAAACTCAGTTTTGCTGGATAAGTTATTCTTGTTACCTAATGCTTGGAGATGGAATACTATTATGAAAAAGACTTTCCTATACAGAACAGAAAAAGATTTTTATTTTGAATGCCTAGTCCAGACCAGCGGTATTTCTATAGTATTTGATATCCTGAGTAGATCATTTTTTTTAAACACCTATTTCCACTATGATGTTGTTGTTGAGTCATTTTTCAGTCATGTTTGACTCTTTGTGAATGCATTTGGGGGTTTTCTTGATAGAGATACTACTGTGGTTTGTCATTTCCTTTTCCAGCTCATTTTACAGGTGAAGAAACTGAGGAATACAGGGTTAAGTGACCTGACTTGTAAGTGTCTAAGATCAGATTTGAACTCATGAAAATGAATATTCCTGATTTTGAGACTTGCGCTCTGTCCATGGTGCCACCTAATGCTCACTTCATTTATACCAGAAATTATTTTGAATGATACTCATGAAGTGAAACAAACAATGATGGTAGTTTAAAAATGCAGACAAAGATTTTTTCTTTTATTGACTGCTAACAATTATGCCAGTAAACGCAATTTTTAAAAACAAAAAAATTTAAAATTGTGAAATAATAATGAAAAGATAATGGGCTAATATTTTTAAATTATCTTAATATATTTTAAAAGAGAAAAAACTGATATCTACATAGTGTTCTCTTAATAATACAAAACATCATAGTTACAGTTTTTTGTTTTAAATTCTGAAAATTTGTCAACTACTTCATCAAATTTGATCTTTTATTCATATTCATGTTCAATAGATAGCATACTCATATCTATCCATGTATCTTTGCTCAAAGTTAATCCAAGAATACTTTTTAAAATTAATTTTCATTTCAAAAAGTTTCTTTCACATAAAACAACATGTTCCAGGTTAGGAAAAGTCTTAAACATAAGGATAAGATTGGCAGAAATTCATAAAAATCCCATTTCACAAGTCATTTTTTACAAAATCAAAAACATCTGCAAAAGGTACAATTACCTTTAGCAGTTGCAGGCAGTTATTCTATAATACCATTGATATAATGTTTTATTTTCTTCATTTGTTCCTTGGTTTTCAAACAAATTAACAATTAAAAAAATAATGCACTTCAACTTTAAAGATATTCAAATTCAGTAAAATAGTTCATTTATGAACTGAAATTTGCACTTACCAAACCAAAATATCACACCTCACAGTTCACAGTTTCACTGTTTTAAATTTTAAACCCAAATAAAAACTCCAAGTGATGACAGAGAACGACAGAATCTAAGTCACTCTAGTTTTGTTTGTCTTTGCAATCATTGAGCTGCCATTACTTATTCCAAATCTAAGATTTAAATACAGGAACACATAGTGCCATCAAGGATGGAGAGATGTACTGCTGTGCCCAAAGCAAGTTCAAATGAGCATAAACTGTAATAAACTTACTCTCCAAGGAATGCAGGCAACCAAGTCTGCCAGTGTCAAGGGCTGATTTCTAAGTGGGAGCTCTACAAACTATGTAGAATGCCATGTTAATGTTAAAAAATTTTTTTCTAAAGACAATCATTTTTTTGCCAATCTTTGGCATTTGGGAGATGGCAGGTACATGCTCCTGGGAGAAGACATGCTTCCCTATCACGTGGGTAAAAATGAACTCTTTCCATTGACTACATAACTGGAACAGACTGCATCTTTAAAATTATCAGACTGGGACAGACTCTCACTTTCAAGTCGTATCCAAGGGGTGAAAGGCTACTTTTCCTTCTCCCCTCCCTCTTTTAGATCCTGTGGTCCAGAGAAATGGGGATGTGTTCTGTTTGTCCTTTTCAGTTCTAGTGTAGATAGAGGCATTCTGGGACCCACCTTGGGAGATCTCTTGAACCATAGTAATCTTGAAGTCACAATCTCATTGCAGATATCACTATCAGGTTAGGAAGGGAGCCCAGAGAAACCAAGTCCCAGGACTGAGTCCAAAAGGCCTTTGAATTTAGAACTTGATAGAACTAAGTCTATATAGAAACTTTGTCAAGCTATGAATCTAATCTCCCTTCTCCAAAGACTAGGGTGCAACAAGAGGAGATTATACCTCCTCAACTGTTGGGAGAAGGTTTATTTGTAGTTTATCTGGAGATACCTTTGTGGTAAATATTCTTTTGTAAAAGCTAATCTGACTGTTAAATAGTTAACTGGAACTGGGGTGTTGGGAGCCCTTAAAAATTGGGAGAACACAATTGGTAGAGACTTGAACCATAAATGGATGGAGATGAGAAACACCCTCCAAGCCCCCTAAACAGAAGCTTAGAATCCTAGGAAAGTGTTACAAATGTAACACACTTTGCCTTTAGACAGTTACTGATAATATATACATATGTATATACACACATGTTATTGTTCAGTTGTGTCCAACTATTTATCTCTTCATGGACCATACTATCCATGAGGTTTCCTTGGCAAAGATAGTGGAGAGCTTTGTCATTTCCTTCTCTAGTGGAATAAGGTTAGGTAACTTATCAGTGTCTCATGCTGGATTTGAACTTGGCTCTTCCTGATTACAAGTGCAGCAATTTCTCCAGTGACCCACCTAGCTGATATCTCTCTGTCTCTGTCTCTGTCTCTGTCTCTGTCTCTGTCTCTCTCTCTCTCTCAATATATATATTTATACTCATGTATATACTCATACATATATATGCATATAAGACAGAAATATAGCTATGTAATTTATTATACACATGCTGTATGGGTGTTTATGCATATATATATATATATATGTATATATTTACAATATATGTGTGTGTGCATTCATTCATTTGTTTGCTTATTTATCCTGAACAGATGCTACACTCAGATAATGAACTGAACTCAACATTTCATAGGAGGAAGTGTTTTGCAGCACTTCTAATGAACACAAGTTTATCCCCAAAACAAAGGCTAACTGTTTTAACATCAATATTTTTCTAATGATGCTACATGATAGCAAGACAGAAGAACACTGTCACAAAATAATTAAAGTTATAGTTTTCTCCAAAAAGAATGAAAAGTTAAAGCATAGACTGTAATAAGATGCAACTAGTTGATAAGAAAAAATAGCATAAAGCACATGATCCAGGTGGTGTGATAGAGTCCTGGGCCTGGAGTCAGAAAGACTGAGTTCAGATTCAGCCTCTGACATTTACTAGCTAGCTTGTGTAAGACTAGTCTAGACAAGTCATTTAATCTCTATTTTCTTACCTTTAAAACGAGGATAATAATGGCATCTATCTTCCAGGGTTGTTGTGAGAATTAAATGAGATAATATTTATAAAGTGCCTGGCACATAGTAGGTACTATATAAATACTATCATCATCATCATCATCAATCAATAAGTATTAATTTAGGACTTACTATTATGTCAGGCACTGAACTAAATGCTAAGGATACAAAGAAAGGTCCAAAGAGCTCCCAAAAAAGCTTCCTGCCTTTTGGGAGCTTATATTCTAATAATTAGGGCTGGAAATTCTAAATGCTGAGGAGGGCCCTAGGTATAAAAGAAGTTTTAATCTCCCTAAAGACCTTTAAATTGATAGGACCTACTACTTTTCAAGTAAACCTATTCCACATTTGCATAGCTCTGGACTACAACTGCCCACACCTCAGCTCCCTTTACCCTCAGTCCCTGAGGGTCCCTATCCAAATGATGGCTCCTCTTTTGGAGAAGGACCCAGATCAGTCATCCTTCATTGTGGTCTTCACCACATTATGCCCCAATCCAATCATTCCCTTTAATGTATTGTCCTCTTCTCCCAGTAGATGGTAAATTCTTTGAGGGCATGTATTTGTATTCTCAGCTCTTAGCAGAGTGTCTGGTTAATGTTTAATGAATTCCTGTTGAACTACTCATTTTTAGGGAATTTTTCATTATTTTAAACATGAATTTGCCTTTTTTGCACCTTCCAAACTTATAAATCATCTTGTTCAATGTTCTCATTGTATAATTGAATAACAATAACAATAACTAATAGAGTGCTTAAAAGTATTCAACATTCTTATAAGATTTCATTTGATCTTCAAAACAACCCTGTGAATTAGGTACTAGTCTTATCCCCATTTTCAAATGAGGAAGTCTTCCCCATTAGATTGTAAACTCCTTAAGATCGGGAGCTATCTTTTGTTTTTCTTTGGGTTTTGGCATATGGTAAGTGTTCAATAAATGTTAATTTAAATAGTTAAGTGATTTTTTTCCAGGGTCACACAGATGGTCAGTAGCTGAAGCAGGATTTGAACAAGATTTCTGATTTCATGTCCAGACTATCCCCTGAGCTCAAAAAAAGAAGAAAGGAGGTCCAGATTCTCTTCAGTTACCTAAAGGGGGAAAAACCTCTGGGAAGAAGTCAAAGATAAAGAGGATTCAGGACCTTGATGATGTTCCTACTCTTTGCTTAAGACATTAGAGACTTCAGGGGATTTTCCTTTGAATATGACTGTCTGAATGGTCATTAAAGAAATAATCCACTATTTATGAGATATATCCTGTGCTATACATAAGAAGTGTGGTCTGACAATTGTTATCTGCTTGGGAAAATTGAGGAGACAATTTTGCACAGGTGGAGGTGGCTGCAAACTACAGCATTTTTCACTGCCCTGGAACTGAAACCAGTAACTTTGTTCACCTGCAAGTGCCCAAAGTCAGCCCAATGCCCACCCTCCTGCTATTGCACTCACCAGATCTGGGGCTTTTTTTCATGAAGAACAGACTTTAAGAAGCTTCACAGAAGAATTAGATGAGATAGTTAATGCTGAAAGAAAGCATTTTAATTTGATGATTTAAAGAAAGACTTGACAGACTATTCCCTATGCCACCTGACTGACTAGCTGAAAAACTAAGGACTAGGAAGAAGATATGAAAGTTATCTAAAATCACATGGTTAGTTACAGAATTGGAATCAGATCTCAGAATATTTGATACCCAACCCAACTACAACATAAAATGGGAGACAAAAAAATGCAATGTTTATGAGAGCTTAGAGAAAGAAAAATACAGATATTGGTAGCAACTCTAGAAGCAGTTGAATGGTATTCATATTTAGTAGAAGAGAATAATGATATGATGGAAATGTATCTTTTAAAAAAGTTACAGGAAAGCCACAAGGACAAGATTCCTAACAAAATCCTTTTCTTTTATTATTTTAAGAAAAAAAATTCTCCCTTTCACTTTTAATTTTGGTGTACAACAATCCTGCATCCCTATCCAAGGGTGACACAGTGGCTAGGGTGCCAGGTCTGAAATCAGGAAGACTCATCTTCATGAGTTCAAATCTGACTTTAGACACTGCCTATGTGATGCTAGGCCAGTCACTTAACTCTATTTACCTCAGTTTCTTCATCTATAAAATGAGCTGGAGACAGAAATGGCAAACTATTCCAGGATCTTTGCCAAGAAAATCCCAAATAGTGTTATGAAGAGTTATATAGGACTGAAACTACTAAACAACAACAATAACAATAGACTATCCCCTCCCTCCATTCTTCAACTCTTTACTGCCATGCCTGCCTAAACAACTCATAACTATCCTACAAAACCAAGATAAATTCCTACGTCTTCCAGGAAGAAAGACCATTTCCAGGCCATTCCAAATCATAGTCTTCATTTTCCTCCATATTTGTGGCAGTGAGTGTTGATATTATTTCTTCATTTCATGTGTGTATGTATGTATGTATGTATGTGAGTATGTGTGTGAGTGTGGGTGTAGGTGTGCAATAGCTGACATTTATAAAGTGCTTTTATATGTTAGACCCAGTTCTAAGCATTTTACAATTTTTTATTTCATTCTCACAACTATCCTGGGGAATAGGTAGTATTATTATTATCCCCATTTACAGATAAGAAAACTGAGGCAAATATGGTCTAAGCAATTTGCCTCAGATCATGTAGCTACTAAAAGTCTGAGATCAGATTTTAATTCAGGTTTTCCTGATTCCAAGCCTGGTATTTCATCTACTGCACTCACTCAGTTGCTGATCATACATGTACACACATATTTACATGCACATATGTGTATATGTGTATATATATATATATACATAAGGACATACACACACATTTGCTATTTTTATTGTGGTTCAGGCATTGCAGTTTTATCTTAATCCCTATGAGCCCATATGGAGTTTTCTTGGTAAAGATACTGGAATGTTTGTTATTTCCTTCTCCAGCTCGTTTTAAAAATGAGAAAACTGAGACAGAGTTAAATGTCTTGCTCAAGTTCACTCAGCTAATAAGTATCTGAGGCTAGATTTGAACTCAGGAAGTTGAATTTTTCTTACTCCAAGCCCAGAGTTCTATCCACTATGCCACCTAGCTGCTGTGTGTATGTGTGTGCACACACAAATATACATGTACATATATGTATGTTATATACATGTGTTTTATGTATGCACTCATATACACATGCGCAAAATATTAATAGAAATGCATATGTATATATCTAAAATTAATTTTATATAAACATACTCATTTACAACATCTTTTTAAAAAAACTGGGGGGGGTATGTTTTCTGGTCTCCCCAATTGTCTTTGTAAACTTCTTAAAGAACAGGATCTATGACTAATTCTTCTCTTTACCTTCTAAAGCATCTAAATCAGTGGTAACAATGTAAGTATAGTATAGTATAATGTGTGTTCAATCAATATTAAATGAATGAATGTATAAATGAATGAATATTAAGGAAGTATCCTGTTGAGTGACCTATAATTGTGGGATCAAGTCCACAGCGAGCCAGACATAGAAAGACCAGAGGCTTTTCATCGGTGAATATGTGGTTAGCTACTTTTTGGTCATGATAATGAATGGGATTCTTTAGATTCATTCATTTCTATAGTACCAAGGCCATGTTCATTTCTTTCTCTTTCTTTCTAGATGCCGCCTGTGCTAAAAAAAAGACAGTAACTCTGAGGAGGTTCAGGTGACATCCATGTAGCTCAGCATTAGGCACCTGGTGAGCAGTAAGTAAATGCTTGTTGCTTGAACATTCCCCCTACTTGGCAAAGAAAGAATTGCCTTCCCACCAACTGTGGATAAACAAGTGCCTGCACACTGGTAGGCAAAGCCTTCTTGCTATTTTATGGAAATAACATTCAAGAAAACGCCTCTACTAGCTGCTCCCCTAGAGTTTGGACTGTGAGGATGACTTTTTTTTAAATGCATAAAATAAGCTAAAATAATGTTTTAAAAAGTGAAGTTTCCAAAAGGATCAGCGGCTCCACAGGTTATTCAGGCTTTCTTCCCATCTGCTGTGACAGCAGGTGTGATTTCACAAGCCTACTCCCATCAATCATCCCTCTCCAACCTGTCTCTGGTGCCTGACAAGGTGTTTATGTGCATTACATGGAAACCATTGCTAGCATGGGTAGGCCAAATAACTCTGCCTTTGAGCAGGGTTTGGAAGGAAAGACCTCAAAGGAAAACCCAAGCATGGAATATAATTCATTCTGTAGATGGCACTCTCTCTTTTTAGTCTGTATCATCTTAACAAAGACCACTGAGGATTACTTTTGGTGCAGCCATAATATTAGCAATAAAATGGGTTCCTTATTATGTTAACTCAATTTAGTTATAACAAGAGGAGGACCAGCCAGTGGGGGCCCAGTCTTCCAAGTATGAACAATATCAACCTATGTGGAGACTTCAGGAGCCTACTTCTTAAAAAACATTTAATAATGAGTATAGAGGATCCTATTTCCCTCTTTCAAGCTTGCATAAATTTTCTGTGACTCTTTCTTGTTGACTTATTTTGTAGTAGGAAAAAAGCTTTAATTGACAGTTAAGCCAGAAGTGAGGGTACACACAGAAGATAGGAACAAACCAAAGCTATCTCTTTTCCCTGAGGGCAAGTGAGGAAAAAAACCGATTGTAGGCTTCCAGGTAGGGAGAGAGGTAGCTCAGATAGGGAGCTAAGGTAACCTGTGGCAGAGAGCTACCCTCTCTCTCCCTGGAAACCTATCACAGCTCTTTCCTCATTTGCCACCAGAGAAGAGAGATAAGTTTTGGTCTGTTCCTAGCTCCTGTATGCACACTCACTTCTGGCTCAACAATCGATTGAAAGCTTTGTCACTTAACACAAAATAAACCAACTAGAAAGAGTCACAGAATACTTGTGCAAGTTTGAAGGTGAGAAATATAACCCTCTATACACATTTTTAAGTATTTTCAGAAATAGGCTTCTTTTTTTAAATTTTATTTTATTTAATAATAACTTTATATTGACAGAACCCATGCCAGGGTAATTTTTTTACAACATTATCCCTTGCACTCGCTTCTGTTCCGATTTTTCCCCTCCCTCCCTCCACCCCCTCCCCTAGATGGCAAGCAGTCCTATATATGTTAGATATGTTGCAGTATGTCCTAGATACAATATATGTTTGCAGAACCGAACAGTTTTCTTGTTGCACAGGGAGAATTGGATTCAGAAGGTAAAGATAACCTGGGAAAAAAAACAAAAATGCAAATAGTTCACATTCGTTTCCCAGTGTTCTTTCTTTGGGTGTAGCTGCTTCTGTCCATCATTTATCAATTGAAACTCAGGTCTCTTTGTCAAAGAAGTCCACTTCCATCAGAATACATCCTCATACAATGTCATTGTCGAAGTGTATAATGATCTCCTGGTTCTGCTCATTTCACTTAGCAAGAAATAGGCTTCTGAGATCTCCACATGGTTAATGACAAACAGAGCATAATGCACATGCTTAAAGAATTGAGCCTACATTGGTCAATCTACCAACTCTCTCCATGGAATTTCAGGTCAGGGAAAAGACTTGTATAAAAATTCCTAGATTCCCAGCCATAATAATACTGATCCAAAATCTCCAAACTACGTATCTGAAAGATAACTAAAATAACAATTTTATATAGCAAGATTATGTTGCATCCTTTTTTTCTGTCTTTCATGTCCCAATCCACATAGACAAAAGGGGCAGTGCTATTCTTCATAGTTCCTTCTTTCAGGGAATGACCCATTATAATGAACCTAAAGAAAATTCAACCAATTCATTCCACCTGGTTTTCTCTAAAATAACTGAAGAGAGCCTGGAGGAGAGAAGACATGGAAATATAGACATAGATGAGAGCTGTGGTCAAGAAATTGAGGGATTCAAAGAAATATTGAAGGAGGGAAAGGGACCCACATGTGCAAAAATGTTTGTGGCAGCTCTTTTTGTAGTTTTGTAGAAACTGGAAATCCAAGTGGATGCCCATCAATTGGAGAATGGCTGAATAAATTATGGTATATGAATGTTATGGAATATTATTGTTCTGTAAGAAAAGACCAGCAGGATGATTTCAGAGAGGCCATGAACTGATGCTGAGTGAAATGAGGAGAACCAGGAGATCATTATACACTTCAACAACAATACTATATAATGATCAATTCTGATGGATATAACTCTCTTCAACAATGAGATGATTCAAACCAGTTCTACTTGTTCAGTGATGAAGAGAGACATCTACATCCAAAGAGAGAGAACCATAGGAGAGTGTGGACCATAACATAGCATTCTTACTCTTTCTGTTATTTGCTTGCATTTTGTTTTCTTTCTCAGGTTTTTTTTCTTCTTGATCTAATTTTTCTTGTGCAGCAAGATAACTGTATAAATATATATACATATATTGGATTTAACATATATTTTAACATATTTAACATATATTGCACTACCTGCCATCTAGGGGATGGGATGGGGGGAAGGAGGAGAAAATTTGGAACAGAAGGTTTTGCTAAGGTCAGTGTTGAAAAATTACCCATACATATGTTTTGTAAATAAAAAGCTTTAATCAATAAAAAATTAAAAAATAAAATAAAAGAATTTGAGGGATTGTCCCATGAAGAACGGGCTTAATTTTCCTGTTTGACTCCAGAATCAATGTGTAGAAGTGCAGAGATGTCAACTTCTAGATTGATACAAGGACTTGATTTGCAAAATGAGACATACATTTTTAGACATGATTATTAAGGAAATTTGATTTGCTATTTGTTGAAAGGGAAGAGGGACTGTAAGTAGGTGGTACAGTAGATACAGCACTGGGCTTGAAATCAGGAAGACTCATTTATGAATTCAAATCTAGCCTTGAAAATTTACTAGCTGTGTAACCTGACAAATAATTTTAGCCTGTTTGCCTCAGTTCCTCATCTCTGAAATGAGATACAGAAGAAAATAGAAAACCACTCCAGTATCTCTGCCAAGAAATCCCCAAATGAACCCCCCAAATGGGTTCATGAAGAATTTAAAAAATGACAACAATAGCAATGTTATCTGTTAGGAGGGCTTTCCTTTTATTGTAGATCAATTGGGATAGTAAAGAGAGTGAAAGAAAGAGAAAGCAAATAAATATTAATGAAAAAATTAAAAACTTTTAAAACATTTTATGTAAGGAAAACTTTCTAACGATAGTAGTTATCCAAAAGTAGAGTGTACTATCTCATGAGGTGGTGGATTCCAATTTACTGGGAGATTTTGAACAAAGGCTAGATCACCCATATTCAGGTGTTGTTGTACCAAATAGTCTCTGAAGTTCTTTTGAGCTCTTAGATCAAAGATTAAAGTTTTCACTATAGAGATGGCATAATGATTGAGTACTGGACCTGGAATTAGGAAGACCTGAATTCAAATTCAAAATACTTATTCTGGACAAGTCACTTAACTGCTGTCTGCCTCAGTTTCTTTAAAGGTAAAGTGGGGATAATAGCCTCTATTTCATGTATAATTATGAAGATAAAGTAAGATAATATTCATAAAGTATTTTTGCAAACCTTAAATTACTATATAAGTGATAACTATCATCATTCTATGTGCCTTACCCAAATAGAATTGTGTTTCAGAAAACTAAAGGATATAATCCACAAAGCCCATTTCAGATAGACATTATAAATGCTAAAAATCTTGTAAGGTCCAATATTTTAAGAAAGTTGAAACTCCCATATGCGGCAAGGCCAGGGAAGGATGAAATCATTATTAATTGCACTTATCCAGGTGAGTTGTTCTATCGACTAATCAAACCATAAATGATGACAAAGATAATTGTTTATTTCTATATGTAAAGTATTTGAAACACAGCTAATTCTTGCACATAATAGAATCAGTCTCAATCAGGAAATTTGAAATCTATGGTTGGTTCATGGATAAATTTTAGAAAATGTATGAACTTGGGTGGGGGAACAATTACACCTTGGTTTTTACCTATCTTTGGTTTCCTTTGGAATTTCTATATATTTTATGTATTTAAAAACATTATTCTGAATATTGGTCCATATGCTTCATCAGATTGACACAGAGGTCCAATAACACAAAAAATGTTGAGAACATTACTCTTTTCTAATCAGTAAATGTTCTTCAAACTTAGTCATGGCCCAAGTAGCCTGGATGCCCTACAGATAGATTGATCTAATTGATTTTAGTGGACTCCAATGTGTCATAGGAATCGGTAATCAGAAGAGTTCACATAATTCCTCACATTTAAAGATATCCATGCTCCATAAGCAAACAGAAAAAATCTTTCCTGGGTTTTGCCTAGGTGGTCTTCTATATGGAGTACTCCATATAGTACTGAACACCATAGTTTAAATAGGATCAGGTGCAAAATGCTCAAAGAACAATCAGAACAGTTATAGGATCATAAATCAAGAACTGAGAAGGTCTCTAGTGTCTATCTAATCCAACTCCCTAATTTTCCAGTTGAGGAAGTTCAGGTAAGGGAGATTAAGGGACTTGTTCAAGATCTCACAGGTAATTAACATCTAAGGCAAGGTGTGAAGTCAGGTCCTCTAATTCCACAGCCAGTGCTCTTTTCATCATTTTTGCACTAAGGTCATATGACAACTGTTGATGTTTAACCTGTAGAATAAAACTCTTTAGGTATGTGAAGTGGACTATATGGGAGAGGTGTTAGATTTGTTCTATTTGGTCCCTGAGTTGTGAAAAGGCCAATCCAAGCATTTTGCATAGATAAAATTTCTAACAAAGCTAGCTAAAATATAATAGTCTCTAAGGAGGTCATGGATTTCTCTTCCCTGGAGGTCCTCAAAAAAATAATGAATGTCTACTTGTCTTGTATATTGCAGAGGGATTCCTTTTTTTGAGTCTGCTTTGGAATAGATGCATCCTGAGGTTCCTTCCAACTCTTTAGTTTCTGTGATGCTATAATTCTGCGTTGGAGGAGAGGAGCAGAACAACCATAATATGGCTGGCTCTGGAACCAAAGATAGATTCTCCCTATCCATTTATATTATCCTATGTGTCCACTTTCCAATACTATTTTCACATTTATTCTGGACTTTGATTACATCTTTCTTTTTTCCTACTAATGTGTTAGAAATAAAGAAACGATAAATATTGAACTATTAGTCATAATTCACAATATTTAAAATTTATTTCAGAATCTACTGACACCATTTGCAAGTGTGAGCCACAATATTTAAATGAAGACAATAAAGCATTAAAAACATAGTTGCCTTCAATTAAAATTAGACTATAAAGTTGAATACCATACTCTTTGACTACTAGTTTTGGTTAAACGAATATGATTGAACTAGGTAATTTTTCTGATTCCTTCCAGCTCTATAAATCTAAAAAAGTAAAATCATTATCTACCCCAGGGGCTTCTAGTTTTGCTTGTTTCCTTTTAATAGAAAGCTGAATGTTTTTTTAAATCTCTATGTGTGTGTGTGGGGGGGATTTATGAATATTTTATTGATAAGAATGGTGCTATATATAAGCTGTTGGCTCTTTAAAATAAGGAAGTTTTTGTGCATACCCTTTGATCCAGCAGTGTTTCTACTGGGCTTATACCCCAAAGAGATACTAAAGAAAGGAAAGGGACCTGTATGTGCCAAAATGTTTGTGGCAGCCCTGTTTGTAGTGGATAGAAGCTGGAAAATTAAAGGATGCCCATCAATTGGAGAATGGTTGAGTAAATTGTGGTATATGAATGTTATGGAATATTATTGTTTTGTAAGGAATGACCAGCAGGATGAATACAGAGAGGACTGGCGAGACTTACATGAACTGATGCTAAGTGAAACGAGCAGAACCAGGAGATCATTATATACCTCAACAATGATACTGTTTGAGGATGTATTCTGATGGAAGTGGACCTCTTCGATAAAAGAGAGCTTTAATTGATCAATGATGGACAGAAGCAGCTACACCCAAAGAAAGAACACTGGGAAATGAATATAAACTGCTTGCATTTTTGTTTTTCTTCCAGGGTTATTTATACCTTCTGAATTCAATTCTCCCTGTGCAACAAGAAAACTGTGCGGTTCTGCACACATATATTGTATCTAGGATATTCTGTAACCTATTCAACATGTAAAGGACTGCTTGCCATCTAGGGGAGGGGGTGGAGGGAGGAAGGGGAAAAATCAGAACAGAAGTGAATGCAAGGGATAATGCTGTAAAAAATTACCCTGGCATGGGTTCTATCAATAAAAGGTTATTTAAAAAAATAAAATAAGGAAGTTTTAAAGCTTTAATACAAAGTCAGTCTCAAAATCAACCTGCACAACTTTATTTATACAAAAGTACATTTATTGTCATAGATCAATTTTGATCAATTCAATAGAAATACTGATATTTAACACTATTACATATCAGGGAATATCTCAAATCTGACTCCAGGTTTACACCCCAGATGGTGGATCTCAGCTTCATCTGCAGTAGTTTCAAGAAAAAGAATGTATTTTCACAGATACAGGAGGAACCAGATATTCTGCTTCGTGACTATGTAGAAAACCCAGGTAGTTTGACCCTATTGGTTTACTGTTTGTGGATAACATTAGATTAAAACAGATAAAGGAAAGCAAAGTTTTTTGCAGGAATCTTGGGCATGTATAACTCTAAGTCAGGAAATCAGGAAAGTTGCATTTAATCAACAGACTACTTGTTGGATGCTAGGGATCAAACTCTACTCTACCCACTACTCTCTTAAAGTGTATGAAGGGGAAGAAGATCAGTAGATTAAGAAAAGGAGAAAAATGGGAAAAGAGAAGGAAAAATAAGATTAAAAAGGAAAAAAGAGAAAATGAAGAAGGAAAAAATTATATAGATAGACAAGACAGATGGGGAGGGAAGAGAGACAGACAGACAGAGACAGAGGCAGGAAGAAAGAGGACAAAAGAGAAAAGAGAGATAGAGACAGACAGAATTAGAGGAAAGAGACACAGAGACAGACAGAGACAGAGAGAGACAGAAAGACAGAGAGAGAGAGAAAGAGGAAAGGAGAGGAGAAGAGAGGAGAGAGAGAGAGAGAGAGAGAGAGAGAGAGAGAGAGAGAGAGAGAGAGAGAGAAAAGAGTGTTAATCATGTTAATTAATTAATTAATCATGTTAATCCCTAATCTCAAAGAGTTGACATTCCATTTTTATAGAAGCCAATGCATAAAGGAGAAGAGGAAAGAGAGGGAATGGAGAGAGGAAGAGAATGAGGCTTCCTGGAAAGGAGACAAGAATACTGGTGAGGAAATACAGAAATACAAAGAGTGAATTGAGCTGAGGGTGAAATGAGAATGACTGGGTCCCTCATGAATTGTTGACCAGAATAAGCTAGAGACTCACTAATCAGATTGATAGCCCTCAAATAGAGATATCTTCAAGGTGGAAAAATGTCTGACAGGGAAATGAAGTCTGAAGAGTAAATTGAACCTGAATTAAAATGCTCATGACTAGGATCTCTCATGAAATGATGGTCTGGGCTAGGGAGTCATAGGAAAGCAGACCTCAGGGAGGAAGTATCTGCAGAGTGGGAAGGCTGCTGAGGAGAAAGAAGTCTGAAAAGGGATTTGATCCAGAACTGGAAGGTCAGGCTAACTGGAGAGTAAGAGATAATGTTCTAGCTTTAGTCCCAATAAATCCCTATTTTTTTCACTCTCCCCATCCCCCAATAACTTTGTCTCTGTTCTTTAAAAAAAAAAAACAGGTGGGATGGAGTTTAGGAGAGGATGGCAGGGATTAGACAATGTGCTGGGTGGATTGATTAAACTACTGTCTGTGGCTCTGCCGTGGTGTTTTGCTTCCACACTTCTCATGTTTGAAAGTACTTAGCTAGAGTGTGCTACAACTTTGTACTGGCTGGAGAGAAAAGCCCATTATCAGGGCTTGATTTACTGTTTTGTTCATTATCTAGACTTAAAAAAGTAATGGGGAAAATGTTAATAATGTAAATTAAACTTAAAAGTTTCCTACTTAGGGGAGAGTTGGTAGTTAGATATTTACCAGCACACTCTTGCTGGGGATTAAATGATGGTAACTATATAACAAATAGAATAGATTCCATCTTCTTCCAACATGATGTTTTTATAGGGGCAGGAGACTGTGAGTAAAGCCACTAATCTTTACTGCATCAGGAAGCTCTGGTTTACAAGACCAAAAACGTTGGGGAGAGGTTGGAAAGCAGCAAACAACTTTGTCTTTTGAGACACTGTCTACTCCATATATTTTCATTCATTACAGCCTGATGCTGTCCTGCAAACCTGAGCCTCTGACGAGATGGGAGCCATGTAATCGAAGATAATAATGATCATCATGTTTCCTGGGCTTCAATGTAGAAAACAGTGCTTTTCAGCAGGGGCTGAGAAAAAGATGACCTTACATAGAGAGCACTACAAATTTGTCCACACACATAATCAGCTTAATACAGGCTCTGTAAAATTGTGAAAAACCTTCGATAGTTCATGTTTGGTATTATAGAATTGGGACCATGGATCCTGCTGGATACCCAAGAGACTTTCACAAGGTGATATGTCAAACAAAGGCAATAGATAAACAGCATACACTGACAATTTCATATTTATTGGTAAGCTAAATTTTTAATTCACTTAAAGAGATCAAAGTATGTTATTTTTAAAAAGTAGTATACCAATTGCTCACAAATTATAATATGATAACAGAATTTCACCTTATAAGAAGATGATAGCTATACCTTCAAGAGTTCATTCATTGCCATAGGACCAAAATACATTCTCTTTAAAGGCCTTTAAGAAAATCCCAAAAGAAGAACTGGATTTGGCTAAGGACTGAGACAACATGGGCAAGACAAAAGAAAGGATGATGCTTGTATATATTTATGGATAGTGTTTAATAATGTATAGATAGTTTCAAATGGAGAACTAGTTAATAACCTTTTCTTAGAAATGTACAATATGCTCGGCCTACTATCAATCTCCATGGAGGCTTGGTGAACCTGCTTTGAGAAATGCATGATGGCAGAGCCCTTTTCCAGTTTAGAACATGTATAGGTATCCTAGATGTTTCCTGTTGAATTACTGACTGGTAATGAAAACCTTTATATTCAGAAGTGGGATCAAAATGAGTTTGCATATAAAAGGCTCAAAGAATAGAAAAACCCTCTCTTCCCTGGCAGCTTTGACGTAAGGAGGAAGAAAAAATACTTTGGGCTTTAGAGTGGAAAGGAAAGTTGGACCCTCTCTCTCATCCAGCTACTATGTAGTAAGAATTGATGATGTTGTTTTTCCATCTCTGTTGACTTTTTCTTGCTCTTGGGTGACTCTGAATATCAGAGTAAGAATGGCCAAGTTATCACCTTGTGTGCATTTAGAGGTTTGAAGAATCACCAGAGCTACAATTACTGGTGTCTATAAAAGTCTACTGATAACTACAATAGCCGAAACCTGGTGAGGAGAAAGCTCTGAGGAGTTGCCTGTTTTTCCCAGCCCAGCAGTGAAGTAGCTCAGCAACTGAGACAAAATATCTTACAAGTAATGAAACAACTTGTTCATTGACAATGTCATCCCTAGAAATGAATTTGTGGTGGTGTGTATGTGTGTGGGGGGGATTGTTTGGTAGCTACTAAAGTTCAAATTTTCTTTCTCCAAGGAGAAATTGAATGTATAGAGGGAGAAAGTGAAACCTGACTTAAATAAAGGGGATGATTTTTAGGCTTTGCTATACCTTCTCAGTAAAAATTCCTCTGTAAGAACTAATTGATATTAATTTTCCAATTGCTATTAAGGATGTATTATTTGGTGATTGACATTAAAAATCTAATTGATATTAACCTTTCATTTAATATTGAGGAGATACTATTTGGTGATTGACATTAGATAGAACATACTATCTAGAGGTACAGAAGTAACTAGAAAATCATCTCCATTACTTCAACAACCCTGAAAAGAGATATAATTAGCCATGTTCTAGGCACCCAGCCCATCAGTATAAGTATGGATCAAGAGAACCCCAGAGTCTATCTGTCATACAAAGGTCAACAAAACTGAATTGGACTTAATATGCTTACTTCTTTAGTGACTGCACACTGAATGGTGAATGAAGTAGTTCCAGATGCTTACCACATAAAGCATTTGAATTACTCTGTATCACAGAGAACATTACTTCAAGAGACAGCAATTACCTGGAAGTGATATACTCCTGAAAAAATGTAACTACACTGATCTGGCATTTCAGATACCAATAGGAAGTAATCCAGTATAAAGCTGCATTAGAAAGCTTCATAGCTAAAGATTTAAAAACCATCAAGGAATTTAGAAATCATCTGGCCCAGATGCTTTCTGATTTTTGCTGATGAAACCAAGACTTAGAAAGGTCAAATAACTTTATCAGGGTTACAGAGAAAAATCAGTAGCAGAGATAATATTCAAACTGAAACCTTTTATCCCAAGTCTAGTGCTTTTTCCACTACATTTTCTTCCTAAGGAAAAAAATTGCTTTCCCCTCCCTCACTCTTGGTCTGTCACCACAGACACAAGAGATATAGACTTTCCTAGTGAAATTTTGTTGACTGGCACATGAGACATTACCAGTGGTGCCATTGGAATTAATTCCTGGATGGAACAGGGTAGAAAAACAATCTGTGTTTCTCTTCTTTATTTCTGCCAAGGCATTTCTGTTCTGTACATATCCTGGACTTTTTCCCAAGGAGCAGATCTCACAATATTCCATACTAGTCATAAATAAGGTTTTCATTTCTCTGAGAGGAAAACTTCATTAGAACAATTGGTATAAATGGTTAAGTACCAGGCAAGGTGAAAAAATTGATGATCTTCATTTAAAGAGTAGGGTTGGGGTGGGGGCTTTCTCACCCACCTTCTTAATCAGTCCCTACACATATCCACTGTAGCAGTAAGTGTAGTCTAGAGGAGACAACTTTTTTTTAATTAAAGCTTTTTATTTCCAAAAATATACATAAATAATTTTCAATAATTTCCAATTTTTCCCTCCCTTCTCCCCGCTCCTCCTCTAGGCAGCAAGTAATCCAATATATGTTAAACATGTGCAATTCTTCTATACATATTTCCACAAATATCATGCTGCACAAGAAAAATCAGATCAAAAAGGAAAAAATGAGAAAGAAAACAAAATACTAGCAAACAACAACAAAAAGAGTGACAATACTATGTTGTGATTCACACTCAGTCCTCACAGTCTTCTTTGTGGTTGAATATGGCTCTCTTCATCACAAGAACATTGGTACTGGTCTGAATCATTTCATTGTCGAAAAGAACCACATCCTTCAGAACTGCTGATTTTGTACAATCTTGCTGTTACTGTGTACAGTGATTTCCTGGTCCTACTCACTTCACTTAGCATCAGTTCATGTAAGTCTCTCCAGGCCTCTCTGAATTCATCCTGCTGATTGTTTCTTAAAAAACAGTAATATTCCATAATATTCATATACCATAACTTATTCAGCCATTCTCCAACTTATGGACATCCACTCAGTTTCCAGTTTCTTACCTTTACAAAAAGGACTACCACAAACATTTTGCACAAGAGAAGACAACTCTTTACAGAAATTCAAGAAGCCTAAGTATAAGGATCTCTACTACCATTGCCCCATTATATCACCTTGGACAAATTGTTTAATTTCTCTTGGTTTTCTATCCACAAAATGAGAGCACCAGTCCCTAATCATCTCTAGCTTTCTATGATCCCTTCAGAAGAATAATATGGGAAAGTCATAGAAAAAGTTATGATAATTAAATGTATAGCCCCTAACCTAAAGAAAGGTGCAATATGATTTCATTCTGAAGAGAACTATTAGTTTCTTGTCAACCATGTACAAGTGCATGGGTAAATTACCATTAGATACAATATAAAACAAAAAAGTTGACTTATGTGTAAACCGTGATTAAACATTTATAAGACCTATGATCTGAGAGAAGGAACACCCTTTTTTCACCAAGGGGTAGCATTTCTAAGCTCATTTCGCATCTTGGAAAAATCTGATTCCTTAATGGAAATATAGTGTTTTTCAATATTTTCTGGTTCACTACATGCCACCCTGATACCTAAGTAGAACTTTGGAAAAACCTCTAAAGCAAAGCTTACAAACAGCTCATGTTTAGGATATCCCACAAAGGAATTAACAGAGCCCTTTCCAGAAATCTATGCAATGTAACAAAGTAAATCAAATATAGGCCAATTATTTACTTCTACCAAGATAGAAATACTTAACACATTAAAAACTTGTATGTTCCCATTGACAAATATTTATTTAAGACTTGATGCAGCAACCTATCACTTCTATTTAATTTCTGACTTCCACTTTCATTTCAGATCTCTGCCTTCAGTACAATTCATAAATCCCCATCTTCTCAAAACATAGGATACATTTTAGGTTTTCTCACTCCTTTCATCTACAATATCTTTTTGTAAATCATTATTTTCTCTTCTGAGAAATTGTGGGGTTCATTTCATGCAGGGCAATGAATTATCTGAACCTAGGAGTTCCTAATCTGTCAAATTCGTCAATGCCAAAGATAGAAACAATTACCCCTGGATCTATTGTTCTCGGGGAAAGAATCACAGAGTAGAAGATGAGGCAACCAGGGATTGAAAGATCAATTTCAGGCTCACCTCCATAAGCACATGTTTTTGCTGATATGTGTGTCCAGTCACCATTGCCACTAGGTTTAGGAGTAAAGTTGGAGAGAGAGAGATCTACTCACTCACTGCAAGTTGGAGAGAAAGACTTTTTAAGAGAGAGAGTAAAAACCAAATTTTTTTAAGCTTGTTGAGTGGAAGATTACTTCAGACTCAGTGGCCAATCCTTGTTGGTATAGCCAATTCCTATCATCCTGCACCATCTCAGAGGCTAAGTAATTAACTAGGAGCTTCTTGTCCCATTTCCTTCATCAAGGAGGCCAGAGCCCATGTGTCACCAGTAATGACCAAATTACATGCTCATTACCATACTTCCATTATCAAAGGGGTGAATAATCAATATTTGAGCCTGCTGCTGCACACACTGCTTCATTCTTTTCACCCATCATCCTGTTTAGAAATTTCAACTATCACAAGAGACTTTAATTCCCTTTCCTCCTTCCCCTAAGAAAGGGACAGTCTTTCAATTAGCATCAAGGCAAGAAGTGATAGTCTTGATACATATAAAAGGCTCATTTTAGCACAAGCACTAATCCACTTACTCTTTCTCAATTCCTCTTCACCTACTAATAATCACTCTGGGAATCTAAATGGTTCTCTCTTTGGATCATGCTAGTGCTGCCCCCTTACTAACCAGCAGAGGTCTCCATTACAGAGTCCTTCCAGGACCCACCTCATTAGAATTTGCAATACATCAGAAATACATCCAATATTGGCTGAGGGGGAAAGGGAAAAACTTACCATCACTCCCCAAAAAGAGAACATGGATAGTCCTGATTTCAACTTAATGGACAGTCAAAAAAGAGCATTGTTAAGCTCCAGTACCAATTCTTAAAATGGATTTTTCTCCATCATGGCATCAGACTATCTCTCACCTTGACTATTTCTAAAGAAGAGCTGTTAACACCACTTTTATATGTCACAGGGGACCAATAAGAATCTTGGCAAATAATTGTAAAGTTCTATAAAAATGAAGAGTGCTGCTAAATAAAGATTAATATTTTCTCACATTATTAAGCTTATTTTATCTTTATCTCCAATTGTACTGTCTGTCTTAGTTTCCCATCTTAATTTTTATTTTTTTTAGCATTCTTTCCACATATGTTTTTCTTAAAGTTCCATTTTCATCTAATCCTATTTTAAACTACTTAATTGCCTTAATTTAACTTGGCTTCTTATAGTATCAATTCACCAATCTTGTCCTTTTAAGTCAATGTTACAGAAACTCACCCAAAATTGGTAAAGCAAATTAAACTGAGTAAAAAGGGAGATATTAAAGAGAAATTAAAGTTGGAGTATGGATAAAGCCTGAATACATGAAATGAATAAAAATATTGTAGAGAAATAAGAAACGGGGGGGGGGGAGAGAGAGAAAGGGAGGGAGAAAATAACAAACCTGCCTCTGCCTTCTCCACCTCGCTTTTCAGCACCAAGGACAGAGACACAGATCAGTTGGCCCATTCTGTTTGGGGTCCCTCTCTAAGCCACCAGGGGAAACTCATGGATCTGAAAGCAGCTCTGAGACATGCAGTAAGGTCTGAAGGGAATACTGAAGCAGCAGCACACTACTGATTTCACCTTAGAGACAAAAATGGGTGATTTTCCTTTCTTTTCACTTCCACAGTTTCAGTGTCCTAGGAAAGGCAAACTTTGGCATTTGGGAGCTCGTATGCCAGGAGTGAATGTCTGCAGGAGCTGAGGTGTTAAACTCCATAATATACAGAAATCAAAAAGGATTTTCAGGGTAAGTAATTATTTCTTTTTGTTTTCTAAATTTGCACATGACGTTTTCCTGAAAGGCTGTATTACTGACTTGAGGTTTTTGTGGTTTTCTGAAAATATGCATCAAAACTACTTACATACTATGACTTAAAAACCTGAAATCTTTAGGAAAAATTTCCTTCTTTTCTTTCCTAAGTAGTTTAGATTGTATAAAATCTTCCCTTGTTCCTTTTATCTTTTCCCTAAAATTGGATTCTCACAAAGTCTGAAAGTTATATTAATGTAGAATTAAAAGATGGAAAAGAGAAAGGTGTTATTATTCCAAGGATTTATGAGGGAATTGATTGTATTTCTCTTGAGTGTCTCATTTAATTATGAGAATCTCTTACTTTAGATTCCCTAATTCAGTGTCCCTGTAATCCAGGTTTGAGGGTTTAGAGAGAGACACTGTTTTCTATGGTCTATTTAAAGTCAGGCTGTTTCCAATTCAAAATGAAATTATTCCCAGCAGAGATGTATAGTACTTGAGATGATGATTGTGTATGTTTTCTTTAATGATGGCATATGATTTTGAGGGTTATTGTTGTTGTTTTTCTCATGTGTGGAACTGCCATTATTTACCGTGGCATATTGGATCAATGAAACTCATTGCAATTAAGCATTAGTTCCAGTTCATGCATTTGGCTTAATCGAATACCCTCAAAAAGCACACATACAAATAATAGTATAGCAGTAGCAGTCATGATAGAACATGAACCTGACTATATTCTGGATGTCTGTCCTTTGGCCAAGATTTTGCTTCTGTATTCCATAATCAAGAGATCAGTATGCATTATCTGCCTTTGGTTCCCAGCAGAAAATTTTTGCCCCAGACTATATTGGTGTTTTGTTTTGTTTTTAAAGTAAGAGAGCTAGATTGACAAGGGAGGGATTCTAAATTTGCTATTCCTTTTTTAAGTTAGAACATTTATCTAGGATCAAAATGGCTAGCTTAGTTTTGAGCAGGGCAAGGGTAATACAAACTCTTACAATTTATAGCACCTAGAAACCAGAGGACTCTACAATAGCCAACCAAAATGGAATCTGCATGAGAATAAACCAAAAATCAATAAGACAAACTGGGAGTGAAAAGGGGGGAAGAGCCATTCTGTACTCACACCTAGCACTTATCAGTGCTCAACAAATATTAATAGAACAGTTGATTGACTGATTGATTGTCCTAGTCTCTCTTTCTGAATAATACTGGAAGGACTGTTTCTTCAAATGTGATAGAAGAGGATGCTTATTAAGAAAGTTTAACTGTGAAAACATTTCAGCATTTTCAGGTCTGACCCTGGTTATTAACCTACTGAAACTGCAGCACATATTCTTGTTCTATACTGTATATGTAAATATAGGATATATTTTTATTCACTTAGGAATTGCTAATTTTTAAAGCTTTTTTTGCAGCTCTTTGAGAGCATAAAGAACCATGGAAATGCTAAACACTATTACTAATAACAACAATATAACGCCCACTGACTCAGAAGAACTCTTCTGCACACCTGCATAGAAGACTCAGTCAGGTGATGGTTAGAAGAGGCTTTTAAGAGACAAAGGTCATGGTAATATTAAATCACCTTCTAAATCACGTATTTCCATATCTTGACACTAGACAGAACTATACTGGAATAGCTGCAACTGAGATGAGGATGCATTGACAAAACTATTGGGGGGTAATGGAGGGGTCTGGAATTATGGGAAGAAGGGAAAAAAGAGAGGACAATGATTCAGAATAAGAAATGAGTACTCATTTTTTATGTTGTTCTATGATAAGGGATGAGGAGCTACTTATTATGTGATTTATAAAAGAATCAGCTACTTTCATGCTGGGAGAAGAGGTGACTCTCATCTAGACATTATACCCAATCATAAGTGCCTGTAATCTTTGGTTACCAAATCCCATGTGACAAATCCTTTAAAAAATGTACCAAAGAATCATCAGATCATAGAGCTTGAGCTAGAAAGGATATCAGAATCCAACATTCTAAGATGAGAGAACTAAAGTCCTGAGAAGTTCTATTATTTGCATGAAGTCACACAGACAGTAAAGTACAGAAATGGGTTTTGAACCTGGAATTTCTGACTGCAAATTCCTTGATCTTACCATTTAATTTTCAATTTTAACATTAATGTTTTCTATATAAATCATGATCTAGATTTGGGGTAGGAAAACCTGGTTTTCTCATCTGTGAAATAAAGGGATTAAATTTGCTGATATTTATGAAATTTCTTCTAGTTCTAAGACTGTAGAGTAATTGGAGCCTAGTAGGGATTTTATAAATGGTGTTGAATATCACCTAATGAATCAGCATGGAGGGACATTGACAGCCAATTGAATCTTTTCTGGGTTGGGGAAACAGGTCAGGATAGTGAAGCTTCAATTGAGTTGAGTGTGGGAGGCTGGTGCTGGTGCGCCTACTATATTATCCTTAGTTTTTGCCGCTGGAACTTAGATTTTTTTTTAAGCACCTACCAATCCCACCTCCTCTTCTAAAATAGATAACCATTCATGCTACCATCTTCAAGCAGTCAAGAGAATGAAAATGAAATAAGTATGACCTTGAACAAGTCACTATTACTCAATTTCCTCATTTACAAAATAAGAGCATTTAATCTAATGCTCCTTTCAGTTCCATAGTCTATGACACTGTGACCCTAAAATTGAACACTTAGTAAAAGCCCATTTAAAAGCAAAATAAAACATTTACTGGGGTTCTGTGGATTAAATTTTAAAATGCAAATCAATCCAGCAGCATACTTAGTAAGCACTTTTTATGTGCAAGGTAAGAGTCATGGATATAGTAGACCAAGCTGTCCACCTGAGCTGAAGACTACTTACTGACTTTGTGACCTTGGTCCAGTCAGACCTCTAAGTAATTCAAGTTATATTTGAAGATGATAAATTACAGAGCAAATGCCGACATGCACAAGGATTCCCAATGATGAAATTTCCTCTACCAATAAAGTTCTACTCCTCTTCTTAGAGTTGTCTATTTGCCACAGTTGCACTAAGATATTAAGTGACTTATCCAGGGTCATACAGCCATTATATATCAGAGGACAGACCCTAGCCCAGGTTTCCCTGATTCACAAACTGTAAAAGATAAAACAAAAAATAGTTCTTGATTTCAAAGAAATTATATTCTACTGGGGTGGGGCATACACATCTGCACATTATTCAAGATAATTCAGTGAAGAGAGGGGCATTAATAACTGGCAGAATAGGACAGAGGAGGTTTTATGAATTACTTTTTATTCCTAAAGCTGATGCTATCATTGTTGACTTGTTTTGGTCCTGTTTGACTCTCCTTGTGATCCCAATTTGGGGTTTTTGTGGCAAAGACACTGGAGTAAATTGCCATCTCCTTATCCAGATTTTTACAGATGAAGAAATTGAGGCTAATAGAGTTGCTCAGAATTACACAACTTTGAAGCTGGATCTGAGCACCATCTAGTTGTCCTTCCTAAAGCTGATAACAATTACTAAAATAATCAACCATACCATCCCAGCCTGTTCAATAGACAAATATAACCATACTACTTCTCATGCAAAGGTTAAAATGCTTCTCATCCAATACTCAGGATTACTATATAATTGGGTTAAATTTGGGGAAGCAGGTTGTCCTGGTGAGGTTTTATTTTTCTAAATCCTGAAAAATCTGATAGCTTATATGCAAGGTGTGTGTGTGTGTGTGTGTGTGTGTGTGTGTGTGTGTGACAGAGACAAAGACAGAGAGAGATAGAGAGACAGTGACAGAGACAGACAGACAGACAGACAGATAGGAAGAGAGGGAGATGGAGATTTAAGGGAATCATGGAACCTAAAAATTCTTAATCTTTTGTGTTTCATGGAACTCTGGCATTTTGATGCAGCCTATAGCCTCCTCAGAATGTTTCTAAATGCATAAAATAAGTTGGATAGGATTATGAAGGAAATCAATTCTATTAAAATACAGTCACTAATGTGGGTGTAGATATTTTTTAATTCACAGACTTTCTGTTTAAGAACTTTTGATTTAACCCTGAATTAGAACTGTAAGCTCCTTGAAGGCAGGGATTGTCTTTTAGCTCTTTTTGTATTCTCAGAAATTAGTACTTAGTAGACAATTAATTAATAAAATGTTATTGAGGTCAATCAATTTAAGCCTCCAGAGGAGGGAGAACCCCATTTCAATTCAACCACCTGACTTTTTTAAAAGCCCAAATAGGAGACTCTTTATGAGGAACTTTTTACCCACAAAGACCAGTCCCTTCTAGGACAAGACTGTTGCCTCAGAAGCCCTCTGAGATTAAATGATTTTAATAGGATCTAACAGCCAGTGTGAATATGTCTTTGTCCCAGTTTTCCAACTGATAGACAGGCTGCTGGAAGATAAATGTTCTCACTAAATAAACCCTGCTCTTGAGTCTTGATTCGTAGATCTATACAGTCTTAAGACACCCCTATCTACCTACTCAAAGCTAGATCCTAAGGCTTTTGCATTCAATAAATTAAAATGGAACTCATTCCTTCACTTTGGTAGCCTCACACACAGATTCTCCAGGGTGCCTAACCTTCGGCACCATCCACATTTGACATTCTTTCTCAGAGGGAAGAACAGTTGACTCCATGACTAAGGGGAGCCAACTGAGATTTACTCAGCACTAGCCAGACCTGCATTGTTCTTTTGATAGAGGACTCTTAGAATTGTGGTTTTAAATGATTTCTCCATTTGTATCACAGAAGTATTTTAGAGTTTCCAGAATTCCCTGTGCCACTATTCTCCTGTCATCATCCATCTGCTTATCTGTAGTAGCCTGTAAGGAGGTCCCAGTGGCATATCATGTAGCAGGTCTCTAATCCACTGTTATGAAAGCTGAGAATTGGGAGTGATAATAGTCCTCTGTCAAGGGGTCCCTCATCTGTATAGCACTCTCCTTTGTTACCAGAGACAGTTTGCTTGGAAAGAATAATGGATTAGGAGACTTACATTCTACTTCCATTTCTACAACTAACAAAAAGTATGACATTGGTCACGTCATTCAATCTCACTATGGGTCAATTTCTTTATACATAAAATGGGGAGCAATAATAGGTGGTCTACCCACCATGCAGGCTGGTCATGAATATCATGTACCCTGAATGTTGAGGAAGCAAATTAGATTTATTCATGAAGCTTACTTTGATGCTATTCAGGGCCTTCCCTGATTTTGATTCCTTGAATTTGGTTTATGTAGCTCTTATTGAGATGTCTTGTTATTGTTCAATCATTTCAGTCACGTCCAACTCTTTGTGACCCCACTGGGGGTTTTCTAGGCAAAGATAATGAAGTATTTTGCCATTTCCTTTTCCAGTTGATTTTCTAGATGAAGGAACCAAACCAAATAGAGTTAAGTGACTTGCCCCCCTACTAAGTGTCTGATATTGGATTTGAACTCAAATCTTCTTGACTCCAGACCTGGTACTATATTCACTGTAACATCTAGATGTCTATAGTTTTCTTTAAAACATAAGACTAGGAGCAGATAGATGGAGCAGTGGATAGAGCACCAGCCCTGAAGTCAGGAGGATCTGAATTCAAATTTGGCCTCAGATACTTAATACTTCCTAGCTGTGTGACCCTGTCACTTAACCCCAATTGCCTCAGCAGAAAACAAACAAACATAAAGACTAAAAAGACTTGAAACAGAGAATAAATTTATTACATACCACAAAGAATTCAGAGGAGACATACCTGAATCTATAGACTTTCAAGAATACCTTCTTATTCTTATGAGCCTCACTTTCCTTCAGCTACCTAATGTAGATTGCTCCAGATTTATAGTACCACCCTGGGATCAAGGCTCCCATAAACAGGAAAAACTCTTGAGTATTTTTTGGTAGCACTACAAAATTAATTCCCCTTCCTGGGACCTACATAATCCATATGACTCAGTACCAGGGAAAGACGAGGTATTATTTTCCTCCCTGTGGTTGTGTTCCTATCCCTTGTTACTCATTTATTACAGCTCTCACAGTTTGAAGCATTTCCTAGGATTGATTGAAGAACATCTTATATATTTCATTAATGCTGCTTTTCTGCCACCAATTTGTACTCCGAGAGAGACCAGATTAAAAATAGAAGTTGAATACTAAGGTTTAGGACCCATCAAGTCAAGGATCTTAGGGATTATATGCCTGTGAAAATTAAATCAAAAATCACAAAAGCAACTTTAGGAAATGTGTTACATATATACATACATATCCAATATATTTGCATTTAATATGCTTAAAATCATATTAGTTCATAATATAGACTTCCAAAAATAAAACTCTCCCCCAAATACAGTAGTACCTCTAAAGTAAATTACTTTTAAAAAGAAAAAGCAGAGAGATATGTTTTGAAAAATAACATCAAATATAGGCCATGATCTGATTTTTATATAATCCAGATTTGGGGTAAGAGTACAATCTATATTCAAATTAATATGTCACTAATTATTTTGAATTATTTAATCATCAATTGCTCAGTTGGTGGGTCCTTTAGGTATTTTTTGTCTCCCTTCTGCTCCACATTTACTTGTTAATAGTAACTTAGAGAGGAAACTGGAAAGAAGGAAAATTTAGGTCTATCAACTTTTAACAACTTTAGGTTAAAAAAAAAAATCCTAATTAGGTAGAAATCAGAAACAATAAGCTAATATGAGATGTGATGTTTATTTGAAACTTTTAATTTTTTAAAACATTTTATTGATTCCTTTTCTTCTTACGTTTTAGTCATTTCCAAAGAAAAAATCATTAAGCAAAGTCAGGTGATGTAGCACTTGTATATGACTATATGGCACCCATAGTCTCCTCCCTTTCTATCAAAAAGAAAGAGATGTTTCCTCCTCTGTTCTCCAGGGTAAAAATGTACAATTATTCAGCATCCAAACTTTTTAATCATTCCACACTACCTCTATTCCCCAAGACCACCAACTACCAGAAGAAAAGCAAAGAATAAGTTGCTTCAATTGTTATTAGAAATGTAAGCAACTAGAGACCAGAGACAGAGTAATGGGGAGAAAAATTGATCTGAAGTTAAAACCATCTGGTAGATGATATATAGTTGGGCTTCAGTTTGTTTTTGTTGTGTTTTGTTTTGCTTTTTAAAATGTAATTCACTATTGACATTCAGCTGTACTATTTTTAAATAGCTGTCAAAACTCTTGGTGGTCAGACAATACAATAATAAGCATCTCAAAGTTCTGGGCTTCGTTTCTGTTTGACAAGAGAGATGGGTGTAAGCCATCATTACTCTCACAGAACCATGCCATTTGGAGAGGTGGTCAAACTGTCCCCCTAACTAACAGTCCAAATCATGTCAAGTCCTCTGGACTTTTGCCTTTCTCAAAGATGGAAATATTTGCCTCCAGGAAATAATCAAGAAGGCATTGTGTTTTTCCAAAAGCTCTTGGCAATGGTAGTATCATCACCAGGGCAGCAGCTACCCCTCTTGGAATAATGTGCAAATGATTATTATTAGCAACTTATTATTACATTCTAAAATACAGTGAGTACAAATAGTTGACAGGATGAAGTAGGGAGGATCAAAAAACAAAAACAAAGCCAACCAGTCCTAAATTTATTCCAAACCTGTGGTCCATTCTCAGTCACTTTAACTCTTTCATTTCCCAAGTTGAGAGGTCTTTATTCTAAAAATAGTGCAGCTGAATATCAAAAATGAATTACATTTTAAAAAGCAAAACACAACATAACAAAAACAAACTAAAGCCCAACTATATATCATCTACAACATGCACATTGACTACAGAAATTGAAACAAAACAATACTTAAAAAAGGCTCTGGTTAATTGTAATGAGGACCAACCTTGGACCCCCAGAAAATAGATGACAAAATACATTTTTCTCCTAGTAGAGAGAAGAGGATCTACAGATATGAAAATTTATCTACGTTTTATTAAATGTCATAACTGTCTTGGTTAATTTTGATTTTTTTCCTTGGCTACAAAGAAGGATCAAAAGCATTCATTAGACATTTTGAAAAGCGAAAGAATTTAGAAATAATAAAAATAAACATGGTGCAGATACAAGAGGATAAATGAACCAACTCCCTCTAGTATCAAGGCCAATGATGATCACAGAGCAAAAGCATCACTTTGAGTTTGCTAACATTTGAATTTAGAAGAACCTCAGATCCAGGCTATATATTTTTCTACTCGCATTTGAAAGAAATAATGCCTTTAGCTGCCTATTGGAATCCTACCCATGTTTAAAGATTCTATCAAATGTGACTTCCTCTATGATCCTTTTCTTTGTTTCTGTTTAGTCATTTCAGTCATGTCCAATTCTTTGTGAACTCATTTGGAGTTTTCTTGACAAAGATACCGGAATGGTTTGCCATTTCCTGCTCCAATTTATTTCACAGATGAGGAAACTGAGGTAAATGGGGCAAAGTGACTTGCCCAGGGTCATGCAGCTAGTAAGTGTCAGAGACTTTGGATTTGGTTCTTTCTGACTGTAGGGCCAGTGCTCTATCCACTGTGACACCTCATTGCTCTGTGATTCCTACCCCTAGCAAATACATACATACATACATACATACATGAAATAAAAAAAACAACCAACCAGAAGTCATTTCTTCTACTCCTGTAGTTCTTGGTTTTTTTTTTTCCATTCTCATGGCATCTATCATATTCTACCTTACATGATTAGTTTATTACCTGTCATTTATACTGGTAGATTCGGGATCCTCAAGAGTAACAACTAAATCTCATGTACTTTTCTGTTTTTAAAGGAGAAAAAAAAGACAGACAAAGAAAAGAGGTATGTAGACATATAAAGATAGGATGACCTGGATTTGAATCCTACCTACAGTGGTTTAAATTACATCTATATAGTGCAATGGATATAGAGCTATAATTGGAGTAAAAACCTGAGTTCAAATCCTGCCTCTAATACTAACTAAATGTATGATTCTGAGCAAATCACTTAACCTATCTGTCTCAGTTTCCTCATCAGTAAAAGTGGGGATAACCTATCTTCCCATCTCCTAAGGTGATTATGAGAATTAGATGCAATAATATATGTAAAAGTCCTTGCAAACTTTAAAGAGTTATATAAATGCTGACTGTTATTATATTGAGAAGAAGGGACATAAAAGTACAAGATGTACTATATTGATCAATGTTGTTTTTTCATCTTGTTCTAGGAAACCCTGTTCAGGACAATGACTTCCCTTCTTACAATGGCTCTCCTCAGTCCACTCAATAGCTCTATCAACTCTACATGCAGGAAGGAGAACACAACTGGACCAGGACTGCCCCATCCCCTCACCTACTACGCCCTCTCCTATTGTGCCCTCATTCTGGCCATCGTCTTTGGCAACATCCTGGTCTGTCTGGCTGTGCTGAAAGAGCGCTCCTTGCAGACCGCCACCAACTACCTAGTGGTGAGCCTAGCTGTGGCGGACCTGCTTGTGGCTACCTTGGTGATGCCCTGGGTGGTGTACCTGGAGGTAAGTGTGCCTGAGTGCCACAGGACAAGCCTGGGGAATTTTGTTCATATCTGCTGCTGTGTGTGTAATTACCTTCAGTCAACTCTCTTGCTTCCAAGGAATTCAGAACACTTTCCATTTCACAATTCCTCCCAGTGAGTAAAGAGGACAGAGGTAGCATCCTGTTCATTTTAATGAGGCTCCCTGAAATACAGTGACTGTCTAACGTCACTCGGCAAAATCAGAAGCAGAGAATGGGGAATGATTCCATTCCCGAGTTCCCAGCATGATGACTAGACTGAAGAAATGCTGTCATGGGTTTCACTAACCAAGAATGCCCCGGGTTTATGTGAATCATGCATGAGGCTTCTTTGTCTGTGAGAAAAATGAGGAAGAATGAAAAATATACTCACCTCAGTCCAACTATTTTCTAAGGAAGAAAGTGGTGGGAAACCAGAAAGGCAGAGGTCAAGTTGAGAGAGGAGGAATTAGGGAACATTAGGAAGGTGGGAAAGGAAGAACAAAGGAAGGGGAAAGGAAGAAGAGGAGACAGACAAGAAAAAGGGTGAGGAGAAATCAGGTATTAATATGCAGCCTGATTAGGGCACCTCAGGAACTTGGTTTCTTCCATATCTATGATTGACTTAGGCAGAGCCAGACCAAAACTTTATATGAACATTTAAGTTACTTAGAATAACAGTAAGAGAAACCATCGAACTGGATAGATTGTTTTGGGAATCAAGAAGAAATTCAGCTGAAGAATAACTTCTTCTTACATGAAGCCTTTCCAGGTGTGCCTCTCATCTGCTTGTGTCTTCCCTTCAAAGGTGCCATTCTCTCTAGTCTGTGTGTTCGTGTCCATAGAACTACATGTATATGTTATCTCTTGCATTAGAATGAAATATCTTTGAGGGCAAGAATTGTTTTTGTTTTTTATTTTGTAGGACTAGCATGAGAGTCAATCAGCCAAAACTCCTCATCCTTTGTTAAGTGTCGGGATGCTAAACACAGAGAGAGAGGCAGAGGAAAGAAAGAAGGAGGGAAAGAGAGGGGGGGAGAGAGGGAGAGGAGGGAGGAGAAGAGGAAGGGAAAGAGAGGGAGAAAGAGAGAAAAAGGGAGGGAGAGAAGAAGGGAGGAGGAGAGAGAAAGAGAGGTGGAGAGAGACAGAGACAGAGACACACGGAGAGAAAGAGAAGAAAAACAGAAAGACTCATAAAAAGAGACAGAGACGGAGAGAAACAGAGAGAAATAGAAAAACAGAGACACAAAAAGAGATAGAGACAGAGAGAGATGTTGTCCGTGTATATATATTAACAACACATTTCAATTGTCCACTTGTGTTATTTCTGTTATGTCTGACTCTTTGTGACCCCATTTGGAGTTTTCTTGACAGAGATATTGAAGTGGTTTGCCAATTCCTTCTCTAGATTACTTCACAAATGAGAAAATTGAGGCAAACAGTGAGTTACACAGCTAGTAACTGAGGCTGCATTTGAACTCACAAAGATGAGTATTCCTGATTCCAAGTGCTCTGGGGTTGCCATGCAGGGGTCATCAATGCCTTACCAATCAATCAATCAGTAAACATTTATTAAGCACCTACTATGTGCCAGACATGGTGTTAAGCAATGGGGATGCAAAAAAAAAAAAAAAAAAAAGAGGCAAAAGACAGTTCCTGTCCTCAAAGAGTTTACAATCTAATCAAGAAGTCAGTTGGGATTGCATGAGAAAGTCAGTTCAGATTGCATGAAAGACTTGGCCCTGAGAATGTTTACATAGCAGGAGCTAGTTGAAAGCCAAGAAGGGAGAGCTTTCAGGGCTTTGGCAGCTGAGAGGAAGAGTGGGGACCTTAGGAGCTGAGCCAGAATTGGTAGGCAGTAGTAACATGAAAAAGACAATGTAAGACTTAGCCGCGGTGGAGGAGGAAGACAGGAAGGAGAACCATCATCAGCTCTAGAGGGATCTCTGAATACAAGATCCAGATTGACACCACCAGCTTTGTAGGCACATTATCAACTACTGAGGAAAATTCCAAGAAAAATTCTCTTTCCCCAACTTCCCCTGCCGATGCCTGAACATTTCTGGTAACCTGAATTTTGCTTTAACCACAAAGGGCCCAAGGTTAGCTAGAGATAAATATAAATGTAAATTAAGGCAGAGAGCCAAACCGCTGCCTAAAGCTGTAGAAGGAAAAAGAGAACCGTGTGGACCTCAGGGGCCATTACATATGGCCTTGAGGCTTAAAATGAGCTAATTATTGTAATGGAGTATTACATTTGTATTCCTGGCTCTCAGCATTTTGCCAGGCATGAAGCAATAGAGCACAGTGCGAGGTACATAGTAAGACCTTAATAAATACTTGTTGATTTTGTGTTACATTTGTGGACCCATGAGAGGAGTTCCCTAAACCTATGAAATCACATATTCTTCCCCCCTCCCCATTCTCAGAACACAAAATGACGCAGGCACTAGGGAATATTTCTCAGTAGGAATATTTGTTTATTTTCTAAAGTATTTTCACTTGAATGTGTGAAATGAAATAAGTCCAAAGGTTATCAAGACAAAACATCTATTCTGTAACAGAGAAATCAGGGTGCAGTCACCCATTCAAGCAACAGATACTCTCCCTAGCAAAACATATAATTACTAGAGAGATTTTTTCCCCCACAACACCATAACATACCATTATTATTTCCTCTTGGCAATTTGTGTCCTTATAAAGAAATGTCCAATGGAGGATCATAATGATGCTATGATTAAGTGAAATTAAGATTCATCAAATTAATATCTCAGCCAATATTAATAGTGAAGGTGACAGTTAATTATGTATGACATATCACAGGAGAGCAAAAGCCTCAAACATAAAGATTACCTTATGTTAGTACTAATATTAAAGAATGGCTGAGAACTAAAATTAGGCATTTGATCTCAAGGGGAGCAAAGACAAAAGGAAGAAAAAGGAAATGGAGAAAAATAGAAGAAAAGAAAATTAGATAGGCTGGACAAGAATAGATCTTGTGGTTACTGGAAGGTAATCATTTGCCTAAATTTAATTTCACTTTACCTTATTTTCAGAAGATATATATTCAAAATAAATCGTATTGGGGGATGACCCCTTGGACCTTCAAAGAAATATATGTAGCAGATGATCAGTCATCTCAGAGGTCATCTAATTCCTTCATTATATAGATGAGATTCAAAGAGATTGAATGATTTGTCCAGGACACACTGATAGGCTATGGCAAAGTCAGGATTTGAATCTAAGCCCTATAGCTCTAAATATATCACCTTTTTCTGTTGCACATTTTGAGGCTCTCACTCTGTTTATTTTCTGAATCCTTGTTGTTTGTTGTTTGTTCTTGAAGAGGACCATAACATCAAGGAAATGATGTCATGAGTGAATTGGATTTAAATGAGGGAGGGCTGTGCAAGTCAGCTGCCTCACTTTCCCCTCCAGAACTATTTGGGTCCAATGCCCAGATAAAGATTAGGATGACTAGAGATGGTCCCTTTTAAATTAAGGTCTTCAAGAGGTCTCAGCTTGACTGAAATCCCACCCATTTAGCAATTAAGACTAGGTTAAGAAATGAGGCAAAGAATTTCTTCTTTCACCTAATCCAAAAAAAAAAATCTAAATTAATAAATCGGGGAGGGAAAGATCCTCAGGGTTTCTGACTAAAGCAGAAAAGATTATTATTTACATTCAATCTGCGTTGGACTAGGACCCAAACAATGACCAAATGGGGCTAGGCTTGGGAATTATTGGTGACTGATCAATGAGAATCAAATTGGTTTTGGTTAGTGAGGTAGTATCACTAGGTCCATAGGGAAATAGCCTCAAAGCTGGGAGGTCCTGGGTTCCAATCTGCCTCACATACATTTTGATTGTGTGACCCTGAGCACATCATTTAACCTCTTATTGTTCTGGGCCGTTCTCTAAGACCAGAAATCATAGCAAAATTACTCAATCAATTGATTGAGGGAATTTCCTTACCAGGAAGTTCCCTATAACAATGAACTCTTAAGTCTAGTCCCTACCAATAAGGAGCTTGAATAAAAGTCGAAATTAGGTAAATACATAAAAATGTCTATATGACATTGAGGGACTGTTAGATTCTGTGGTTTGATAAAGATAGATCAACAATCCTAACCATCCACATCCAACAAACTGTTTCTAGTCATCCTTGGGTTCTTAACTTTTTATTCTATGATGGACTCCTTTGGTAAAGGCACATGAAGTCTATGAACCTTTTCTCAGAATAATGTTTTAATTCTTAATTGGGGAAAATATTTAATTTCAATCAAAAGTTACTGAAAATTAAAATATAGCTTTTTCTCCTATAAATTCATATTTGCCTAGAAACTTATCCATCCAGGGGGACCCTCTGTACTCCCAAGTTAAGAATTCCTGTGCCCAAGGCTGAGTATGATAGAAAGGTGGGCAGAAAAACCAACTCCATCACAAAATGTATTTCATTCTCCGTGAAATTAAATTGTGGTTTTGTTCCCTTAGTTAGGCCCTCTCCTGACTTTATCACCTTCTGACTTTCTCTAGACTTCTATTTTTGAGGTTACAGCCTTCCATCAAACTCTTACTAGTTCAAAGCCTTCACAGACAGGGGCTTGAGTTCAGTCTGGAGATTACCTTACATTAAGAACTTCTGATTTCACTTTATAGCATGCATTGTATCTCCTCTCCTTTTCTTCCCATAGGGTATCGATACAAACTTACAGGTGGCTGCTTCTTTTAAAAGAATGTGGAATTTTCTCAGATTATTTTAAAAACAAATCTTAAATATAATCACTGATATACTCTAGTGGATTGATAATAATGGAATTTAAAACTAAAACAATGTTTCTGAGAGACCACAAAGCTAAAACTAATGATAATGAAATTGTTGCAATGATTGTCAGAAAGAAATACTAGATGTATGAGTCCTTCTCTATCATTTACTATCTATGGTTCTAGCATCATAGAGTTGAAAGGGATATTGTTGTTGACGTTGTTCAGCCATTTCACTCATGTCTTACTCTTTGTGACTCCATGAGGGGTTTTCTGGGCAAAGATATTGGGAGTGACTTGCCATTTCTCTCCAGCTCGTTTTATAGATGAGGAAACTGAAGCAAACAGGACTAAGTGACTTGTTGAGGATTGCACAGCTAATAAGTGACAAAGGTCAGATTTTACTTCAGAGAGATGAGCTTTCCTGATTTCAGGTCTGGCACTCTATCTACTGAGCTATCCCCCTCATCTTACAAATGATAAAAGTGAAAAAAAGAAAGATCAAGTAGCCTAACCAGTCACACAGCTAGTGTAGTTAGGACTTGACCCTAGGTCTTCTTGATTCCAAGTCCAGGGCTCTACCCACTATGCCATGCTTGGACAACTTACTCAGGGAGTCCTCAAACTTTTTAAATAGGGGGCCAGTTCACTGTCCCTCAGACTGTTGGAGGGTCGGACTATAGTAAAAACAAAAACTTTGTTTTGTGGGTCTTTAAATAAAGAAACTTCATAGCTCTGGGTGAGGGGGATAAACGTCCTCAGTTGCATCTGGCCTGTGGGCTGTAGTTTGAGAACCCCTAATTTACATTCTGGGTCTTAGTTTTCTCAAATAAATTTTCTGATTTTCTGCTCACTTTTTTACCCTACTCAGCCTTGGGAACAGGAAGTACAAGAGACCCAAGAGTAGGTGTCAAGTGGTCTATGAACTTGTTTAGGAAAACTCTAATTATCAGTGACATTCTAAAATAAAGTGATTGGACTAATGACATATAAGATCTAAAACTATGTTCCATATATTCCCACGACTCCTTTTCTGCATTATTCTATGTCATCCAGAAGCCTCTGACACATTAGTGAGCTATGCTTTCTCCCTGGAAAACATGTTGTATGCTCTTAAATGTTCAACAGCTATCACTATGTAGTATCAAAGTAAATCTTAACATGGGTTATGTACACTGTAGGTAGAAGTCTGTTAGTTGGTACATGAATTCCTGGGTCCTTAGTTAAGTCTATGTTATATCTATCCCTATCACAGGGTCTGAGGCTAAGAGAGATCAGTATGGGCTCATGTCAAAGTGTTAAGTTGGAAGTCAAGAAATCCTCAGTTCCATTATTAATGATCTTGATCAAATGATCTTGATGCTCTCTCTAGGCTTATTCTCCATGGTAGATTATACATCTTAATGAGATAGAGGGGGAAATTATAGCTTTCTTAGAAGAAAAGGATGATAGGACATGAAACATAATGTGTCTGAGAGACTGCATAGCATTATTATCATTTGTGTTTCCTTAATAATAAAATTATTTAAATAATTGGCAAGAAGAAACACTGGATCTCTACAGGAAAGGGGACCAAATAAAACAATAACAACGAAGTAATGTTGACTGTGGATAGGGTAAAACCAAAATGACTACATCTATATGAAAAGTATTCTTTTGGGTAAAAGTAAGCCCAATAAGTTCAAAGATTTTTGAGATTTTCTTGGAGAGAAAAGTAGTCCAATAAGGGTGTGTTTTTATCTAGAGGTATCCATTTTCTCTCTTTTTTCCCTTTCCCAACTAGGAAAAACTAGTTCATATTTTGCCAAATTAAGGATAATGTGGGCATCTTGGTTCTTTGGAGATTTGCCAAAAACCCATTTTATTTTCATTAAAATTATTACAGAGTTCAGAGAAAGACCAGCTAGAATCCTGTGGTCTAAAATTCCTCAGAAGAAGTCAGTTCAAGAAGAGGTGAGATGCTCTCACTAATTAATTTTTGATGACAAAAGTACCTGCTGAAAAAACTGAAAGAGATACACAGCTAATTTATCCACCAACATAGATTTTGAAAAGGCATGGAAAAAGGAGCCAGTAACTGAGAATGAATACAAAAAAGTGGTACAATTCTCTAAGAAGCGTGTCAGAATTGCTAAAGCTAAGAATCAGCTGAAGCCAGTATTTAATATTAATGCCAAAAGATGAGGGTGTGTATGTGAATTTTTAATACCAAGGAAAAGAGAAAAATCAATAAAGGGACAGGGTCATTGTTCATAGTAGATGGGATGATAATAATGAATGAAGGAAAGAAGGTAGAAATACTCAACTCTTATTCTGTTATTGTTTCCTATGCCATAAAGGAATATTGTTACAATAAGGATAGTGTAAACATTATAAAGGGGGAAATAACAACCCAAGATAAATGGGGAGATGGTAAAAGTGCACCTATCTTCCCTCAATGAGGTTCAACTTCTTACTGGGCAAACTACATCTGAAGATGCTGAAAGAATCGGCACATGTGTTTGTTGTAATGTTGGTGGTAATCATTGAAAAAAATTACATAGATTGGAAGAGGTGTTACACAACTGAGGCTAGACAAATTTCCCAATTAAAAGAAAAAGAAAGCAAGAGGGAGGGAGTTCTTCAAACTTCAAAAGTTGATGAGCTTGACCTTGATTCCTGACAAAATTAGAGAATTTATTGTTAAGGGGAAGGTTTATGAATGATTAATAAAGGAAGTGGTGATTACTAAGAGCCCTTGTAGATTCAACCAAAATACAACATTCCAGATTAGCTTAATTTTCTTGTTTGAGAAGGTTATTAGATTTGTAGATCAAGGTATACACATTGTATATCAAGACTCATGGCAAAGTTTCTCAAAGTATTTTTGTGGACAAGATGAAGCTACAGGTAGGTGGATTTAAATGAATTGGATGACCAGAACTGAAAAGCGATTAGTGGATTAATGTCATCTCTGAAGGTGACCTTTAGTTTAGTGGACTGTGCCCAATAGCTATCCTTCACCTTATTGTATCCAATATTTTTATCAATGAATACATGTTTATTATGTTTGCAAACGATCCAAAGCCGGATCATTAATTTATTTAACTTCCAAAGCTGGAAGTTAAAACTAAAATATTGGATAAAAGAATCAGGATTTTAAAAAAAATCTCAGTAGATTAGAACAATGGGTCTAATCTCTTAAAATGAAATTTAAAAGGCAAAAATAAAAAGCCTTCTGTGTATAGAAAATCAACTAAAAACTCAGGTGGAAATGTGACTAAATGAAAGTTCATTTGGGAAAAGACTCAGAGATTTTAGAGAATTATAATTATAATGAGAATTGATATTATGGATAATAACTAAGAGAGGAGGAAGAAGAAAAAGAAGGAAGAGGAGAAAAAGGAGGAAAGGAAGAAGGAGAAAGAGGAAGAGAAGAAGAAAGAGGAAGAGGAGGAGAAAAGCAATTTAAATATAATCCTATGTTGTGTTAACAGAAGAAAAACTAGGAAGATCATTGTACACTCTGCCCTTGTCAAGACTCTTTTTGGAATATTGTGTTGAGTTCTCTGTACCTCATAATCAAAAGGACATCGACAAGCTAGAGTTTGTCCCAAAGGAAAACAGGAGAGTGAGGAGACAGAAATCCATGCCATAGGCATATCAACTAAAGAAACTAGGAATATTATGCCCTGGAGGCATAAGACAACTGCTTCAACTATTTGAAGGACTTTCTTGTGGAAGAAGAACAATATGTGGTTATTTTATTTTGCCTGCTCCAGAGAGAAAAATAAAGTGTAATGGATGGAAGCTGCAGAGGAAGATATTTGATTGAAATAAGAAACAATTTGAGTTGTCCAAAAGCAGAATGGGCTCATTAAAGGTAGTGACTTCCTCATCACTAGATGAATGTATGCGGAAATTGAATGCCCTCTTAGGAGGGATATGGTAGAGAAGTTTCCTACTTGAAGAAAAATTACTCTAAATAATTTCTAAGAATCCATGATTCTCTAAAAATGTAAAGACTATTATCTGTCCATTCTAGGGTCAATTTCATTCTAGGGCCAAAAGAGAGTTACATGAATAAAAACTAAAAAATAGTTTATGCTTCATTATAGTTTCTCACAACCTTCAGACCAGTTTATTATTTCTTGGCCTAGCAGAATCCCTAAGCATGGTCAATAAGAATTACAATTAGAGAAATTGAAAGGACAGAGAAGTTGAAGTTCTTTATGAGAGGAAGGAGGGAAGGAATGAAGGAAGAAAGGGAGAGAGAGGAAGGAGGGATGGAGGAAAGAAAATAGGAATGGAGAAAGGGAGGAAGAGAGAAAAAGAGAAAGAGGGAGGAAGGAAGGGAAGGAGGAAGGAAGAAAGGGAGGGAAGAATGAAGGGAGAGAGGAAGAGAGGGAGAGAAGAAGGGATGGAGAAAAAAGAAGGAGGGAGGAGTGAAGGAGGAAGGGAAGAAGAGAGGGAGGAAGGGAAGAAGAGAGAGAAGGGAGAGAGGGAAGAAGGGAAGGAGGGAGGAGTGAAGGAAGAAGGGAAGAAGAGATGGAGGGAAGAAAGAAGAGAGATGGGAGAAAGGAAAAAAAGGAGGAAATCAGAAAGGAAAGGAGGAAGGAGGAAAGGAGAGAGAGAAACAGAGAGAGAGACAGAGACACAGAGAGAGAAAAAGAGAGAGACAGAGACAGAGACAGAGACAGAGAGACAGAAACAGAGAGAGAGAGAGAGAGAGAGAGAGAGAACCAGAGTAGGAGGTACTGTAAAATATACTGTTGGGAGGCAGCCTAAATGGGGATAGGAGGGAAAATGAGAAAGAACAGAAAGAGAAGAAGCTAAATGGACTCTAGTTCACCATTTTACCTAAGACTTCCCCTGTACTACAGTATCCAACACTTCATCAAGATAAGCATAGCGCACAAGGCTTTTCAACATGAGGATTCCCACAGGCTGCATCACCATGAGGGCTACAATTTGCAAAGACCTTTGCTTTGGATGTCCCTTTAATTCAGCTGCAGCATTTTCTCAAGTGTACTCCTCGGTGGCACACCAAAGAATTCTGTCTCAAATTCTCTCTCCCAAGCTTTTAATTTCCTGCTTTACAGACTGCAGGCTGTTTGGGGCTCTTTCTCCAAGCACAAACATCCAATTTTGTTCCACTCTGTTAAGCTCCTTTTGTGATGTCTAATGCACTCATATTAAGACAGAAAGGGAGAGTAAGCAGCCAGAAGAACACTAAGAATGCTAAACTTAAGAAGAGCTGGGAATTCTGGAAAGAATGAAGGAAAGATTGGAGGGAATAGTCAATAGAGCCTTGAGCCTGGAGTCAGGATGCCTAGGTTCAAATGCTGCCTTAGTTATTCACTAGTTGTGTGATCATCAAACCTCAGCCTCTATTTCCTTGGCTGTAAAATGGGGATAATAATGGTTGTGCTCTCTCTCTTGAAGGGCATATTGTGACAAAAGTGCTTTATAAATCTAAAAGTGCTTTAGAACTGGGAGTTGTTATCTACTTGAAAGTGAAACAGATAGAAACGTAAATGAGACAAAGCTAAATGGAGATAGGGGAGGCAGAGAAGAAAGAAAGAACCTGATAGAATGGAGTCAATTTGCCTCTAAGAAAATAATCGGTCTGAGTTAGTAAAGGAAAGCAAGAAAAGCTTTGGGAAGCCAGGAAAGACACCTGGGGATTGATGATGAAGGTGATAACAAGAGACATTAAAGGTGCCCTCTTGCCTCAGATCCCCAAGATTTGTTTGCTTCTGCCTAAACCAAGAAAACAGCCAGCTGGAGTGAAGGCAATTTAAAACCTCCCATAAGATAAAGAAAATGGAAGCTCTTCACAATGGTCTTAAGAAACTGTGAATAAATATGTACTCAGAGAAGGGTAGAGCTAGAAAGGAATTAGAGATAATTTAATTCCATGCCCCAATTTTAGAAATGAGGAAACTGAGACTTAAGAGAATTTAGGTGATTTGTCATTTGTTTTAAAACTACAGTCTGGTAAGGTGAAAAGAACATTGAGTTTCAAAAAAGAGATGGGTTAGAATTCCAATTCTCTCAAGTACTATTTGTTTCAAATAGGCAAATCACTTTTTGGGGCTTCAATGTCTTTATCTGTAAAAGGAGAACTCTGATGACACATCCAGTTCTAAATCTATGTTCAATTTATTCTCCACACTCTTCTTGAACTCCACTCCACACACAAAAAGATTTAGTGTAGCATATTTAAAATACAGTGAGGAATTTATACGAAATGTTCCAATAAGAGATCTGGGGAAGGTAGCTTCCTCCAAAGACTGCCCACCCTGGACTTTTGCTGATCCAGATTCAATTCTCAAGAATCTCATCTCTAAATAGAAGGGACAAGGCTTTTCTCACACACCCTGGCTCATTATGACTTCATCTGAGAATATTTAACTCTGGAGAAAATCTCTTAAAGCTAGGTTTGTCCAGACTACTCCCAAAAAAGAATAAACGAAGATTCCTCTAGAAAGGCATTCAATATACAAAGTAGATAAGCATATGGCAGTCATTTATTATCTGCACCAAAAAAGAAATGCTTAAAACACAAAAGACTCAGAAGCATTCATTGATGAATGTTGGAGGGGATGCGGGAAAACTGGGACACTGATGCATTATTGGTGGAGTTGTGAACGAATCCAACCATTCTGGAGAGCAATCTGGAATTATGCCCAAAAAGTTATCAAATTGTGCATACCCTTTGATCCAGCAGTGTTTCTATTGGGCTTATATCCCAAAGAAATACTAAAGAAGGGAAAGGGACCTGTATGTGTCAAAATGTTTGTGGCAGCCCTGTTTGTAGTGGCTAGAAACTGGAAAATGAATGGATGCCCATCAATTGGAGAATGGCTGGGTAAATTGTGGTATATGAATGTTATGGAATATTATTGTTCTGTAAGAAATGACCAGCAGGATGAATACAGAGAGGACTGGCGAGACTTACATGAACTGATGCTAAGTGAAATGAGCAGAACCAGGAGATCATTATACACTTCGACAATGATATTGTATGAGGACATATTTTGATGGAAGTGGAATTCTTTGACAAAGAGACCTAACTGAGTTTCAGTTGATAAATGACGGACAGAAGCAGCTACACCCAAAGAAAGAACAATGGGAAACGAATGTGAACTATATGCATTTTTGTTTTTCTTCCCGGGATACCTTCTGAATCCAATTCTCCCTGTGCAACAAGAGAACTGTTCGGTTCTGCAAACATATAATGTATCTAGGATATACTGCAACATATCTAACATATATAGGATTGCTTGCCATCTAGGGGAGGGGGTGGAGGGAGGGAGGGGAAAAATCAGATCAGAAACGAGTGCAAGGGATAATGTTGTAAAAAAAATTACCCTGGCATGGATTCTGTCAATATAAAGTAATTATTAAATAAAAATTAAAAAAAAAAAAGAAGCATTCATTGACAAAGACTTAAAACATGATACAGCAGCTCATCATGCATCATATTGGGGATTGGGAGAGAAAAAGGGGAAGCTGATATATAACACATTACAATTGATGTTATGCCTTTGTGGGACTAGCAAGGGGGAATTTCACTTTCACCTTGAATCAGCAATGCCTGAATAATCCATTTAATCAGAAGCATCTGTATCATGCTCTCAGTCCATCAAGTGGTCATTTCCTCTAAGAAATGATTGCAGTAGAAGAAAGTTCTTACTGCTCATGTTAAAACCTCTCCACCTCATGAGGAATCCACCAAGACTAGTGATTGCTGTTCAATCAACCATGCTTGGGAAAGAAATGCAAATCAGGAGATGCAGCTATGGACTTGAACTCCGGGTTTAGGCTCACCAAGGCAAATTTGCATACTAGCTACCATGTTCAGACAGGCACTGTTAGTGCCAGACAAGGAGAAATACCTTCCCCTCATATCAGAGGAAGTCTAAAGGAAAGAACTTGGAGAGTCCTGACACTCTCAACTGGGAAGGGGAGAGTAGGGGAGAGGGATAATAGGATTAACTTTCCTTTACCCCTTCAGTAAGCAGCTCTTCCCGACTGTGGCTGTCTCTTAGATAAAGAGCCTCCCTCACTATCTCAGGGACCAAAAGACTAACCAGAATTTTCTTTGTTATCTCAAAGTTCTTCAGCACTGAGCCAGAAAACATCAGAAGGGTTCTGAGCCTCATCTCTGTTACCCTTAGATTAGAAGCTATGAAATGTCAAGAGGCTAGATTTGTAGACAGAAGTTCTGAGCTTGAATATTATTGTTCTGTTTAACCTGTGACCATGAACTTTCCAGATTTTTTAAGGTGAAGGTAAATAGGCTAAATAATAGTCCCCAAGTCTCTTCTACTTCTCAGTCCTATGATTCTACCCCTAGAATTCTCCAGGAATAAAACAAATAATTCTCAATTTTAGTTCATTTAGGCTTTCTGGAAGTTTTGGCTAAGAGAGCCAAACCCCCTTCAGCTGTGTGTATTGTATATGGAAAATTTACTTCTGGGTTTGTGAAGATATTAGTCTGCTTCTGCCTTCTGTATAGCCAAAGGGAGTTAATTACTCATTAGCAAGTGAGAATAACACCTGAATAATACCACCTGTCTATGTTTGTCTATGCTTCCAAAGTGAGTTGTTCATTAGTTTTTCTGAGACAATCCTGAAGTTTACCTCAACGAGACTTATACCAATCAGATTTACTGTTTCCTTTAATATAATTATAAGCAATGATGATTGTAGTTACTGCCTACATCACAGTGTTGTTATGGGGATGCATAAAAATGTGATTTCTCCAATCGTAATAGTTGCTTACATTCATAAAGCTTTGAATTTTATAAAATGATATCTTTAAATTACCCAGTTGTAAGGGCAGCTAGGTGGAGCAGTAGATAGAAGGCCAAACCCAGAGTCAGAAAAAATCATCTTCCTGAGTTCGAATCTGACCTCAGACAGTTCCCGACTGTATGGTCCTGGACAATCATTTAACCTTGTTTACTTTAGTTTCCTATATATTAGTTTCATCTATAAAATGAACTGGAGAAGAAAATGACAAATTACTCCAGTACCTTTGCCAAGAAAACCCCAAATTGGGGTCATGAAGAATGACTGATATAACTGAACAGCAACAAACTTTGTAGGAGAGGTACTAGATATAATGAAGAGCAGGGGTACAATATTTCAAGTGCTAAAGAGGATGACAAGTTACGGATCCCTCTTCAGCTGAGTGAGGAAGATCAAAAATAATCATCCTTCTAACAATTTAGATCATTAACATTAAAAATTTATCTTTAAAAACACAAATATCCCCAAGGAAGACCAAACTAAACATAGCCACTTCCATGTCAATTACTTTAATCAAATTGTTTTTCTTTCATTTCCTACTTATATTCCTAAGAGGGCTCACTTTTCTGAGTAGGATAAACTGAATTGGGATGGACAGAAAATGAAAAATGAAGACTTTGAGAATTTGCTGTAGGATAGAGGTCAAAATCAAAAAGCAAAGTAAGGCTGGAGAGCTTCAAAAACCAAACTTCATGGACCTGAAAGGCAGCCTAATCCTAGATTGGGTTCAAATCCTGCCTCTGACCTTCACTACCTATATGACCTTGGAAACTGCTTTGAGTCTCGATTTCCTAACCTTTAAAATGGAAAAATCATAAGATTGTAGTCACTGCCTATTTCACAGGGTTGCTATGAGGATCAAATGAGACCATGTATGTCAAGTGCTTTGCAAGTATTAAATCTCTATGTAAACTATTACTCTCTATCTACTATCTCTACTATCATTTTGTCTGCCTGGCAGCCACCAATGATACCACTTAAAATAATCTCCTGTGATTGCTGCCTGTGCTGCAAATTGTAATTCCCACATTAAAAAATGGTCAGTGAAAGCCATCTCTTTCTCCAACAAGGACATTATGAAGTCTCTCCCCCACTTAGCTCTGTCATATTCTTCTGCCATACTTCCCTTGCATTTTCTCAATCTTTTTTTTTTTTTTAAATGGGATACTTCTAGGCTATGTCATCTACCAGCAAATTAAGAAAACAGGCTTTTAATTTTCTCCATACAGTTGCTCTCATTTCAAGTAAATTCAACATACAGGATTTTAAGCATACCACACCAATAAAAATAAAGAACAAGTTTTAAAAATTTAGAATAAATTCATTATACATTATCAGAAATTTCAAAGTTTAAAAAAGTTCCAAGAAATGGCATATGAGACAGTGACATCTACTGGTCATGTATGATATTGTATTTCTTTTTTCTTTTTCTTTTTTCTTTTTTTTTTTTTTTATATCAGTTTACAGTAAAACAAAAAGAAATTGCTAGATCCTGGTAGGTGAGAGAGAAGAGAAATGGATAATGGCCAAAGGGAAAGATCTTTCACTGAAGAAAATGCTACAAAGGAAAAATACAGCTAAACAGAAACTGATTTTTCTTTGTGTGACTGACAGATAAAATCAACCTCAAAGTGTAGTACAGTGGCAATAATAGGGGTTTTAGAATGAGAGTTCCAATCTTGTCTCAGATGATCACCACCTTTGTGACCCTGGACCAATTATTTTACCTTCCTAGGACTGCAATTTCTTCATCCATAAAATGAGAGGATGGGATGAGATGGCAACAGGGGTCTCATTTAGAGCCATGATCATTACTTTAGGTCATGTCTTATAACTACACTAGGAACTCATTGGCTGATTCTAGGATTATCATTGCTTTTCCTCCTACTCAATTCTGCTGATTTTCTCCTCTATCTCTGGGGGAATATTTCACAACTTCCCTGTTCAATTGTCAGTTCTCTGAGTCAACTCTCCTGTACTACTTTTGAATACCCCCTTCAATAGTAATTACTTTCATCCAAGCCATATGGGGGGGAGGGGAGCATGATTGTATAATTTAAAGGTTAGAAACCAATAAATCCAACTCCTTATTTTGTAAATGCAGAAACTGAAATAAAAGCGTTTTTTCCCCATAATGCTAATTCTTATTATATAATGGTTTATGATTTGTAAAGTGCTTTTGTTTAACAAGTCTTTTAAAGAGGTCCTGTGTCATTATTCCCGTTTTGTAGATTAAAAAACACAGTCTCTAAAAGATCAAGTGATTTGTCTCTGATCACTTAACATCTTAAGCAATAACTGAAAATAGGTTTGAACACATACTTCTATCTAAGAGGCAGCACCATGGATCATAGCATGGTAAGGACTTGAATGTTTGTCAATCAACTGGACAGAGCTTTAGACTTGGAGAAAGGGAAAAATTGGGTTTGAATCTTTCTCCTCTGATAGTCAGTTTATCTCATTGGGCCCCAGTTTCCTTATCTCTAGAATTAGGTGTTGGACTCCATAATTTTTATGATCTGTGACTTAATGACCCTTTGTCCAAAGTCCTAGCCACTATACCATGCTGCCCTAAATCCTAAGAATGCTTTTTGGATGAATGAATGTAGTCCAGAGCAAAGGACTACATTTCCTTCACCTTCTCTTCCCTCTAAAATAATTCAGTTCAGTAGTCAAGCAAGTCTTTTTACAGAAAAGAATCCCAATCCAATTCAATTCAATAAATATGTATCAAGTGTAAGGCACTGGGGATAAAAAGACAAAGCCAAAATAATTCCTGCCCTCAAGGAGTTTAAATTCCATTTTTATAGTAGAAACAATGGGGGAATTTAATTCAACAGTCATGTATAAAGCATCTACTATTAATAAATTAACAAATAATTATCAAGCAAGGGACCAAATTCTGTGCTCAATTAAAAATTCCAGTTCTTGCTTTCCCAGTAACCCTTCCTTTAAATATTCCCTTGATCTCTGGAGGAATTGAATTAGATAACTTCTAAGGGAGGTCTCTTCCAACTTTAGTATTCTCTAATTTTCTGGTACCAGGAGCTCCCAGCTGCAACTAATGACTAATGAGGATGAAAAGGAGAGGGGGGAGAGTAATAGACCACTCGCTGAGGATATGTCTGTCCAAAGTGGTGTAGCCGGCTATCCGGGGCATGAGAACCAAAGTACCAAAGAATGTGACTTGAGGGTAAACTATAAGAGAAACTCCCCTACCCAGATTTCTGGGTTTATCTAAATGGAGCACAGAGAAAATAAATAACCCAATGTCAGCAGAGGAATGCAAATGCAATTGCTTAAATTCTTGCCACTTTAATAAGGGTTATGAAGGGCCATCTGACAGGGATGGGAACACTTGTATAAATACATGAGGTCCATCTCATTTTCAGTAGGTCCATGGGAATTCAAACCCCTGACCTAGAAAGGTGAAGGAACTATATTCATTACCAATCCCCAGGCTGCTTTTAGAGAAGCAACATGGAAGCCCCAGAGATCTGCCTGGTTCACATCTTCTATCTAACATTGGCCATGTGACCCTGGACAAACCACTCAGTGTGTTTTTGAGTCCCTGTATTCATAAAACAAGAGAGTTGGACTAGGTAACCACTGAGATTCCTTCTGACTTTGATCTCATGATCCCAGCGGTTTGACACATAGAACAGTAAATGTGCTGTGCAGGGAAATGGCCACAAACTCTTGTGATGGATTCATCTTCAGGATACAGCTTTAAAATCGCATACTTATTGTGAGGACTGAAATTACCTACTGGATATAATCCTTTCTCATTCCCCAGGCCCATGGAGCACATTCTATTTGGTAGCTATAAGCCTATCGAGAGCCTCACTAAAAACCTACTTACTTGCCAATATATATATGTTGCACAATGGGTGAGAGGAATCACTCCCAATTTCTGTCCCAGCTAGTCTTGATTTCATTGCCTATCTTTGTATCCCCAGGGATTCAATGTCAGAGAATTTGTATTGGAGATAAACCTTATAAGTATAGGCTTTGAATTATCATGTAGTAGGCATTTAATAAAAACTTGTGGGATTGTACTGGATTAGAAGGCTTTGCCACGTACAGAGTCCTGACATGTTCTGCTGGGTCTCATGGGAAATCCAGTTTATTCCGCTGGATTGTTGCTCTTTGACTGGGGGTAAACACTGACATCTTTTGTTGCTGATGTCTAGGTGACTGGAGGAGTATGGAATTTCAGCCGAATTTGCTGTGTTGTTTTTGTCACCTTGGATGTAATGATGTGCACTGCCAGCATTCTAAACCTCTGTGCCATAAGCATCGACAGGTAGGACTGGGGATACCCTTGATAGAAAAAAGGGACCCTGAAATGATGGGAAGGGCATTCCCTCCTCCTCCTTCTTCTTTTCCATCATTGTCTTCTTCTTCCTCTCCTTCTCTTCATCCTCCATTTACTCTTCCTCCTCTTTCTACTCTGGTTTTTCTTCCTCCTCCCTCTCTCCTTTTCTAACTTCTTCATCTTGTCCTTTGTCCTCCTACTTCTCTTCCTCCTCTTTGTGTTCCTCTTCCCCTTCTTCTTGTTTCTCTCTTTCCCTCTCTGTTTCTTTCTTTCCTCCATCCCTCTGTTTTTGCCTATCTCTATGTCTCTGTCTCCCTTCTCTTCTCTTTGTCCCTCCTCCTCCCCCAAATTCTCTCTATTCTCTTCTAAATCTCTATTGTATTGGAATAGGCAAAGTATATTGTTCCCCATATTTTCTGTGTGCTAGTTGCTTCTGCTTCTATCCTTGTTTCTCTTCTCTCTCTCTCTCTCTTCCTTTTTTCCTCTTCTCCTGTTTTTTTCTTTCATTTTTTTCCTACTTGTGCCCTGGATTCACTAGTCCCATGGCCCTTTTTCGTCCCAGACCCTTTGCCCAACACACACTCTATGTAGCTCTAATGATAATCCTCAAGACCAAAAATCTTTGAATCCCTGACATTATCCTGGCCCAACTCTGAATCATGACTATAGCCAGAGTGAGATAGACACTCTCTATAGCCCAGTTTCTTAAACCGTGAGTCATGATCCCATATGGGGTCTCATAACTGAATGTGGGGATATCAATAAATGTTTAATTTGTATACATGTTTTATGTACTTATATACCCAATGTCACATAAAAATTTCTTAGTCAAAAAAGGATCATGAGTAGAAAAAATTTAAGAAGCCCTGCAACAGTACATACTTGTACAGCCTTGGAATAAGGGAGAGTTCTGTCATGGAGAAGTTCCTAGAGACAAAGGGTATATAATAGTTCTATCAGTTCTACTCCCATTCCTTCTTTACTCATTCTCCATAGTTAATTCTACCTTCTTCACTAAGGACATTGCTAACCTAGAACTGAATTTAATTCTATGTAGAAAGTGAACAAGGAACAAGATGCTCCTTGGGTTAATAGGGAAAACCCAAATGGAGATGAGGTCCCTGACCCAAGGATGGAGGAGGTAGAAAGAACATTTCCCTTAGAATCTTGGGACTTGAAGTTGAATTCTAATTTTGCCATTTACCTCTGAGCCTCAATTTTCTCATCTGTTAAATGAGGGGAGTTGGACTAGATGATCTTTAGGATGCTTGCCAACTCTATATGGATGATCTCATGATTCTCCATGGACTGAGTTGGGAATCATTAGGTACATTAACTCTCAAATTGGGAATTTTCTAGGAATAAGAACAAGATTCCAGTCAGGACTGCTGCTATGACATTGCCTGATCACTAGGCACAGAAAGCAGGGCAGAGAACTGGATCTGTGTTCATATTGTACCATTGATTGAATCCAGTCAATTCCATATAAATCTAGAAGCTATAGTAAGTAGGGCCATATTGATTCGGTATTTGGATATTGTACAGAGTCTGTAACTGAGGGAGTGGAGGTAATGAAAAGAAGGGAGGTAATAAAAGAAAGAAGTGTATGCAATGGAGGAAAAGAGGAAGAGCTTGGGAAAGCAAAGACAGTCTCTGTGTTAGCATTAGACCAGTGTCATGTAACTTTTTTTTTCCCTAAGTGATTGGACTATTCCAGAGGACACAGGACCATCTTTTAGTTTCCTTTCCTACCAGAAGGAGTAATGGATATAGGAGAAGGGGCAATGGGTTGAGTTTGACTTTGTGTGGACAAATCCCCCCATGTCTCTGCACTTCAGTTTTGTCAACTCTAAGATGAGGGAATTCGAGTAGATGGCCTCTAGGATCCCTTTTAGATCTAGAGCCCTGATCCTATTAACTTTCATAGATGCAGAGCTGGGAGGGACCTGAGAGACCACCTAGTCTAACCCTCTCATTTTATTATTGTGGAAACTCAAGCACAGGGAGGGAGTCACTTGCCTAAGGTCACCCAGGTGGTAAGTGACAGGTCCCAGGAAAGCATGCAGCAACCTCCCACAATGCCTTACGTTAGAGCTGATTCAAGGGCTATGCATGTATGTGTCAGAAAGGGCTGGCAATTTTCAGTGTAAGGATAAATTTTAAAAAGGCCTTTGGGGAGTTGTGGAAAGAATGCCACTGAATTCATTCAGTCGGGATTTCTTTTCCCCCGATCTCTAAAATGGCACCCATCACACATGCAAACCTTGAAAGTCTTTGACAAAAGGCACAAAAGAGACCAGATGAGTCACAGGCCCCTGGAATTTTTACTTTGCATCTAAATAGCGCATTATATTTGCAGAGGGCTTTCCAGTCTTGGGGGTGGGGAGGTTTCTCTCCCAACAACTCTATGAGGTAAGTTCATGGAACTAAAGATTTATTAAGTCCCCTGTCTGACAAAACAAAACTTAGTGAAAAGCAGCCCATTCTGTGCTCTGGGGGTTCATTAAATCCAAACCGTGAGTGGAAAGCAGGCCCTTTCCTAGTTGACAAGAATGAATTTCATTTTAACTGGCTCTGTACCACCTGCTAATATGTCACTCCAGACCCTCTTTCTACCTTCAGTTACCCACTCCCTGGGTATTCAGGTAGAGGTACACCAGAGGGATGTCAAAATCAGGGGCACTATTAGGAAAATTATGAGGTAGGCCAGGAAAAGGACCAGATGTTTGAATAGTGTATAGGTGAACTGTGCCCACATATGTCCATACTCCCTGAGGAAAACCTTACAAATGGTCACTACTCTTGCCCTCAAAGTAAGAGCCAGTGGTAATATTCTTCTACATCTTTGATCCCCTCAAGGGAAAAATCAACTATAATGCCCACTCCACAGTGTGGACACACAATCTATGCATTTATTTAATTATAGGGAGTTAAAATTTATGAGGATACTGTCACTACAGGGTGAATCTTGCCACATCCATAGAGATAGCTTTCATGGCCATTTTCTACCAAGTTCTATTTTGATGCTTCATCATGGTGGGATTTAAGGTGAACTTGCAGTGAATTGAAAACTCTCCCAAGTTCTACTATGCTAAAAAAGAATCTGAAAAAATTCTGGCAGTAGAATGTGTCTGCTTTTCTAGGATCAGAGTAGCTAAATTAGACTCTCTACTTGGTAATGAATTATTTGGCCATGGCAATCGCATGGTGGATTCCAAAGTCAGGCTGGATTGGTGGTTTGGAGTCAGAAAGGCCTCAGGTGTTTATTAGCCGTCTGACCTGAGGCAAATAACTTGACCCTTCTCAGTGTCTGCTTCCTTATTTATGAATAGGGGATGATAGTAATAAAGGCTACTTTATAAGGTTGCTGTAAGCATAAAATGACATAAAACATAAAGGATTTTGCAAGTGCTGAAGCATTATGTGAATGTTCATTATTATTATTAGTAGTAGTATTATTAGAGCCACCCTATTTCTTAACGTGAACATTAAGGGCAGGAATAGTGGCAGGTATCTATAATCCCTGCTACTAGGGAAGCTGAGATTGGTAATGGCTGAAACACAGGAATCCTTTCCTTTAGTGGGTTAAACAATCTTGAGTATCCACATTAATCCAGCATCAGTATGGAAACATTCCAGAGCAAGAGGCCAGCAGGCTGCTTAGGGAGGGGAGAACTGACCTAAGGAAAAATGGAGCAGCTCCTGAGTGGGTCAGCAGTGGGATCAGACCCTGAGTGGTCGATGCATTTCCAGCCTGGAAACACCTAGGGAGAATCAGTCTCCAATAAACACGTTGGCAACAAGATGGAAGCAGCAATGATACCATTCACAGACATACAAACCCAGTCACTCCCCCACCCCAAACTAGGCCTTTGGCACTCTGCTAATCAGATTAAAATGGGGCCTATGGCTGTCTTTCACATTAACACAGATGATGTCTTAGTACCTTGTTTCAACTTGCAGAAAAGCTTTCTAAACCTAGGGAGAAATTGTGCCCTCTAAGACCAGCCTTCAGCAGAATGGAGAGCTGGAACTTTCGGGTCCTAGCAGCACTGAGCGCATGGTGGGGAGAGTATGGATGTGTAAAAAAAATATGGGCGATAGATCTCTCCTGTCTAGAGTTCTCTGCACAGTGGGTCAGGCAGTGTCAGTCAGCAAACATTTATTAAGCACTTACTATGTGTCAGGCACTGTGATAAGTGCTGGATATACAACAAAATGCAGAACACAACCCCTACTGTCAGAGATCTCCAGTCTAATGGGGTATAAAACTATATATAAATAAGATTCTATACAGGATAATTGGAGATCACTGTAAAACAAGGCAAGGGTTGATTAAGAAAGGCTTTTGGTGAAAGGTGAGATTTTAATTGGTTCTTTAAGGAAAGCAAGGAAGTCGGGGAAGCCAGGAGGCAGAGAAGAAGAGGGAGGGAATTTGGAGATAGATACTGAAAAAGTCCAGAATCAAAATGGAGGGTCTTATGCAAGAGCTATCTAGGATGCCAGAGCCACTGGATCACAGAGTATGGGAATGAATGAGGGATAAGAAGATTATAAAGGTGGGAGAGGTGAAAGGCTTTGAATGCCTTCATGTTTGATGCTGGAGGCAGCAGGGAGCCAGTAGGGTTTATTGAATAGGAAAGTGACGTGATCAGAGCTGTGCTCTGGATAAATCGGGTTGAGTGAGAGATAGACTGGAATGGGGAGACACTGGAGGAAGGCAGACCAACCAGAAGGTTACTTATTGCAGGAGTCCACGAGAGGGGTGATGAGGTCAAATTCAGGGTAATTCAAGTAAAATGGTCCTGGGAGAAGGAGATCAGGCAACAGATGATGCTTTCAGCCACAGCCAGAATGCTCAGAGGCCACAGCTACTTTCCTTTGCCCTTTCATTTATCAGAGGTATTCTACTAACCTGGTGATGGGGCAATGACCTTGGCCTGGGATCATTATCTTAAGAGCAATCAATAGCTCTGGAAAGTAGGTTACAGAACAAACTGAGTTTCAGAAACTCCTCTTGCCCTGAGACATTATAACCAGTTAAGACTCCTCCCAAAAGATGGATGGCCTCAGTCTTTCTTATAAGGGGCTACGCTCACCCCACCTCCCCCCTGGGCAGAATAAGCCCCAGGACCCGGACTGAACTTCTCCACTTGGACAGAGGTGGTATAATTCTTGTAGCGTCATGGTGCCCTCCAATGGCCAATTCTGGAATAGGCACCACACGAATGAGGTTGCCAGGAAGAAAAATCTTAAAATTGTGTTTTTCTTTCTTCCTTAAAATTTAACCACACTGAATTTGTTGCCCGCTCACTTGACCTTACCACAGCAAGAACCTTTCGGATATGGAAATATTGGGACAAAACTAAATTTGGACCAAGAGGATCTTGAGTTCAAATTCTTATTCAGCCATTCAATACCTGTGTAATCTTGGACAAGTTACTAAACCCGTCTTTTTCCTCCTCCTTTAAAAAAAATGTAAAAGGCAGTGTCAGGCCAAATAACTTCTAAGGTTCCTTGAAACTCTAAATCCAAGAACTTATTAAGCTTCCCCTAAAAATCAGGGCATACAGCCACTAAAATAGAGATTTATGACAGATATCTTCACCAAAGGCTAGAAAAGTAGCAGAGCCAAGGTTTGATCTCAGTCCCTCCAAACCTAGATTCAAAGCTCTTTGATTATTCTGACATTAAAGAGTGACTCTTTAGTGTCAAAATTAAAGTGCAAGCTGAGAGAAGGGAGAGATGGCATTACTTCTGTACTGGAGATCCAGGAGGAGACATCCTACAATCAACATTTAGTTTAATGCTTCCTCAAGGTCAACAGAAGCAAACCAATATGATTGTTTCTGCTCTGAAGCAGCATCCTTCCCTCCTCCAATGTTTGTTCCCATACTCTTCCTCTGTGCCACGGTAAAGATTACAATTTATGGGGAAAGAGTCAAGGAGGGTCTCATGTTTCCTTGGGCATCAATTTAATTTTTAGTGTGTGTCATGCACCCCTTTATCAGTTTGGTGAAGCCTACAGAGTTACGTTTTTAAATGAATGAAGGAAAAGTAAATTTTGTTAGATGTTAGTAAAAATAAAGATGCCATTTCCCACCCCTCTCCCCTCCACCTCCAAATTCATGGACATCCCTGAAATCTAATCATGAAACTCAGGTAAAGGACTAGAATCTGTCAAGAGTCAATATCAGGGAGAGCAAAATTGTGAACCCCTCACAGATATGCTTCTATGGTGACATCAGGGCCCACAGATGATAGATACCAGGATCCCAAGAATTCAAAACTATTTCCTACCCTAACCCAGGAGATTTTAGTCAATTCAAAAGTTTTACCTTAACTTAGCTTAGTGAAACTTCTTTTCTCTTGCTTTTGAAAAAAAAATCAATTCCACTGGGATGCTGGAACCAAGGCCTTCTGAGGTCACCTTATTAATTTTTAACACAGTTTCATGCCTTGCCTAAAAAAGAGATTTTTTTTTACAAATACTGATGGTCTTTGGAAGGACTGGAACCTAAGAAGGCACTTTCAGAAACCAGACTAGATGCCCAAGAAAATATTGCTGTCCTGCCTTCATTCCAGGGCCTGATTTAATTTGAATCCCAGCTGCAGAGTTGCAGTTGTTCACAGGAAGGTTTTAGACACTAGCCTAAGAAGTCCCAGACACTTCTCAGTGGGCTATGCTGCCAGGGCCTCTAGACCAGTGGTTCTCAAAGTGTGGTCTGTTTACATTTGGCAGCCCCTAAAACCCTTTCAGGGATCTGCAAAGTCAATACTTTTCATAACACAATTATTACTTCCACATTACAACTTTCCCCATTGTGATTTCAAGACATCAAGGATCAGCATAAGAAATTAATGAGAATTTAGGGGGGAATTGTGAAGAAGCCATGGACAACATGCATAAAGGTCAGCAAGTAACACAGATAAAACTCAAAAATGCAGAAATCATATGTATAGTATTGTATAAACTCAATATATCTTATCTTTTAGTACCTAATAATTCAGATTTCTTCTCTGCTACAAAGGGAGAGTAAAAAAATTTTATAGAGATTTTCCAGATTTCAAGGGCACTGTGTCCCTAACCCCCATGTCATGGAAAGGATAACAATTAAAAAGACACCATTTGTCCATTAAAATACTCCTTTTCCCAACTACCTGCCTGTATGAATCATAATTTTCTTCATATATTTCAACTAAAACAACATATCAAAAGATATTAAGTGAAGAAGCAGTTATTAAATTCCATCTTTCTTTAGTACCAGACATTAAAGAGAATTTCAAAAATATGTTAAACAATGCCATTCTTTTTCACTGCTTTTGTTTTGTTGGGGGAAAGAATTTTTTAAATAAAATATATTATTTATGTTAACATATAAAAAGAGTTATTAAGTGAATGAGTAAATATTAAAATCCATCAGTTTTCATTTCTAATATAGCAAATATCAATAGATATAACCCACATAAACAAAAGCTCTTTGGGGTCCTCAGTAATTTTTTAAGATCAGAAGGTTTGAGAACTGTTGCTGTAGAAAATATGAGAATTCTAAAAAAAAACAAACAAAAACCCAGGCCGCACTATTTGAACTCATCATATAATCAAGATTTACATCTTGAGTCTTGTCTAGAACTAAAAGGATCTTCTTAGAGAGAAGGAGACATTCACATAAACAGACTTCAACCTGCATTTTGGCTTATATAGATAGATAAGGGGAGATGCTAATAAAATGGGAGAGCCAACAATTTCTTTATTAAAGGAACCCAAGACAATTCAATAAACCAACGCATTGTTAAGTATTTATTGAGCATTTATGTGCTGCAGTAAACATGCTTTTATTGATATTGGTTGCAATAAACTATTATTATTCATTGTATAGTCATATGATGTCAGATGACCTCCCTCCTCTCATAATGACTGTTCTTAAGTGAGTTACTTATTATTCTTGCGTCTCAATTTTCTTCAAATAGGGGGTTGGAACAGATTGCCTTTGAGCTCCCTTTCAGTTCTACTTCTCTGATTGTGTGTGTGTATCTATGTTTGCATTTGTTACATATGCATTATATGTATGTATTAGCTATCAATATATCTAATTAATGGATTTTTTTGTAGATCAAGTTTATAATAAATTGTGTATGTGTGTGTGTTTGAGGCAGCTAGTTGACAAAGTAGATCAAGAACTGGGCTGGAGTCAGGAAAACTTGAGTTCAAATCCCACATCAGACCCTTTCTAGCTACTTCTGTTGGTCTCAGTTTTCTGAATTGTAAAATGGGGATAATGATAACACCTACTTTGCTGAGTTATTGTGAGACTCAAATGAAATAATAATTGTAAATCATTGAGTATAGTAGTATTATGCTTATATAGTAGGCAACTATATATAGGCTTATTCCTTTCCCACATCCTTTTATATTTAACTGGATGCTTACTTAAGGGAGGAGATTCTAGTGGGAAGGGAATTGATTTAAAATTAAAATAAATTGGATTCTTCATTTTTCTAAAAAAAAAAAAAAGAGGAACAAGCTGGTAGGGAAAGTTATTAGCTATTAATTGGTTCCAGAGTAAATTTATCGTCTCAGCTCTGCCAATGACTTGAGAGCCAGAGAAATTTCATGTGAAATCTTAGAACTAAGCAAATAGAATATAACACATCAG